>NW_024429197.1:43627825-43992436 GCF_017639785.1 Mesocricetus auratus | reverse complement strand
CTTCGGTTACCGCCTCGGCCCTTGCACTTTCTGCCACTGTGCAGACAACTCAAACCATTAATGAACTATAGGCCACTGTGACCATGGTCCTAGATAAACAGGCCACTGCCAATTCTCAGATACAAGGAGGCCTGATGTTGGTAAACCAACAGATTAATTTGGTTCAGGAACAATTGGATATATTGTGGCAGATGGCCAAATTGGGATGTGAACAAAGTTGCCTGGCCTTTGTGTCACTTAGTACAATATGAGAATTTTACAAGAGCAGCTAACCTGTCAAAAGCTCTGTCTCAACATTTATTACAGAATTGGACTTTTGAGTTTGAGCAGACACTCCGTGAGTTGAGAATGGCGATCCTGCAAGTGAATTCGACGCATCTGGATCTTTCTCTGATGGAAGACCTCTCCCCTGGATTTCATCTGCATTTTCTTATTTTAAGGAATGGGTGGGGGTAGGATCATTTAGCCTAGTTCTCTGCTGTGGAATAGTGTTGATGCTTTGGATGGTGTGTACGCTCAGAGCCCAAACAAAAGGAGAAAGTGGTGGTGGCACAAGCACTTGCTGCCTTAGAACACGGAGCATCCCCTGACATTTGGTTAACCATGTTAAAGCAATAGGTCGCTGGCCTCCCAGCTCTTGCACCCCACGAGGCTAGTCTCATTGCACGGGATAGAGTGGGTAGGCTTCAGCAGCCCAAGGAGTTGCAAGGCTAAGCACTGCACAGGAGAGGTCTGCGGTATAACGACTTTCTCCTGGGAGATAAGTCATCTTGCATGAAGGTTCTATGTCATGATCTCCTTCCCCCAGAAAAAAGACATCGGACTGGTCAGGACTTCCTCTGGGGATAAGACCCTGGAGAGGAGCTTTGTACATGTTCCGAATTTGCACATGGGGATTTGACCTCTATCTCCACTCCAAAGTTGTGGGTGTCCTATTGCTTCAAAAATAAATGAATAGGGGGAGATGTGAGGAGCCGCCCTCGCTATCGCTATTGCCGTTAGAAGATGGCGCTGACATCCACTGTCAGTTGGAGTTAACTGTCGCTGTCAGTTGGAGTTAACTGTCGCTGTCAGTTGGAGTTAACTGTCGCTGTCAGTTGGAGTTAACTGTCGCTGTCAGTTAGAGTTAACTGTCGCTGTCCGTTGGAGTTAACTGTCGCTGTCAGTTGGAGTTAACTGTCGCTGTCAGTTGGAGTTAACTGTCGCTGTCAGTTGGAGTTAACTGTCGCTGTCAGTTGGAGTTAACTGTCGCTGTCCGTTGGAGTTAACCGTTTAAACTGTGCCTCTCCCGTGACGTCATCTGGGGTGATGTGCAAACCACCAATCCCGGCTCTACACATCTCACTCGGAGCTCCTAGGCTTATATAAGGGGCTGGGTTTCTTAGCTTGGGGTCTCCCTCTAAGAAGCTGATCATCTATCTCTCAAGATGCATTAAAGCTTTACTGCAGAAGGATCCGAGTGTTCTGCGTCGTTCTTGCTGGCGAGACGGTAGCGCGGGACACAAAACCATTAAGTAGATTGTTCATGTATGATTGGATATTGCCTCTTATTGTAAAAGTGTTAGAGATTCTCTGTGGATAGGGTAGAAATTTATGAACTTTGGAATCAGGATGACTTAGGGTCAAACTAAAACTCTGGTCCCAAATGGTCAACCCTAAACACATGTATATACATACAAGCAACACTTAAGTGGACTCAATGGTGTGTGTGTGTGTGTGTGTGTGTAAAACTAAAAGAGAGATCATTTATTTGAGAGGAATTGAGGAGGGTGACCTGGGAGGAGTTTGTTGGGGAGTGAGGAGGAGAAAATGATGTAAATATAGCTCTCCTGTATGAAATCCTAATAATAATAATAAAGTTACAAATGCATTTCTCTCCCAGTAATTTATTTAACTTTGATAATTTTCTTCTATGACTGACAACCAATTTTGCATATATAAAGCTAGCTCACATTATGGGTGTTCAAAAATAAATCAATGGGACCTTAAAGACAACCTGATATTCTCCTTTTCTCGATGTTTGTTTCCTGCTTTACTTTTTAGATAGTGTTTATGAACTATATCATTGGATAGATGATAAGGGCAGTATTAATTCTTTTTAGAATAGTGTATCATTCCATGGCTGACCACATACTAGAACTGTTCCAAGTGCTGAGGGTAGAATGAAGGTTGACTAGATGGAGTTGAAAACACGGGCTCAAAGGCCTGGTTTATCGCCACCAGGTAAGTCATTTAACAGCTCTAAGCCTGTTTCTTCATGTGAAAAACTATTATGGTGGTTGTTATTTACCTCAGATAATTTCAATGGGAATGTCACATTGCCTAACAGAAAAGTCATTGCTAAACTGACATTTCTGTTTTACACACACACACACACACACACACACACACACACACACATATAAACACATATAAGCCACATAAATATATATATATATATATATGTGGCTTATATGTGTTTATATGTGTATTCCGGAAACAGCTTGTGTTTTGCAGAGTTGAACATTAAAAACAATGGGTCTTTTACAAAGCCCTGTTTGGAGCAGACCATACAACCTGTTAGAAAACCATGGCCACAATACTAAGGTAAAACCCAAAGGATTACGAAGACCTGTTAAATTAGAATGGGGAAATGCATCCACACATGCTACAGCTAATACGGGCAAAGTTTGAAGCTGGCAAAGTTTGCTTGACAGAAGGCTGAGGAATGATGGGGCTGCTGAGTGAAGCCAGAGTGTGCCCAAAGACAGGGGGGCGGGAGGGAGGGGTACCAGACACTAAGCTTTTCCAAGATTTGTCATCTTGGAAGGGAACCCTCTTATACTGCTGTCATCCCACTGGTCAACAGCCTTGCAGTAACTCTGTCTTGCTGTAATTCAGTAATTGTTACTGTACTTTTCATTAGAGCAGTGTGGGTTACACAGGCAACTGTCATGTTTCAGGCCTCCATAAACTTGTGGACTCCATTATCAGGATAAGCAATCAATCCCAGAGGTTGTATTCAGTAAGAGATGGTTTTACTAGACTGGGTTCTAAGCATGTCTCACACACACTCTTACCAACCCCCAACTGCTGTGGTGTCTGGGTTTCTGTCAAGAGGAATTATTTATAATATCAGCTTACTCAGATCAAAGAATACTTCTGAATAGTTTTTGAATTTAGAACTCCAGACATTTTCTTAAAGCACCCTCTCCTCCCTGAGCCAAAGAAAAAGAGACTGGGTTGCCCCAGCTCTTGTTTTTTTGTAGTTCAGTGCCAGCCTGGTTTAGGCTGGAACAAGGATGATGATGGTGGAGGTGGTGGTGATAATGGTATTGGTGATGAATATAACAATAATAGTCCTATGAGAACATTATTATCCCCAGCTTACAGATACGGAAACTTAAGGCTCAGAGCATTGACACAGCCATACAGGTAGGACTTCGCAAAGGCAGGATTTACAACTGGTTCCACGTGACTCAAAGGCAGGTCTCTTTCTACCCAACTGTACTCCACCACTCCCCAGGTGATGCTCCGGGTCAGGATCCTTGTGGGAACAACAGGTCTGTCAAGTTCTGCAGGGCTGAGCTGTTTATCATTGTGGAGGACACTCATCGCTGTGCTAATTACATTAATTGCTGCCCACTCTGAGGCGAGGTGGGTGGCTTAACAACACCTAGCAACATGGTAATGATGCCTGGGCCTGCCTTTATGCTGAAAACATCTGCCTTTTCTTTTCCAACTCCTTCCTGTGATGGCCGAAGACGGTAATTATAGGTTGGATTCGTTGGGAACTAGTTGCTCTCTACCATGTAGGGGAAAGGTCAAGCCTGTGAACTTTGCTCTTCATCAGACTCTTTACTGGAAGCAGGGAGGGAGGATGAAGGTTCTGAAGCATCTGTTGTAATCTCTTGGTTGCATAGAAGCAGGTACTCTCTTATCCTAGGTCTGTTTGAGAAAGCCTGGTCGGCTGCTTGGGCTCAGAGAGCAACGGGGTGAAGAGGCAGGCTTGGAACTCAGAACTAACACTTAATGCCAATGCCATAGCACCCCTCACCAGGACACTGATATTCCTGCAGTCAAATGCTCTACCACTGAGCTATACTCCCACATGACCCTGATATTTCCGACACTTAAGTGGAGCTGTGTGGTAGCAGGGCCCTGACAGGCACCAGGAAACGTGCTTGTGACATTTGCCATCCCTGAAAGATGAGTGCTTAAGATGTAAGCTGCTCTACCTTCTTTCTTGAGCTTTCAAGAGAAGTTACTTGTCAGTGTATCAAACACAAACTAAGACGTAAGTCACAATGTTTTCTGCTTGATATGTTAAGTAATTTGAAGACTCCGGCCTACTTGCTGAGAAGAGACAGGTGGCTTTGGTAATTCGTCGTAATTGAGTAAGTGACGTAATTTCCACAGAAAGCAGAGGATAATTTGGGAGTCACTGGCTTTGGAATGCTGTGCATTTGTGTGTATTATGGGTGTGGCCATATCACATGTGTGGGTATATATGTCAATGAGTTTACTCTGCATGTGCATTCTTCCAGAAGTCTTGGAGTAGTGCTGGGTAAATGACCTGGCTCCTATCACTGCCAGAGCTTGAGTTTGAATGCCCCCTGAAAACCATGTGTTAAAGGCTTAGCCCTCAGCCTGATGTTACTGGGGGGTGATTCTGGAACATCCTTCAGTAGCTGGAGTATAGTAGGACGTGCTGTCGAAGGGGATCGTGGGACACTGATTCATTCCTCTTTTTTGTCCTGTACATGAGGTAGATGGGCCTCTTTTGGTACGCATCCCTGACACAATGTTTTATGTCAACACAGGCCCAAGGCAAGGAAGCCAATCAGTCCTAGACTGAAACCCCTAAAACTGTGAGCCATCCTTCAAACTGACTCGTCACAGCAGCTCTTACAACAGAAAGCTAATTAACAAGCCTACCATCTTTCTGGGAATGAGGTTGAAGGTATGTTCTACTAAATCTTGGAACAAGTACATTCTATAACAATATAGGTAGGCAAAGATGGTTAGAAATAGACCAGAGTTTGAACCTTGGCTTTACCTTTTATTATCTGCTATGCCTTGGACAAGTCACTTAATCTCTCTGGGCATTGATTTTTCTCATCTCTAAAAATAGGGATAATAACAGTCCTGACCTGATAGCACTCCTACAGGCTAGGAGGTTTCTGAGGGCAGGAACTCTGTCTGCATACCACTCTGTCCTCAACCAGAATGAGGCTTGAGCTGAACAGCCTTTGGCCTTCAGATAACACTTCCATTCCTAATCTAATATTCCCCCAATTGGCTGTGCAACCTTGGAGAAATCACTTAATATTTCTGAACCTCTGGTTTTGTATCTATAAAGTAGAGGTTCATTATTCTTCCTTGAAGTGATTATCGTGTGATAGGGTGGGTTAGACAAAGGCTTGAATGACAGCACAGAGGAGGTAGCTGGCAAAGCTTGTTTCTCCCGGAGTCTAGTGTCTGCCCTGGGATGTCAGTCACATCAACAACAGCTGATTGGATTTCCCCCATCTGTCAAGCACATACTTTGTTTTTGCCCTGCCATTTTCCTCCTTTCCTGTTCTTTCTTTCCTGTCCCACACTTCCCTGTCTTCCCCTCTTGGTCAGCTCTGCTGTGACTGAGGTCACCTGTCTGGACCAACTCCTGTCCCTGGGTGCTCAGAAGCTTTCTCACAGACTTACTTCCCTCAGTCCCTCCTTCCACAACCCTGGGCAGGTCCCGTCACACTCAACCATGACCTATTGGCTCTCTGAACATTCCGTGGCAAACTCTCTGACCTTTCGATGCCAGAATAGTAGAGTTAGCATATGAAAGAAGCTGGTTAACAGAAAAAGACTGAACGCCCTTCCCTACCTGGGCTTCACACAACACATGGAGCAGGCTCAAGAAATATGTTCACGTGGGCCTATTATAGGTGTTGCTCATGGCCCAGCTCACTAGCAACCCCCCACTCCTCTCCTTTTCGTTTTTTTTTTTTTTTTTTGGTTTTTACGAGACAGGGTTTCTCTGTATTGTTTTAGAGGCTGTCGGTCCAGCCCAGCCTCGAACTCACAGAGATCCGCCTGCCTCTGCCTCCTGAGTGTTGGGATTAAAGGCGTGCACCACCACCGCCCGGCTTCCTCTCCTTTTCTTAATAGACCATCCCTATTTCTGTTTCTAATCATGTGCCCCATGTCTAATTCCTTGCCATAGGACACAAGAACCTGGATGCAGATTCAGATCTGTGCCTCTAACACCATCCCCAGCTCTGGCTTCCTCTGGATGTCCCAGACACCAAGGGCTCCAGGCTGTGACTGGAGGTTTCCAACACATTCTTGGTATGGGGCTATCCACCTGTAGTTTTTCTTCCTTCCGAGAATCTGTTGACTGATACTCTTATTTCCTCAAGCCTCAGCTCATGGGCTGCCTCCTCAGGAAGCCCTCCTCCATGCCTTATGTAAAACAAACCACAGTCCCTCCTTGTTTTCCTTCTTCTCACCTCTAGGCCCATGTAAACATATTTCTTGAGCCTGCTCCATGTGTTGTATGAAGCCCAGGTAAGGAAGGGTGTTCAGTCTTTTTTTCAGTGGTAGCCTCATACATGTTAAGTCAGTGTGACTCACTTATTTTTAATCCTCCCACTTCCCAGGTAGCATGTGAATTTACATAAACAGGTTGTGTGTGCCTTCTGCAGACCATGGCACATAGTGGGTGCTCAGTAAATGTGTGTGACCACTTGTGAAGTGCTAGGGAGGAGACTACAGGACACTATAGGTAATTCCAGGTCTTACGTGGCCCACTGAGCAGATGACTACTGGCAAGGCCTTCTATGGAAGTCCTACTGTGTGTGACAATGAAGAGCACAGTTTGTACTGGCCTTCGTGCCCTGTGGCTCCTATAACAAATGACTATGGGCTTGGTAGCTTAAACAGTAAAAATGTATTTTCTCACCATTCTAGATGCCAGAAGATCTGAAACTAAGGTGTTAGCAGGGCTGTGTTCCTTTGGGGGCCTCCCCTTTTGGGGGGGCATATTGCTTGACTTGCAGCAGCAAATTAAGAACTGTCTTCACTGTCTCTCTGTATCCCAAATCTCTATCTCCTTTTTCTGATGAAAACACATCAGTGAATATAAAATTCAACGTGAACCCAAATGGTCTCATATTGAAACCTTTAATTTCTTCGTTCTGTAAGGACTCTGGTTCTAAATTATGTCCCCTTCTAAGGGCTGGAGCTTAGCACCTGGTCATATTGTTTAGGGACAGGGTTTAACTTATCATAGTGTCTTCTAGGAACTTTTAAATCAGAGGATGGGACAGACACAGCTTAGCAATCAGTGTTCCAAGCAAGAGTGAGGCAAACCCTTACAGCCCTGGGTAGAGGGATTATTCTGTAAGTTTTAGTCAGGACACATCCACAGTGCCCTTGCTGGGAAGAAATGACAAAATGCATTCCCTGCCCTCAAAAAAATCATGAAGCCATGAGAGGAACAGAAAAGTAGGTCTGCCAGTGTAGCATGGAAGGACATGGTGGAGGTGGACCCTGAACAAATGAGACTTGGAAGAGAAGTAATGAGAGTGGGTTGGAGGGGAGGTGGTCAAGGAGAGCTTCTTGGAGGCAGTGTTGTCTCACCCGAGGCTTCAAGACTGAGGGAACAGGAACCAGCCAGGCCAAAAGGCAGAAGAGACCTATGAGGTTGGAGGAACAGAGGACAGTGAGCCTGGCCCTGTGGGTCCCAAACATAGAGGTGGAAAGGGAGCCAGCTAAAAGGCGGTGCCATACGCCATCCGGGTGGACTGGAAAGCCACAGGACCCGGAGGTGATATCACTGCACACGCATGTTCAAGTTCGATGATAAAAGAAAGAAAACCTGTTGAGAAAAGGGGTTTCCTAGGATGTTTTAAAATCACATTTGTGATTCATTTTTAACAAGTCTAACCTGTGCACAGAAAAGCGCTCAAGACACAGGAGTGCATCAGGATGAGACACTCACTGCAAATGAAGCCAGCCTGTGTGTGCCGTGAGGACAGCCATGAGCCTGTGAGGAGTGGCGGTGTGCTCAGAGCCCAGTTGGCGGCTGCGGGAATGAGATGAGAATTTGTTTAGGGGCAGGGCCCAACTCAGGACAGCATGTAGGTAAAAGTAGTGGCTAGGAGTTGACTCCAGACTCTCTGGGGGCTGAATCTCCCTCCATACAAAAGGAGGGGGAGTTGGGGAAGAAGCCTTTGCTTTGTCTTTTCTTCCTTCCTTCCTTCCTTCCTTCCTTCCTTCCTTTTATTTTTCCTAGATTGTCTCTTGAGATCATGATTCTTTTGTCTAACTGGAAGACCTGAAGCAGTCTGTAGGAAATGAATGGTTTATTTGGTATTTAGGTATCCAGCACCAGACACGTGTCCTAGTCACTGTAATACACAATGTGACCAAAAGCAACAGGAAGGATTTTATTTCAGCAGCTGTTCTCAACCTATGGGTCCCAACCCCTCAGGGTTGGGATGACCCTTCCACAGGGGTTGCCTAAGACAACTGCTAAACGCAGATGTTTACATTATGATTTATAACAGCAAAACTACAGTTGTGAAGTATCATCAAAGATAATTTTATGGTTGGGGTCATCACAACGTGAGAAACTGTATTGAAGGGTCACAGCTTTAGGAAGGTTGAGAACCACTGGCTTAGAGGACACCGTCCATTTTATCAAGGGAAGTCAGGGGTGGAACTCAAGACAGGAACTGAAGCAAAGACCATGGAGTAGCACTTATTACTGGCTTGCTTTCTCTGGTTGCTCAGCTACATTATATATATTATATATACCTGCCCAGGGATGGTTCTACCCACAATGGGTTGGGCCTTCCCATTTTCATTAGAAATCAAGAAAATGTTTTCACAGACATGTCCACAGACCAATCTGATGAAGGCTACTCAACTGAGGTTTCCTCTTCCCAAGTGACTCTAGTGCCAAGTAGACAAAACGTAACCAACGTAACATATATTTGGTGAGGACAGCATGGGTCAGCCCACCCCTGCTCAGCAGTTACTGAGTGATGGTGCCTGCTTCTGTGGGACTTCTAGGTTCATACAACATTGTTCCAGGGGCTCCCTTCATCTCAGGTGGCTGAAGAGGTTCCAAGGCCCCAGAGAGCATCAGTAGCTCAGAGTTCCATGACAGGCATGTCATGGGGGCTAAAATAGAGGTTAGGTAAATAAGTCAATGCAAGTACCTTCAGGCAGCTCTTGCGGTGACGCTAGAGTGGGTAGCAGTTCCTTGGAGTTCAGGGAGATTGCAGGAACTTCGGCGAAGGGTATGTGTAATTGCCAAACTGTTTTGTTTGTGGAGACATCTGTGGATGACAGGACCTGTCCCTACATGCCTGTTCCTCAAGAGGGTCGCTCACTGGAACAGGGATGGCCTCACATGCCGTGTTCTTTCCCAGGCTGGAGCAGGTGCAGATGCTGGGACTCAAGGGAAGAAGAGTGACCAGGGAATAACGCCAAAGCACCCTTGGAAGTTGTAGAGTGCTGTTTCATCTCATCAGAGGGACTCTGGGTGTCTTGAGGACTGTACAGCCAGGAGCACTGGCCTCAGAGCTGTGGTCAGGCAACTCTGTGACAGAAGCTGGGCGTCTAAGATGGAGACTGACTTAGATTTGAGAGACCTGGATAGAATTTTGGGCAAACCTTTCCATTTCCCTCAACTAGTTTTTCACCTCTAACAACATCCCAATTGTAGTTGCTGTACCGGATATAATGTGTCTTAGACATCTATGCTGGTTTTAGGCATAGTAAAACCTACTGAGTAGTATTTGTAATTCAATCATGATGGGGGAGGGGTCTGGGTGCTATGACTGTGTATATCACTTCCTTTCAAGATGATTTGAAGCCTCTCATGCTCATTAGGATGGGACTTCTGAGGACAAGGATATATTTGGGTCAAGCTGGTAGCCCTGGTGGCTAGAGTTGTGTTACACTCTGGAATAAATGCATTCCACTACTTGCTTGGGTTTTCTTCAAGCCAAGCCCTCTGAAACAAAGGAGCTGCAGCTTCCAGAAAAGTTGCTCTGGTGTAGTAACTTATGGTGGCCCAGTAACAGATTGGCTTGGCAAGCCAATATTGCCCTCTGGCATACTTTACACCCTGGTGCTCTGTTGAGCACAGAGCACAGAAGTCACCTGAGGACCCTAAAATTTTGCTGGGTGGCCCTAGGAGCTGTAGCCCTAGAACCTGCCATGGCTTCATTAGGGTCCAACTGGCTGATTGGCTGGTAGCTAGTTCTCTTGGGAACCAGAACAATCCTGGGGCACATTGAGTAATCGGCTTCCTTTCCCTGCCTGGGGCCAGAGTCAGTACAGGGAAAGTGAAGAAACCTGTTTGGGGCAGCAGTGGGGTGGGCGTGGGCAGGGCCCTACCCAGAACTCTGTGGCAGGACCAGTTTCCATCGCTTCCGGACCGGATACAGACTAGAGAATTGCGCCCAAGGGGTGCACCTGTAAGTGCTTTCTGAATAAAGCTCGCCATGGGTAGGACAGGACCAGCGTCTCTGGGTCAGCAGTCACTGGGCGGGCGCATAACTTCCGGAAATCCGCCGAGCGGGTGGGGCCAGTAAGTTGCAGACCAGTGGATCCACAGGTGAATGACCCTGCCTCGGGGTGGGGGTGGGGGTGGCGGCGACGGTGCTCAGAGACACTGGCACGTCGTATGTCTGCTCTGGCGCCTATCTGGGCATCGCCATTGGGTGGGGAAAGGTGGGGACAGCGTTAAATTTGGACTCAAGCTACTCCATTGGGCAAGCGACTTAGCCTATCCGGCACCGCGCTTTCCCAGATGAGAAATGGGAATGAATCAAAATAGGTAACAGTTGAAACAGTACTTCTAGTAGGTGCTCAGGAAAGCGAGGTTCCCTTCTAACAGGCTTACACCCCCTGCCCTACAGTCGCGCCCACAGAGGAGGCAGGTGGCCTGGCCTGGAGACAGTTCAAAAGCCATTTTAGCCTCGGGTTGCTTGTCTAGCCAGCAGGATGGGGCATGCGGGCGGGTCCCTAAGGTCGAATTTCGGTCGGGTTTCTGTGATCCTGGGAGGGAGTTTCAGTGCATTCTTTCACGTACTTACTCGCAGATTCTTATCAGGCTGCTTCTCTTTGCCTCCCCCAGTGGCCCTCCAGCGTTTCATCCATACAAGGCCAGTTTCCACCCTTGGCTCCATATGTAAACAAAGCCTGGGCTTTCAGCGGCAGGTCCCCACAGGTCTAGCCCTCTGTGCCAGCCATGCAGGAGGTAGAGCCAGAGTCTGGCTCCGTGACTCCTGCACAGCTACCGAGTTCCTGCCGCCGCCTTCCCTCAAAAACTCCAGAGTGAGAAATTCTAACTGAATGTGTACAACTGCAGAGCTCAAGCCATTCTTCCACCCTGTGTGTTATCAATGACATTGTAAAAGTACTGACTAACCTGTGGTAGAGAGTGGGGGTAAAAACTGGACCATGATGATTAAGAGCCGGACTAGAGGCAGAATGGACCCTCTGAGCTCTCGTGGGTGCATCAAATAAAGACTGAACCATACTGTAAGCCACGGGCTGGTCTTCCTGTGTGACAGCCTAGTCCTCAAGTTACAAATATACATTCTTAATAAAATAGTTATGAGGAAGACTGTAAAACTCAAAATCATTTTAGCTGAAACTAGGAGATACAGAGAAAATCCTGGCAGTTTCTACACTTTCCTCCACGCTGTAAATATACTTGATGCCCTGTGCACAGTTGCCTAAACCCAGGCCTGACCACATGGGCTGAGAGCAAGAGAGGAGATTTCAGTCTCTCAGGTACTTTGGGGGGGGGGGTTCACTCTGAACAACCAGAGCAGCTGAGCCTAGTGTTATGGGTTTAGCTGGTGGGCAATAGTCTTTCTCCAGATAATTTCTTCTGTGGGAACCTGCCTGCTTCCTCCTCTAAGACCTCCCTGGTGTAGAATGCACATGTGTATGTTTGTGTGTGTGTGCATGCGTGTCTGCTGTCTGTCTCTGATACAGTCACTGCTCCAGGTTGGCTAAATACAGCATAGCCCAGTGTCTGAGTCTTCTGGCCAGTCCCAGGGGCTGAGGTAGGGCCTGACTGCTCTTCAGTCACCAACTCTATAATCTTGAGAACATGACCTGATCTCCCTCAGTCTTACTTTCTGCATCGTTAAATTGGGGTTGGCAACACTTACCTCATATAATTGTTTTGAAAACTGAATATATACATATCTATAAAGCCTAGGATATTTAAACAACAATGAAGTGTTCTGTTTCACTTGTTATTGTTAGTAGACAGGTCTAAGTAGGACTCTCAGGCCAATTAAGAACCGGATGACCCTGCCAAGTGCACTTTCTTCAGACACTGGGTGGTGGCGGTCAGGATAAGGTGAGCTCCAGCATCTGGCAAGTTCACAAGGTTCGTGCACAGGATGGAAACCATTGGCCAGCGCTGTCTTAACATTCTGCTTCACTAGGAGACATAGAGGCATGGAGAGGTTAAATGACTTGTGTAAAGGCATGCAGGTACAAAGTAGGATGTCCTGGTGCCCACAGGTCTCAAGGTGCTGAGGAAGGAGATAGGGGTGCAGCCAGTAGTGGCACAATTCGGAGTCACCTCTTCAGCAAACACAGGGGCTTCTTCTACAGGTTTCAGTGAGCCTCGCATTGTAAGACGATCTACATAAGGCACCTTGCACACAGTAGGTACTCATTGGTGCCATTCTCTTCCTGTGTGCTTTACTTACTTGAAGAGTGGCGATGGCTCTGGATGGTGCACTTAGTCTAGTGGAGTTGCCCAACCCTGAGCTCTTTACTGTTGTGCCTGGGGAACTCCTATGAAATAGGCTGAGCTTGCTAATGCTTAGGTTCAGGCCTTTCACACTAACTGCCCTGAAGACCGCTCTCACTGTGGGTCCCAGAACTAAGGGCCATCACTGTATTTGTCACACAATTATTTCCCTCTCTGGAGTCCTGTCCTAAGAGCTAGGGATGTAGACTGTAGATTGTCTGGCAGACACATCCCTCAATGTTCACTGTTTAGATGTTCTGGTCATTTCAACTTTGGTTTTTGCATTTTAAGTTTCCAGTTAGATGCAGAAAGCCAGGGTTGGGAAAGCAGAACGGATGGACATCAAAACACAGTGGATAATATTTTTAAGGATAATTTTTAAATGTTTTAGTTTTTTATGATTTTTAACTTTGGAGTGGTTCCAAGCACATACCTTAAATTTCCAAAATTCACTGAAGCTGTGTCCTAAGGCCCAAACCCACACTGTATCTCCTTATAAACGAGACCTGATGGTGTGTGTATGGGGGGAGGCATCCCATGGGAAGCATTCAGGAGGACCTTATTATGACCAAGGAGTAGAATACTGACGGAAGTCTTGGCAGCTTTGTGTACAGCTTTGTACTGGGCTGGGTCCTGTTGTATGCCAGGCACCTGCTTATTTGAGATAATCCCACGAGCCTGTGGTACCAGGGTGTTGGGAAGGAAGCATCTGACCTCCAGACATCCCAGGACTTTAAACTGAACGGCAAAGTCTGAGCTGGAGCTGGGGACCAACAGCAACTTCCAGGTCTCACAGCATCTCCCTGCCTGTGTTGCAGACCCCTGGCACAGTGAAGGTTCAGAAGGGATTTCAAGGTCACTTCAGCCAAACTTTCTCCCTCTCTTGATAACCCAAGTTACCCTGAGTAAACACTTCACAGCCACTCTTAATGAGTTCCAAATTCCAAATAAATATTGTGGTTCCAGCGAGCTGGAGCAAAGATACAGCAGTTTTGGTGTTTTCTCTGTAAACACAAGCCTCCCCAGAGCTTCTAGGTGCTATCCTCCAACCTTGCCGAGGGCACCCACGGGAGAGGGTGCTTCTACCCATCTTCCTCATAGCCCTTTGCTTTTTAGGGGGTGAAGCCAGGGAGGATGGAATTGGTGCAGAGTCAGTCCTTGAACTTGGGTTTGTCTAACACAACCTGAGGCTGTCTACCTCTCAGATGGTCACTAGTATGCCTTACTAGCATAGGGACCACACAGGAGTCTGCCTCTGCCACCTCTGTGTCCCAGAAGTAGTCATCATTCCATGACTTTGTCCAGATTACTCCGCTGTTTGGAATACCTTCTCCTTCTCCTCCTCCACAGGTTTCTTGGTCAGCTGGATTCATCACAAAACTCTTTCTGATTCTATATCCCAATGAAGAGGATGGATCCTCTTGCTTGTGTAAGGCTGTCTCTCAAGCTTGCTAATGCTTTAAAAGTTGTTTGCAAATCTCTCTTAATTGCCTATGACATCCACAGGTATCTGAACATACACACATTTTATCCCCCTTCAACTCCCCCCCACTCCACACCTCATCACATCACCCCTGCTACACACATCCCACACCTTCCGACACCATACACATACGCCACACTCACATATCCCTACACATACATACGACACAGCACGTACACACCACACCACATATATCACACACTCCCACATGTGGGGAGCCGCCCCCACATTCTCCGTTACAAGATGGCGCTGACACCCGTTGTCGGTTGGAGTAAACAACCTTGGTGCGCACGTGCCTGCTATTTTTCCATCTCTTACTCTCTGCCTCTCCCGTGGCGTCATATGGGCTGACGAGCAGGAGCCAGTCAGGAGATGACACGTCCGAGGCGGGGACTGCTGAGCTATATAAGGGTTGGGCTTTTCGCTCCCTGGGTCTCCACTCTGTAAGCTTATGCTCTCCCTCTCAAGACACATTAAAGCTGTTCTGCAGAAGGATCCTAAGTGTGCCGCGTCGTTCTTGCTGGCGAGACGGTAGCGCGGGACACCCACATACCCCACACCATATATGGCACACACCACCACCCTTCCACACACAGCCCCTGGCATATTATTTGATTTTACTTTTTCATGTTTTGTTCTGTGGAGATCGGGTCTTACCATGTAGCTCTGGCCGGCCTCAAACCTGCTATGTAGTTCACGGTGCCCTCAGAACTTTACTCCCTTTGGCTTCAGCCTCTAGAGTGGGCCACTGCACACAGCCAGGTTATTTATTTTAATGGCTTAAGCCTTCACCCAGGCTCTACCTTCTGAAGGGCACCCGTCCTTTGTTGAAGCCATGGAGAATTATTGCTGGCTTCTGAGGTTGAGCGTTCCTCAGTGACGGCAGGTCCCCCTGGCTCCAAGCATTCATCCTTGTAATCCTTCTCCTGAAAGGTTTGAGTTCACAAATAAGAGGTAGAATAAGGCAAGTTTTCTCCCTTCATTCTTTATCAGTTTATTAGCAGAAGCAGACGCAGTCCCTGCAAGCATTCATGCCACGGGTTTAGCAGAGAAGCAGAAGGACCCAGTGTCTTCCTCTGTGGAGCTGTCTCTCTCCTGGAGGAGGGGCACCGTAGAGTAAGCCGTCGATGACACAGCAGTTCACACGGTAATTGGTATCATCAGGAAGACGATGTGTGACCAGATGGGTAGCATGAGGGGCCGTGCGCATGGTGAACTCAGGACAGGCTCGTTGAGGAAGTGGCATTTACAGAGCCCTGAGTGCGGTTGTGGGGAGGCTGGTTGGAGATCGGGAAGAAGTGCAGGACAGCGAATGTAGAGGCTATGACGTGGGGACACAAGAGGCGTGTGACAGGCACGACAGTGGGATGGCTGAAGTGACTGCATAGACCGGGCAGAAGCCGTCACAAACACTGTTTCCACCATAATCTGGTAAGTGTTGGTGTAACACAGAGGTCCTGCTGTGGATACTTGAGTGTGGAGTCCCTCACCGAAGGCTCAGGGAGACAAGACAACTAACCGCTAGTCTTCCAGAACAGCAACTGGCACCGGTCACTAAAGATTCCCCTACAGTGTCCTCTACTCCTAACAACAAAACAAACCCCAGGCCAGGGAGAGGGCTCAGCAGGTAAAGGTGCTTGGCACCAAGCCTGTTGACCTGAGTTCAATCCCCAGGTCCCCCGTGGAGGAAGGAGAGAGCCAACTCCTAAAAGTTGTCCTCTGATCTCCACAAATGCACTATGGCACACAAGCCATCTCCGACCCCCATAACATAACTAATTTTAGAAAGTAACACAAAAATTTAAAAAGAATCACACTAAAGCCTGAGTGAGGTGTGACATCTGGAAGGCTCCACCCGATCAAGGGGACACTGTGGAAGTTCATGTATCTCTGATTGCAGCATTTCAGTAACTGTTATTATGCTATAACAAGTGTGGGGTTCTGGGCAGGAAGAACATGGTCAGGGGACTGGACTCCAGAGGCTTGCCACCTCTTGCATTTGAGGGAGGATAGATGTTCCCCCAAATGGCAGGCTAGCAGTATGAAGTCAGAAGGCCCTGGGTTCTTGCTGTCTATACACTTCTGCAAAGCTAGGCAGGCTTCCACAAGCTGCTTCTCCACTCTGAGCCTCACTTACCTCCTAGAACACAGAAGAAGCCCCCAAAGCAGAGTTCTCTTTGGGGTCTCTCTGGAACTCTAGCACTTTCCCCATCCCTGAAGCAATGGCCGAGAGAGCTCCTGTTTTTCAGGATCCACACCAATCATGACCAGATGTGCTATTAGTGCATATGTGCTCTTCCTGGCGGGTAAGTCACTCAGCTGTGTCTGCTTAGTCCTGTGTCTACAGGATCCTGTGCGGGAGCTCTCCAGATCTATTTACAGAGCAGCAGTTTTACACCTTCCTTTAGAATTGGTGGGGGACTTCGAGCTAGAGCATGGGAGGAGGAGAACATAACCTGAGGTTTTTGTAAGATGTGATAAGCCAGGTGCCTGCACCTAGAATCGGAACACACTAAGGTCAGACTGGGCTAGATCGTGAGACCCTGTCTCAAACAGCAGCCAAAAGAAGATAGGATGTAGAGCTAACTATTTACTTTTGATTGGCAAAGTAGACTAGAGTCTGAGAGAGTCGCACAGTCTCCCCCATTTCTTCCTCCTTCCCTCTGTCCTTCTCTTTTTTCCTTGGTTTTGAAACAGCGTCTCAATCTGTAGTCTAGACTAGCAGAGGAACGTACTATGTAGGCCAGGGTGTGTGTTTTTGTCTGACAGAGTCTCCTATAGCCCAGACTGGCCTCAAACTCAATTTAATAGTCAAGGGTGACCTTGAACTCCTGACTTTCCTGCCTCAGTCTTCCGCATCCAACTCAAATGATCATCGCTTCAACCTGTTAATCAGTCTTGTGGTTCTGTGTCCATTCTCATTTTGCTTGCTTCTCCTCTTCCTTTCTTTTCCCTCCCTCTCCCCTCCCTCCTCCTGATGTAAATTAAGAAAAGCAGGGGCTCAAACAAAGGGGTTTTTTATTAGGAAAAAGGAATCATAAAAAGGGGAAAGGGAAGGGGAGTGTTCAGCCTACAGGGATGGGAGCAGCAGGAGAGAGGAAAAGGGGAGAGAAAGAAAAGAGAGAGGAGGAGAAACGAAACAGACAGGGGTCAAGGGTGGGGGTGGGAGGTGGGCAGGGCTCTTTTAAAAGGGAACATAGTAAATATGCACAGGCAGTGCTCTTAGTGGCTGCAGCTGAGGACGTATCCTATCAGAACCCCAAGGACAGGTGAGTACAGATGCCTGAATACTAACACCCCCTCCCTCCCTTCCTTCTTCCTGTGTATCTCATTATGTAGCCCAGGCTGGCCTCAAACTTGAGCTGCTCCTGCCACTGTCTCCTAAGTGCTGGGATTTCACCATTCAGCATTACTACAGCAAGGGAGAATTGTGTTTCAATATGGAGATTTGGTGGTGGCATTAATGGGGGATCAGGGCTTCTGGAGGGGATGAGTAACTGGCAGGCCACTTCTAGGTTTCCGGCAGCCCCGCTGAAGTTTGATGCTATACCAGAGGATGCTGTGTGCTCCTTCTGAGGCTTGAGTTCTGTCCCTCTTCTTCATGTCCTCCTGGTCCTCCCTGAACTCTGATGCTTTGTCTGTGAGGTCCACTCGTGCCCGACTCCTTCTTGGGTTGTGCTACAGCCACTAGGACACTGGGCAGTCACACTTGTTATGTGACCCACGGGAGTGCGGGTGACAAGGCCACACCAGACCGTCAGGAAATGGTGTCACTTTACTAACCACTGTACTTTTCATCTGGAAGTGGCGATAACCCTGCCCTTCCTAATGAGCAGACGTTTGAGAGCAGGGATGTGAGCCATCTTATAAGGTACTAAGAGAAGGGTATGGCAGCACTGTTTCCTTCTTCTTTGTCTCTCCCCTAGAAGACCGTTGGGGTTTCTCTAGGTGCCACCAGGGTGCTGGGTGCCACACATGCTGCTTCTCATTAACACTCATGCTCTTCCCAGCAGCCCCTAGGCTCACACGTCTGTATCCTCATTGGAGAAGCCCTAGGACAGAGAAGCCCAGGCCTATGTGAGCAATCTCACATCCCCTGTCAGCTTTTGTGGGGTTCCCGGAACAGCATGTCCACTCAGAACCTGGGGCTGGCACAGCCCCAGCTCCTTTTCAGGAGAGCACAGCCTCCAGGCAGGAGGAACTCAGGGGTGACTCAGCTTCACATGTGACAAACAGCCTGTGAAGTAAAGCAGAGCAGCGGTCCAGCACGGCTGCCTCCAGATCCCACGGAGGAAGGGGGTGGCACGAGAAGCCACGGACAGCGTTGAACTCACCCCTCGTGCTGGTGAGACATAACCAAATGCTTGCCCTCCTGCTGAGACCTTACTGCTGAACACCTGAGCTTGCAGTGGTAGAGGTGTTTCGCCCAGGTTACACAGGAGATAGCAGCCAGCAGAGCAGGGATTTGAGCAGAGGCCTCTATGACTTAGAAGTCCTAGTTGTTCACTAACCACGTGTCAGGAAAGAAATATCCTCTCCCCAGCCCCCGCTTCCTGCTGCACTGCAGAGTTCCCTGTGTGTGATTAAAACAAAACAAAACCTGACCCATTGAATTTTGTTTAACGTTTCAAAGTTTGGAACGGATAATACCCCTAGGTCCTTTTTATCATCTGCACGCAGGTAGATTGTTCCTCTACCCTTGGTTTGGGACTGGCTCATAGATAGGGGGTGTGCAGGGGGTGCTGGGGCATGAGAGTAGACAAGCAGAGCTTCCCTGACAGGGCAGTGGAATGGCAGAGTCACTTCCGTGACTCTGTCCAGCACCCAAGTCTACCCTGGTTTTGGGGTCAAGGGTTGGGAACACCACTCTTAGGGAACACTCAGAGGAGATGTGGCCTGGCAGGAAGCACAGGGCCATGCCAAACAGGAAAGGGGAGGGCGGGCCTGTGAGGCACTGAGAAGTCACCAGGATGCATGCCAAAGCTGGGCGGGCTTAAATACTGGGGCAGAGCTGCTGGGCACATGACTCTGCCTGAAGTCTCCCAGGGAATGACTTCTAATCCCTGACTTATTGGAGGGTTTGAGGAAGGCTCCAGCCTGCCGACTGCTGGTCTGGGCTATGGGGGGAATCCTGTGCTGGCACATAGCCACAAAGACATTTCTCAGGGAAAGCCTTTGACCCAATAAGTCTGTTTTCTCTTTTCTTTGGAAACTAGGATTTGGAATCTGTTCAGGAAAAAAATGTAACCTACAAACAAATAGCCTTGGCCATCTGGGCCTCCCTTGGAGCCAGGTCAAGGCTGGGGAGGGCTCAGCCTCTCTGGGCTATCTAGCTGCAGGCCATGCTTTTGTAGCCAGTCTCTGGCTGTCCTAATATAATGTCTGCTCTCCATACCTCTCCCTCACCTCGGTGCTGCTCATGCCCCAAGTCTTTGCCAGTGCTTCCATGATGCTTGAATAATATCTCACCCCCAGGCTGTGTATACTTACTTTATCATCATCTCTCCCTCAGATCTCATTTCTCAGGAGAGCATCTGCTTCTCCTCAATGTTATTCTAGGTAATTTCAGTGGAGAGCAGTCTTTCCTTCTTCTGTGCGTGAGAACCCCCAACTTTATTTGTAAGAACACAGTCAAAAATGTCTGCCAGTACTTAAACTCTGGCTGTGAGCTAAGCAGTGTGGTGTATCATGCTGCTCGCTGCATAGCTAAGTGTTTAGGACAAAATGTAGTGCATAGTAAATGCTCAACAAATGTTGCTTAATATCCTTATTAATTACCTCAGTTCTGTCATAGCCCTCACAGCAGACATGACTTGTCTTGAGCATTGCAGTTATCGCGTGACAAGTCTGTGGGCTTCTTGAGGGCAGGGATTGTGTGTTTATCCTGTAGCGTCTCCAAGCACACGTTGATCCAAAGGGAATTCCATGGGTGGCAATCTGGTCATTCAGGTTGGTGATGAAATGAGAGACTTCTGTCTAGAGTTCCTAAGTCAGTTTGGAGTCACCTTACCCTAAAGAACAGAGGTTGTCGACAGGACACAGAAGCTCTTGGCTTGCTTCTGCTTCAACTGTCTGCTAGTTTTACGACCTTGAAAAGATTAATGTTTTCTGAACCCTAAACACCTATTTTCCGAAATGCACATAATGGTCGCGCTTGTCTTCTTCACAGATCTGCTGTGGGCATCAGTGAGTGCGCACAGGGCATGGGCTGAGTTGGCAACTGTCTTACCTGGGTGCTGGTTATTCTTTCAATCGGTTCTCTTGGAGCCCGTTGCCATCGGCACGGCTGTGGTTTAAAGAGAAATGTCCCTTACTGGCTCCTCCGTGGGAGCACTTGGGTTCCAGCTGGTGGTGCTGTTTGGAGAGGTCATGGAGCCTTGAGAAGACAGAGTAGTAGTCACAGAGGTGAACCTTGAGGGTGGATAGCCTGGCTCCCCTTCCCGCTGGCTCTCCGAATCCCAACTGTAGAGTGGTGTGACTATCTGCCTCGTGATCCTGCTGCCGTGCCTTCCCTGCTGCGATGGGCTGAATCCCTTCTTCTACTGTGAGCCAGAAGGAGTTATTCCTTCCTTAAGTTGACGTTGCCACAGCAATGCGAAAAGGAAATCACACAACTGCTACACTTGTCAGAATGTGAGCTGTGGGTGCTGTAGTGAGCACACGTGTCAACCTGACATGTTTTTTTTTTTCTTTTCTGCTTCCTGTGGTCCAAATGTGTATTTCTTAAATCTGGGGATATTCATATCATGCATC
This sequence comes from Mesocricetus auratus, assembly GCF_017639785.1. Taxonomy (NCBI): domain Eukaryota; kingdom Metazoa; phylum Chordata; class Mammalia; order Rodentia; family Cricetidae; genus Mesocricetus; species Mesocricetus auratus. The sequence goes on along the minus strand of NW_024429197.1, from coordinate 43,971,431 downwards.
TCATATCATGCATATCAGACATTGACTTTAAGCGTTGAAGGTTAACTTTGGCTGTGCCCCATTCCAGCTTTAAACTCTTTAAACTCTCCAGCTAATATTTCGGAACACACTTTCATAGGTGTCCTGTAAAACGTGGCATCAAACACTCACCGTGCTTGCTGTTTGTTGTTATGTGGTTAAAAAAGGGAGAAGCCAGGGGTGATCTAAAGGCATAGAAAGAAGCGTGAGACACAGCCTTAACTCCGGAAGGAGTTCACAGCATGGTTTGTTAGCCAGAGCAGAATTCTAGACTGTGAGCAAAGCACATGGTATGAAAATGGTGGTTTGTGAAGACTTTACAGAGAAATGGGCTTTGATTTCAACCTTACAAATGACTGATACTCTGGAATCCTGGACACATAATTCAAAGGTCAAGGTCAGTGCCATTGGACACCGCTGATAACAAGGGTATGGGTAGGATTTTAGTAGTGTAACCATTTAAAAAATATCTGAATCCCAAAAGCTGCTGACATTCTGGGATTTCTGTTTTCTTGATAATGTGGTGTGTGTGTGTGTGTGTGTGTGTGTGTGTGTGTGTGTGTGTGTGTGTAATCAGCCATGATACACTTTACTTAAAAGACACCATAAAGAATTCCATTTACTGAAAATTTTAATTTTCATAGCTTCTGCATAATGATAACAAGTTCCCAGATCAGTTAGACCAAGGCACAATGTGAGGTAGTGCACTAATAGTAACTCTGAAAAGATAAATATAAAAATGTGCAATTATAAACCATTTAATAAACTGAAATTGAAAGTACCTGACGTGAAAACAGAGTACAGCCACTGTCATTGTCACAGTCAAAGGTCAATTCCTAGCCTTTGTGTTTCCACCTAAAAATTAGAAAGAGTGGGATGTAAGCCACTAAATATCTGACCAAGGAATTTAGAAAACGAGATGCAAAATAAAACCAAGACAACATGGAAAACAAAACCCCCAAAAAACATACAAGGTTAAAAAGCTAATTAGAAAAACCACTAAAATCCTAGAATTAATAGAGAACGTATAGGGAAACAAAACAGAACGCTCTAGAAAACTTTCTCAACAACAGTGGGGGGTGGCAGGGAATGAGCGAGTATAAAATAACTGGTCTCTGAGAAGTCTGTAAAATTCTCTGCTCCTTACCACTCTCAATCACTGAACTGTGTGTCACGTTTGTGTTTCTGTTTTTCCTGTTGCTCAAACTGAGGATCTGAGAGCCTAGGCTACGTTTTGATGCCATACCAACCGGTGAGTAGTCAATTATACAGCAGTGAGTAGTGAATCATTTCTTGAAGCCTTGTCTCCTAATTTTGTTGAACATTTCCCCAGTCATCTCATACATAGTCAGCATCCTTTTGGGATGAGTGGAAACCAGGAAGAGTGAAGATGCGAGGGGTTGTAACAAGTCGCCACAAGCCAGGGGATTCACAACCATGAAAATGTGTTCTCACAGGCTCTGAAGACTAAAAGTCGGGCATCAGGGGGTGAGCAGCCATGCCCCCGTCTCCCCTGAAGGCTACAAGGGAGAAACTGTCCTTCTTCCCATCCTGGTTCCTTCCGCACGCGCGCTCTAATTTCTACCTCCATTACCTTCTACCATTTTGCTGTGGTGTCCATTACCTTCTACCATCTTGCTATGGTGGTTCACCTTCAGCTTGACTGGAGTTAGAATCACCTGTGTGTCTCTCCGAAGAGCGTCCCCAGAGAAGTGTGACTGAGGAAGGAAGGCCCTCCCACCCAAGGTACAGTCCCGTGGGCTAGGGACCTGGAACCGAGTACAAGCATTCGTTACTCTGCTTCCTTGCTATAGATGGCGTGACTGGACACCTCATGCTCTTGTGCTGGTCCTCCTCGCCCTGATGGACCACATCTTTTCTCAAACCACCAGAAGAAATCCTTTCTTCAAGTTGCTTTTTGTCAGGTATTTTGTTACATCACCGAGAAAGGTCACTTAAGACACCCCCTGGGTCTTCATAGTGTCTCTCCTCTGCATCAGTCGCCTCCGTTTTCTTCACTTGCAAGATGGATTAGTGCCCTCATAGTAGAGAGCCTTAACTTACATCTGGAATCACTATTTATGTAATATTATATTCTGAGTTTCCCGGTGGATATAAATTTTAGATAGGTTCTGTTTAACCCCAAGTTAAATAAAAATAACTGTCTTTACTTCTTGTGGTTTCAACTATCTTCATTCTGTATTCACACACACACACACACACACACACACACACACACACACACACCACTGGTCAGATAGTTAGGTATTTTGTCAAGAAGCAAGAGGGTAGAGGGTTAGTTCTATACTCCTGTTCAGATCAGGCATTTTGCAAGGGAAATGAAGCAGAAGAGACTTAGTGGATGTGGCCAAGATCCCAAAATCATATTACCTTGGCCCAATTGAAGGAACTCTTAGAAGAGGAAGGCAAGAGGAAAGGTTGTAAACTTTCTTCAACACTTGAAGGACAACTAGCAGTGGGAGTCTGGGTTTGGCTTTCTGTGTCCCTTGTTAGAACGAACACAACCAATTAGTGGAAGCTACAAATGTTTTCTACGTATGTATGTATGTATGTATGTATGTATATATGTATGTATGTTTTGGGGGAATGCTGTTTATTTACCTCAGATCCTTGCACATGTTAGGCAAGCACTGTACCACTGAGCTCCATTTGCATGCCCGGAGGCTTCCATTCCAACTATGTTAACGGAAGATCCTTACTAACTAGGAATGTCTAAGGTGCTAATAGAATTGTATTAGGTGTCCCTGATACCCATGTATGTTCAATTGTTGTTTAAAATGCCACTGCTGCTAGAGGTTAGCAGGCGCTGGAAAGAACAAGGCAGGGTGGACTGCCAAAGGTTTTTATTACTTACTGACCACACCAAACCAGCCTCTAGATAGAATTCTCTATAAAAATTGGACAAACACGTACTAGTACAACTTTTTGCACAGACTCGTAATGCTTCTCAATCTAAATACAGCAGTTCTCGTAAAATTGTGTTAATCTCATGAGCAGGTATTGTTCTAGGGTGTAGCGAGGAAAAGCTGAAAAAGCCATGGGTCCACAGGACAGGGAAATAACATCACATAGACCCTACTAGCTGGAGTGATTGAGGATCTTGGTATGCAATGAGTATGTGAAGATCAGCAGCTGAGAGCTGTAAAAAGTCTTTTTCCCCCCTCTTATTGGTATTGTTACTGCCCAGTGCACTGGAGACTGAATAGGTTCTCAATAAGCAGTGCTCCCGTGCTAAGACCAGGCAAACTGGTAACCTGGTCACACTGATTTGTAGAGCTTTATGTGAAATTCTTTAAAATTTATTTTTATTTCTACATGTATATGTATATGCATGATTTGCCTGCATGTATGTGCACCATATGGGTGTTTTCCCACAAAGCCAGATAATGCTATTAAATCTCCAGGAACTGGAATTAAGGACGGTTGTGAGCCGTCATATGTGTACTGGGACTTGAACCCAGGTCTTCTGCAAGAGTAGCCAGTGCACTTAGTCACTCTCCAGTCCCTGATGTACAGGTGTTTAAAAAAGGAAGGAAGGCATAAAAGTAATTGTGGCAGCAGTGGTAGCAGTTATGGGAGCAGAGGAGGAGACAAATACCATATTAAAGGAGAATCTTCAGCCTGGGGAGGTAGCTCAGTGATAGAGCACTTGCTTAGCCTGTGCAAGGTTTGGGACCAATCACCAATATGAACAAACAAAAACAAGTAAACAAACAAACAAACATGGGCCTGGTGGCAAACACAAGAATCTTGGTACTTGGAAGACTAAGGGAGGAGGATTGTCATAAGTTCAAGTTCAGCCTGGCCTACATAACAAGTTCAAACACAGCCTTGGTATGAGACAAGATCCTAAGAAACCAAAAATAAATACATAAATAATTTTAAAGTGGGTAGGGGATCCCTCACAGTCCCCTAAGAAGCTTTCAAGGTGTCTGCCCTGCTCAGCACTGGATTCACAGCACCCGTTGTTGGAACTGGTCAAACACAGGAACTGAGTCATGTTAAGTGAGAAGGCTGTTGAACTGAACCCCAAGGCTATGAAACATCTTGACCTTAGGAGAAAGAAGTATGTGAGGGCAGGATGGTAAAAACAGAGAACCTCAGTGCAGTGACTGGTAAATATAATGTCTGGTGTGCTCTCGTCTTTTCCTGTGACTATTAATATATTCCTTGGGGAAAGCCCTTGAGACAATAAGTCTCTTAAATTTTCTGTATTGTTTTTCCATCCTCAAGACCCTAGACTCCCCCTTTTGGCTTCCTTCCATTTTCTCTGCTAGAAAAGACAATACTCTCTGGATAAAGGATGCCGGTAGACATTCTTTCAGACCCAACCTAGGTGCAAATGAGTCATCCAAGAAAACGTTCTGTAGACAGAGTTGTGAGGGTGAGACTTGGATGAAGGATGAGAAGTAACTAGAACAGCTGAGGCGGGAAGGAGCATCATGACTGAGTAAGAAGTGGGCACTATTGGGAAGTACAGTGAGTATAGCTTTGGGCCACACAGCTCTCTCCTTCTCCATTTCCATTGAAGAAGAAAACATGATTATTACTGTGAGGCAAAAAGAAGGAAAGGGGAAGAAAATTTTACTGGGCAACTACCATATGCAAGGCTTTTGGGTGCTTACACACACACACACACACACACACACACTTCACACACATACACACAAACACATACAAGCACACACACAACACATACACATTCACATATATACCACACACATATATACATTCATACACATACACACATGCACACCACAAACACACACACACACTGCAAATATACACAAATTCACACATACACAAACATACATACATATACAAACACAAAACACACATACATACATTCACATATACATAAACACTATATAAACATATGCACACACACTCATATGCATACATACAACACAAACACATACATTTTCTTTTTTTTAAGTTTTTCCTCAATATATGTTTTTATTTAAATTAGAAACATGAATGCTTCACATGTCAATCCCAGCTTCCTCCCCCACCCTTCCTCCCTTGTCTGTCCATCAGCCCCCCCAGCCCCCCACCCAATCCCCACATCATTCCCCAGGGAGGGTGAGGCCCTCCTTGGGGGAATCTCTAAAGTCTGTCTTTTCATCCAGGGCAGGACCTAGGCCCTTCTCCATGAAACACATACATTTTCAAAGATGGTCTTAACTTTATTTCACAGATGATTGTATAGAGAAATAAATGTAGTGGTTTGCCCAAAATGTCAATTAACAGCTGGTCCAGATTTAAGACTCGTTTTGTATGGCTTCACACAAATTATTTGCAACTTCCCATGGTCTATCTACATCTCTGCCAATGAAAGTGGAACCTTTTTGCAGCATCCTCTTGTTACTTCTGACTCTCCTGGGAGCCTTCTTTCCCAAGTGTCTTGGTTGGTTTCTTTTGCTGTGAAGAAACACCATGACCATGGCATCTCTTATAAAATAAAGCATTTAACTGGGGCTTGCTTACAGTGTCAGGGTTTTATTTGGTCCATTATCGTCATGGTGAGGAGCATGGTGGCATGCAGGCAGATGTGGTGCTGGAGAGGAGCTGAGAGGTCTACATCAGGATCTGCAGGCAACAGGAAGAAAGAGAGAGAAACACCGGGCCTGGCTTGAGCTTTTGAAACCTCAGAGCCCACCCCTAGTGACACAGTTCCACCAACAAGGCCACACCTACTCCAACAAGTGACACCTCCTAATCCTTCTCAAGTAGGACCACTTCACTCCCTGATGACTAAGCATTCAAATATATGAACCTATAGGGGCTGTTCTTATTAAAACCACCACACCAAGTATCCCAATACCACTGAAACTTGTATCAAGGTTCCTGGAGGCTGCTGAGGCCAAGCAGTGTGTGGCAGGATTATCTTCCCTGCAAGGAGGTCCTGAGCGGCCACTGTGTGAAGCTGTAAAGGTGACACACACTAGCCTCCCTAGAAACAAGCTGGAATCTGGGGTGGGTGTGATAAGAGGCAAACCTCTGGCTGTGTTTGTGGTGGAGTTTTTTCTAGGCTGGGTTAACTAAGGTGGCCACACCATTCCCTGGACTGGAGTCCTCGACAAAATACAAAGGAGAAAGCAAGTGGAAGCCCTGCATCTCTCTCTGTCCTTCCTTGAGATGCAGTACCACCGGTGGTCTCATGCTCCTGCACCCTGTGCACGCCCTTTGTGAGCCAAAATGAACTCTTCCGCCTCTAAGTTTGTTCTTGTCTGGCATTTTGTCACAGCAGTGGGAAAAGTGCCATAATGTGTGTAGACAGAAGTTTCTGTCCTGCCTGGCCCCACTCCCATTTAGTCCCAAATAAACACACAGAGACTTATATTAATTATAAACTATTTGGCCAATGGCTTGGACTTCTTATTGGCTAGCTCTCCTTTAATTATTAACCCATTTTTATTAATCTGTGTATCTCCACGTGGTCTTGACTTACCTGTGATGACCAAGTCTCTTTCTTCCTTGGCAGCTACATGGTGTCTCTCCTGAACCTCACTCTCTGTGTCCCTCTCCCAGAATTCTCCTAGTCTGGTAGTCCCGCCTATACTTCCTGACTGTCCATTGGTCGAAACAGCTTTATTCATCAACCAATAAGAGAAACATGTATTCACAGCATTCAGAAGGACATTCTCCCATCAGATATGTTTCTTAGAAGGGCTTTGTTACCCACAGCAGGAAAGTGGAGGGAATTTCAGGAGGCCAGCTAGCCAAACTGCCTTGTTTTCCGCGCAGGTAGCCATGACTTGTTAGCATTAACAAATACAATGCCATGGAGATTCTAATGTAGGATCTGCCATTCTGTAATAACTGCGGGACTCAGGTCTCTGTGCTTCTCAGAGCCTCAGTTAGACTATCTCTAAAATGGGTGGATTTTACTGACTTTTCTTCACTGAGGAAGCGATATTGAAAGATTAGTTTGCCTACGGTAATAAGTAATATATCAGAGAGTAAGACTATTGAAAAGTGTTAGCATTTAATCCTTTGAGGGGCCCAGTGGACTTGAATGTAATAAGAGGTATTGTTATTTCCTGATGTCTAGTAAGCTCAAGTCAAAGAAACCCAAACACAATCTAGCTTAAGCTCAGATAAATGGTGAAAAGGGCATGGACAGATCAAGCCTCACAGGGGGCTCGCTCCAAGTGTCCCACACTGGTGCCACTGTGCCTATGACCACCACTACTTACTGTCTACTCAGATTTCTCTCTGACATTCCTTGTCTTAGTCACTGTTCTATTGCTGTGAAGAGACACCATGATGAAGGAAACTTATAAAAGAAAGCATTTAATTGGGGGCTGGCTTACTGTTTCAGAGGGTCTGTCCCTGACCATCATGGTGGGGAGCATGGCAGCTGCCAGGCAGGCCTGGTGCTGGAGCCGTAGCTGACAGCTTGAGTCCTGGTGTGCAGGCAGTAGGCAGAGAGAGCAGGACTGGCCTGGCTTGTGCTTTCGACATCAAAGCCCACCATAGTGACACAGTTTCTTTAACAAGGTCATACCTCCTAATCTTTCCTACTCGGTTCCACTAACTGTGGACTCAAACATTCAAATATCTGAGTCTGTGGGAGTCATTTTCATTCAAATCATCATACAGCTCATGGGCTCCCTACCTAAGGCAAGCAGTCTGATTGTCAGTCCTCCAGGTTTGCCTGCCAGTGCTGTGTGGGTCCTCTTTCAAATCTGTGGAAAGGGATATGTGTAATAGAAGAGTGGATGGTAATATACATATAGGGTAGCTTTCCATTTCCACTGTGATGAGCAAAGGAAGGTTCCTTCCTACAGATCAGGTAGGAATGTCCCATAGCCACTCTGCAATTGACTTGGCTGGGTCACATGCATGCCTTGGGTAAACTACCTTGACCAAAGATGGGGATTACGACTGATTTGCCTTGGGTCTCAGCTTTTCCTAGTGTGTCTAAGAGGAGGAGAAAACACACACAGATGTGGCCATTCCTATTTGTAGCCACAGCAGAATGTAAACAATAAAAGTTCCAGAAGAATCTGGATCCTCAACCTGTCCCAGTTCTTACCTTCAGGTCTCCAGAGGAAGGTTGCACTGATGGGAAATTTTGTCAGTTCCGCCAGGGGTAAAGGACAGAATAGGCACTTACTGTTTCACTCTGTCAAAGCAAGTTAGAGAACCGACAACAATGCCTAGCAACTTGCCAGCATAGCAGGCGACAGACAGATACCTGGAGCACCCAGCAGCATGTGAGAGACCCACAGGATGCCTGTTAGTAAGTGTCACAGTGGGAGCAAGCCTTCTGGATCGGATGGACTAGCATACATGACTGTCCAGGGTTGGGAAAGCACCACTGAAGGATTGCATGAGGTTCAGTGTACCCTGCTGCAGAGGACTAGGGGGAGAGGAGAGAGACTCCAGGGAGAGAGGCGGGACCAGGTTGGGTACTTGGAGAGATCTTCAAACGTCTCATTTGCAGTGAGCACTGCCAGCGCTGTCTCTCGTCTGTGACCAGACGTGGCCTATGATCTTTACAGGAGGCCCCATGGCTCAACTCCCAGTTCCACTGCCTCCTGCCATGGTGTTGCCCTTTTTAAGAACAAAACTTAATGCTGGAAGGAACCTCAGAAGTTGGGAAATCACTGCAGGACTACTTTACTTTTCAAAAGAACTAAGCCCCACTGCTAATAAGAATTATTAATGCTAATCATCACACTTGACACCTCTGTTGCCACAGAGCAAACCGACCTTCAAAGCTTCAGGAGCAGTAATTACCCCTCCTAGTTCCCCTATGCAAGATATAAATTGGGGTCTGAGTACAGGGTGTGGAGCCATAAAGTCCAGGAAACCAGATCACCCCCCTCCCATCCTTAGCAAAGAAAACCATGTTTTCCACACAGGGCCCAACTAGTTCCCACTGTGGAAGGGAGAGGTAGACCTGGGGGGCAGGGGAGAGGGGGAGAGGCAGGGAGGTGACCATGGCCTCTGAGGTCCTGGAGAAGCTGATTGGCAGGCTAGGGTGCACTTTTCATGAGAGTGGCTGAGATCTTCCCTTCCCCACTTCAAGCCTCTCAGGGTGACTGTGCAAGCATGTCCTGTGAGACCTCACTTGTCTGCCCTACAGGCGGTTGACTAGTCCAAACTGTTCTTTCTCACATGCTGAACACTGAGGAGACTTGCTCCCTGGGACTGCGAGCCTCCAAGGGCTCACACTGTTGGCTTAGGGTTTTCCTTAGCTCTGGTAGGAGCTTGAGCTTTTCCTCAGATGCACTCTCTCGGCATTCACTGGGAAGCAAGGCGGTTTTGAGTAAGCAGTAGAGGAATTCAGCTCCCAAATCTTTAGTTTGTGGGTACACAGAAGTCCCAATGGGCAGATGTCAGTCGGGGTACTATGATTTGAGAGAGGGAAGCTCAGAGTCTGAGGGACCCTGAGAAAAGATGACCTCTGTGTGGGGGATTTGAGCAGACCTCCTAGAGAGCTGAGGAATCCTAGCTGAGTTCCTGCTGGCCCAAGACTCTAGAAAAGAAGCCTTCTGGTATCCCAGACTGCAGGTCTCAGCCTCCTCTCAATCCTGCATTCCAGAATGCCTGTGCCACACTGACTGCGCTTCCAGCCCCCTCCTGTGTCTGGGAACACCTCTTTAGGTAGAACGTTCTATGTTCAGGATGACAGAATGAATAGGAAGCATTGCATTCCTGAGGTTTGTAGAGCACTCGGCAGTCCGCTGAGCACATTCGGAAGCCGAGCGTTTAAGGGCTAGTCTGGCTCCAGATCACTGTTCCCCTCCACACTTCCTCTCGTAGTCCTGCTTCAGGTAAGCAGAGGGGCAGGCAGGTGGCAAGTGAGCCTCATGTCATCCTGAACGTAAAGCTAGGAGTAGGCTGGAAGCGAGGCACAGACTCTCGGGAGGCAGAGATCTGGAGTCTGGGTGTCAGAAAATGCTTATTTTCCAGGGAATTGAGCCATCAAGAAGCACTCAGGTAGCCCTCTAGGAGGTATGCTCAAATCCCCCTTACCTTTTCTTCCTAGAGTTACCATGCAGAGAGAAAAAGTCATTTTGTCCTTGGCATTCTGGTCTGGAGCAGCTAACAAACAATGGGTCCTGTATTTCCCATCCATGTAACTCCAGGGAAGACCAGCATGTTAAGATGTCAGAACTAGCCAAGTAGGGTGGCACGTGCCTTTAATCCCAGCCCTTGGGAGACAGAGACAGGCTGATCTCTGTTGAGTTCAAGGCCAGCCTGGTCTACAGAGTGAGATCCAGCACAGGCTCCGGAGTTACAGAGAAACCCTGTTTTGAAACAAACAAAGATGTCATGAATGTTGACTGCCCAAGGTAAGTGGTTTCTTCCTGCCCAGGGATCCTCCAGCCCTGTCACTGGAGCAGCCACACAACCAATCAGGAGATCTCTGTGGCCCAGAGTGTTGTAGTATTTGGGCCCCTGTTTCCCTAGCCTCCTCACAGATTTCCTCTTCTGTATTTACTTCATGGTCTGTGTCTCCAAGGAACATGACTTGCTTCCTTATTTACTAGTGGACTCTGGTTATCCTCACCATCCCAGGCACCTACCTACAGGTCCCTGAGATATTGAGTACAGCCCATGCCTTTGTGGGTAGAATCAGAGGCTGGATGAGAAGCCCAGGGATTGTAAGTGCACAGAGGAGGTACCCACAGAGTCAGAGAATTGTGTATGGGGTGTGGGGGTGTGGGGGTGTGGGGGGCTTGGGGCTTGGTCTTCAAGGACACCTGGGGTTTCCTATGCAAACCGATGGGGAGTTATCCTACTAACAGATCCTAAGTACTCTTTGGTCCCCACAGAGCAGCACAGGTGCGTTGTCTGGACAGCTTGCATGCTTAGAATCTCAGGCCCCATCCTGCTAGTGGCTTGGCTCCTGACTCTTTGTGTGCTTCCTCTGAGTTTGTTTCCTTTTACCAGCATCTTTCAGGACATGGAAGCTAGAGCATTGCTTAGGTGCATGGCCTTCTTAGTGATGGGAGACCTGGGTTTGAGTCCCAGCTTTGCCTCTTGCTACTGCCTAGTATGTCTTAGACAAGTTTCTCTGAGCCTTAGTTTCCTTATTTGTGAAACGAGAGGCCCATATAGGCCCACAGGTTTGCTGAGGGGTTCATAGCAAAGCGTGCGTGTAGTGACACATGAGAGATCAGTAAATATCTATAGCTATATTCAAACTGTGGGGGTTGGAGGGAACACAGCTGGCTTGGGGAAGTCTAGGCAGAGCCTCCCTGTTCCCTCAGTCCCCAATACTGGCATTCTCTGAAGCTGAGGAGCAAGGATCCTTTTGGCAGACACACCCTCTGTTGACTCACCCTCCACCCCCACACCCCTATCCCCACCCCCCACCCTAGCTGCCTCCTCCTTGGAAGCTTTTGCTCCCTTCTCAAGTCACGTCTCCCAGCCATTTCCTGGAGCCGTTGGTGTGGTGGAGTCTTGTCCAGGGTCTGACATTTAGGCTTGTGAAATTCCACTGTGGGTACATTAGCCCATCTTTTCAAAACCATCTTGAATCTTGTTTCTGCCTCCTAATATTTCCTAGCCAGTTTCCTATCAGGATTTCCTCCCAGCCCAATCCATGGAATACCCTAGAGTCAGAGATGTTTGCTGAAAGGCTGTTTTCCTGGTGTTCTTTCTTTTCCTGTTCAAAATGCTTCCCTGACTGTTGACCACGTGAAGTTCAAACTCCAGAGCCAACACCCACCGTGTTTCAAAAACCAACAGTGAGCCTTCCTGTTGTTTTATTTTCTTTCTTAGGACCCAATGCAGATAGTAAACATGTCCACAGTTTTTGAAAGGCTCAAGTGAGTTCAATCAGAAATGCAATTAGCACATGGTAGACCGCTTGCTAATGACTTAGCCCACAGCCACTCTGCCACAGCAGCTAGGTCAGAGACTAAAGGTCCTGTCCATTTCAGCCACCTCTCACTGGAGCGAACTTTGAATGCGTATATCCTTGAGGGTCATTCAATACTTGAACTTCAGCAGTATTTCTTAGTCTAGTGATGTTGACATCCAAACGCCAACCATCAGACTCTCAGCCAGTCCTTGTCATGGGAATTGGGGAACAGGAAACATTAACTAACATTCTGGTCACTGCTGTGGTCATGAGTTCTAATAGGAGGTCTTTAGGTTGTTGGGACGACATGTTCTGAAAAGCTACTGTAGAACTCCCTAATCCTCTCCTTTTGGTTTTGTTTTTCCTAGCTATGAGGCAAGAGCTAGGAAGGTAGCTTTCTTGTTGCTACCTTGTGAAAGTCAAACCAGAGCTCTAATAACTGGCTACACCTGATCTTGGACCAAGAGCCAAAACAAGTCTTTTATTTTTTATATTGATTACCTGAGGTAATGTGTTATAATGGCAGAAAACTGACCAACACAGATGCCTGGAACACATGTCTGGGAGTGTCCTGTAAGGTATTTCTTTCCACTGACTCACAGAGGAAGATGCACCCCGATTGTGAGTGGTACCATCCAATGGGCAGGGAGTTTGGACAGAGTGAACTAGCAGATGAGAGACAGACTTGATCTTGCCGCTTGTCCATCGTTCTTGAGTGTTTTCTGCAGCTGTGGGCTGAGCACATCGAACTCGGCTCCTGGGTGTTTGGATGCAGTCCTACAACAGAGGTTTTCTTGGTTGCTTGGGTTCTCTGCTTCAGCCTGGAGCTGCATTGTTGCGCTTCTGTCTCATTCTGAGGCTCCCAGTTTAGGACTCAGCAGCTACTGGGTTCACTGCCTTTCAGCCTGCCAGAACATTCATCATGGGACTCTTCTGCCTCAGGCCATAGGAGCCAGCCCAGCAGAACCCCTCTGAAGATTACATAGATCCAGTTGATTTCTGTTTGTCTGATGAATACTGGCAACTCCTGACGGGAGGCCAGAGCCAAGGAACCTGCGTTTTGAAACAGGCTGTAGGTAAACCTACCATCTGCTCCTTTCCAAACTCCTTTGGAAAGACAGACTGGAAAGCACCAGTAGGTGGTCTGCTCACAAAATGTGCACAAATGAAGAGATCTGCCCCCCCCCAAGCAGGGTCTGAAGCATCACGGAGCTCCCAGAGTGTCGGCCCTGGTGGGGACAGGGTACTCGCATGCTGGGTGTATCACATCCTTTAGTATAGGATCATCTATTCACCGTGGCCCCTGAGCCTGACCTCTTCCTCTCTTCTCTGGTGCCTTTGTTTATACAGTTCCTCAGGTCCTCTCATCCTCTGCCTCTGTCTGAAACCCGTGTGCTCCAGCCGAAGTTCCCTAGAAGCTCATTCTTGACAACTCCAAGTCCTTTGCAAAGCCTGCAGGGGAATGCGGACTCTTCCTGGGAGTTCCACCTCAACCTTTACTTATCAGCTAAGACATTTCCTCCAGATGATGGCCTAGTGGCTGCTGAGACTGTGCCATTGTGTGAGTGTGATCTCTACATGGCTTTCCTTGCCCTGCTTCCCTTCAAACTTGGAGGTTCTGGAGAAACCTTGTGTGCTCAGGACTTGCTAAGGTCTCCAGCACGCAGAGGTATTTAATGAAAGAATACTCACACCACATACACACACACACACTTAATAAATCTCACCATGCTGGAAGCGCCTAGAAAGTGCTGGGTAGACAGACAGCTCCAATGGTGTTCACCGTCTGGCTGACTGACAAGACATGCCATCAGTCCCTACTCCGTCTCCTTTCAATGTGTCACCTTCACCTTGCTTTAGAGATCGTGGACCCCTGCTTGAGACTGTTTACCTTGTCAAAGGTGCTATTCATTTCGGCTTTATAGAAGGGGAAAATACTACTAATCATTTTTACAGTAATTTAAAAACCACAAACTTCATGTTCTTTTAAGTTAGTAAATATGAAACTCATTTCACTCTTAATAGTCTACAAAATCAACACTAGTTTAAATTAATCGTCTGTTTGTAGCTTGCAGGGTAAGTTTCAAATCTCAAACGCATTTTTACAGCAGCTTTTGAAGGTCGATGTTGGAAAGAATGACAGAGGAGTCCCCACCAAGCCTGGAGCCAGGTTTGAGGCTCGTTTCCAGTGTTCCCCTAAAATGATAAAATCACAGCAGCAGACAGATGATCAGAAACTCGGCTCAAGGACTATGAGCCCTCGTGAGATTTGGGAAAGCAGGGAGCGCACTGGCTTTAAGAGCGGCACTCCAGGCTCACACAATCCTGCATTTGAATTCCGCTTCTCCTTATTACCGAACCTCAGTTTCTCCACTTGTGTAAGCGTGAAAATGTAACATGTAGCATGGGATCACCACGAAGATTGGATAGGGTGATGCGTGTTAGGAAACACTAAGCATTCTGTTATTAATTGGCTATTACCGAATTTATCATCAGAAAGGCCTAGATGTATATGGCGGAGAAGGCACTAACAGTTGTACGCTGAATCCCTCAAGCTGTGGGACACTGAGAAGCTTCTTAACTTCTGTAAGCCTCAGTTTTCTTCTCTATTAAATGGGCCTAAAAGTGATACCAACCTCCTAGGACTGAAAGATGATCTACTATTTGCTCAAAAAAAAAAAAAAAGAAAGAAAGAAAAGAGAAGAAAAGAAAGGGCTAAGGAGCGGTGGGGTGGAGAGCCGTGACCCGTTAATGGTCTGTACCTCTCTTCTCATTTGTCAGTCCTGGAAGGCCTGCTTTTCCATATGAGTTTACACGCTGGATGTCACGGTTGTGAAGCACTGTCCCCAGTGTCAAGAACTTAGGAGGGCCTTAGGAGACGAATGCCATTGTTTCTAGATCCTTCCTGCTTTGAGTTCTAGCTCTAGATGAATGGATGAGGCAGTTTTGATTTTCCAAGGTTTCTTGGACAGCCCAGTGTGGGGCAAGGAACAAGAGGGACCCCGTCCACTGGAAACCACAACCTGGAAATGAACTTCCTCAATCAGTACGCTGTAGAATTCCTGCAGCTGGTTCTCCTTTGGAGTCAATTGGAACCTTCTGGGCCCCCTGCTCTTTTTCCTGAGAGGAGCAAATGTCATCCCACAGCCAAGATTTAGAAATTTGCCACACCGGATCAGAAACAGATCCATCTGTGATGAGGTCAAGGTTCTCCTAGGCAAAGGCCTCAGCCCCGGAGTCCCCCATAGCCTGCAGGGTGGCCTCCAGCCTGAGGTCAACATTGCCTGTGGGACTACCAACCAGGGCTGTCCTGTCCCTAGCTGGTAACTACCCAGATTTCCATTTCAGAAGGTGAGTCACGTTCGGATGTGGAGAGGGCATTAAATAACAATTTTTAGGATGTGAGTGAACAGCAAGAATGCATTTGCTTTGGAATGGGACCGCTTCCTACGTGCCAGTCTCATAATCTCTTCCACATTTCCCCTAGGGCCTCCTGAGTGGCGAGGTTGCACTGGGCACTGGGGTTCCTGGGAGATGTTCTCGCCAGTGCCCAAGGCTGGATGGAAGAGAAGTCAGGTAGTTGAGCAGGCAGGCTGTGAGTAGAGGCCTAACTCAGATCTTACTTGCTAGGCAACCTCGGACAACGCCTTGCATTCTCTGTTTTATATTTCACACGGGAGAAGGGCAAGCAGGCTGCATACTCCCCTAGAGCTCTCTGATACTTGGATCATAAAAGTGTTCGCAGATGCTCAGTGAGAGAAAAATAGCAGCTGCCTTTAATGAAGCACTCACTGGGCTCCGCTCTGTGGGAGGCACTGGTGTTTGCCACCCGGACGAACTGAGCGCATCAAAGCAAGCAAGCAAGCAAGCATCTCGGATTGCTTTTGGAAAAGGAGGCACTAGAGCATCTCTCCTAGGTACTATAATATGTATCCTCTAGAAGATACACATTATAGGCTTAAGGAAAGGAAGGAACCTGCCACATGAAGTGTGGAGCCAAGGCCTCTAGCCCAGCTGTGCTGTAAGAAAGGGCTGTGGGTCTGCTCCCTGTAGGTGCTCAGCCTCCTTGGGTGCTGCTAGCATGCGGGAAGTCTCAGGCCAGCAGCACTCCTGAGCACAACTGAGCTAAGCAGGCAATAGGGGTGTGAAGGATCAGTGCCAGGCAACAGGGTTCTGCCAGGACACATGCGCACAGGCAAGCTGGGCCCCACACTAGCCTGTGTCCTACAGTTGGGACCATGTAGACTGTTGGTAGCTGCTCTGAGAATTTGCCTGGACGTTTTTGTGAGCTGGAAGATGGTTACCATTGCCTGCTCTAGACCACAGGGAGAAGAAACAGCAGACTTCACAGAGCGTCGAGATGTTAGGTCAAGGGCTGTAGGGGTGTTGAGAGCAGAAGAACAGAGAGCCCAGGCATCCTGGTTCTACTCAGAGCCTTTTGGTCTTTGACCATATGAGATCTGAGTAGTGATGCGTCTTAGCTATTCATCAAAAGTGTGTCATGTTCCCGAACTGATACTGCACCTCTGGGTGGTAGCTGGTAGGTATTTTGTGGAATGTACTTGCAGTTCAATTTGGAGGTCAGGTTCAGGTGAGAGGCATGTTGGTTTTCTGACTGCTATCATGAAAGTTACAACTGGGTAACTTAAAGTGACATTTGGACTGTTTCACAGCTCTGGACACGTGTCTGCTGTTGGCATGTCTGTGGGTCTTAATCCTATTGAAGGCTCTGAGAGAAGGCCTGCTTGCCTCTTTCCCATTCCCATGGTTCCTGCAACTTTGATCTTGGCCTTCAAGTACTCACAGAGCATCACTCCACACTATTCATCTCTGTCTTTCTATTGCCTTCTCCACTTCCCACCCTTATAAGTACAGCAGTCGTTGGATTTCGGGCCCACCGGGATCCAGGACTGTATCCTCTTGAGACGTGTAGCTCTACCTTCAAAGAACCCTTTCCAAATACAATTACTGTCACACATTTCACCCCTATATGCCTTTTGGACCCCATTCAGCTCATCACAAGGGTCAGGCGTAACAGAACAAACAGGAGATGACTAATTGCACATTGTAAGGAGTAAGAAAATGATGTCCTACAAAATTGTAGAGAGGAGATAAAACACCTACTAAACCTTCCGAGCTTCAGATTCTGTACCTAGAAACAGGAATAATATCTAACTCAGACAGCTGCTTGAGTATGTAATTATTGATTAACTGATGAAAGTGTGCCTACCAAATAGTGATACAGAGGATGCTTTCCTCCCTGGCTTCAAGTTTTCTCTCCTTCTCTCCTGTTCACCTTGTTTATTCATTTATTGAGCTTGCTTTGAGATCCAAGTGTGTGCTAGGTATCTATTCTGGATATGGAGGGCACTGCAGGGAACAGACAAAGCTTTGATTCCCTAATTAGTTTATTTTTCCCGTCTTTGTAATGGTTACACTTATGTGTCAACATGACTGAACCACAGGGTGCAGGGATCTGTCTGCAGACATTTCTTGTGTGTTTCTGAGATGGTATTTCTAGATGTGCTTTGGTAGACTGAGTCTCACAGGTTGGCTTCCCTGATGTGGCTAACAGGTCTCCAGTCAATTGAAGAGATGACCTGGCCAGAAAGGAATTCTAGCTTTGAATGAAAATATCAGCTCTGGGGAGAGTTCCTTGGTGTTTGTCTTCACATTCATAGCACAGCCATGACCCCTTCTAGGAGTCTTGGGCCAGCCCAAGTGGAGCCACAGTATTCACTCTTCTGTGTCTTGGACCTTCTCATATGGATCAGAACTAAACCATAGACTCTTCCAGGTTTTCAGCTGCTGACTCATCTTGTAAATCCTGGGACTTTCCTACCTCTGTGGTCATGTCACATGTGCTGATTCCTTATACCACATCTGTCTCTCTCTGTGTGTCTCTGTCTGCATCTCTGTGTGTCTCTGTCTCTGACTCTATGTATCTCTGTCTCTGTCTTTTTCTGTCTTTCTCTCACTGTCTCTGTCTCTCTCTCCCTGGTGATAAATCTCTGTAGAACCCTGACAAACAAGACGTTATGATCATCTTTGTCCCCCTTGAATGTAGTGTGGCTTCTTCAGGCACCATCTGTTTTTATCTGCAGAGCAGTGCGGTGATTAGTCAGAGCAAGCACTCTGAGAATCCTCCCCTTAACAAGGGGAACTGAGGTCCAAGATGGATCCCCTCTGGAAGCAGAACAACCTCAACTCAACTCCAAGGCTAGGGCCCTTCCAGGCAAGAAATCTGGGATGATCCAGGGCTCTGCGTCTTTCATCAAGGAGGCTGAGCTGAACTATTTTCTTTTTCTTTCTTTCTTTCTTTCTTTCTTTCTTCTTCTTCTTCTTCTTCTTCTTCTTCTTCTTCTTCTTCTTCTTCTTCTTCTTCTTCTTCTTCTTCTTCTTCTTCTTCTTCTTCTTCTTCTTCTTCTTCTTCTTCTTCTTCTTCTTCTTCTTCTTTTTTTGTTGTTGTTGTAGCCAGGGTGGAAGAACAGTTACTCACTTTGATTTTGACTAAAGCATTGGCCATCAATTAGAAACCACTTGAGATTCCCCTGGGAAGAAATAAGAGACTTAAAGTGTGGGCTAGGCAAATCTTGTAAAATAATACACAAGCAAGTTCTAATAGAAAAGCCATGTCTAGACTTAAAAGAATAAAACACTCACCAATACTCTAGATGAATCATAGCGACTCAGGTTTGAAATGATTTGGGAATTTATCATTTCATTTTTGTTCTTTCTTTCTACAGTAAGAACACTAATGCCCAGAGAGGACCTCTGGCTTGTCACTGTGTAAAGCTTGAGAGAAATAAACTTACCTTCTGCTTAGACACCTCCTCTGTCTACCCAGCAGCTGTCTGTGCACACTTGTATGCTGATGTCACAAAGGCAGACTGTCCCTTCTCTCAGTTTTGTGGAGTTGAAGTGGAGTGTGGTAGTGGGAGAAAAAGTCATTTTCACCTGCATTCCGTGCTCATGGATTGTCACTTGGAGATATCCCATGTTCATGGATGTCATCTGAAATGTGTGTGGCTATTCACAGCCCTTTGTTTGTGAAGAAAAGGCTTTGGCCTCACACAGTCCTGGGTCTGAGTCCTAGTATCTTGCTCACTGGTAGGGAAACATGGCTACATGCCTTACCCTTTAGGCTCTGTTTTCTCATCATCATGGAGGCCTGGACACAGTATTTATGACTCATATTTTCTCAGGAGGACTATGAGATAGAGCAGGTAGCACAGTGTGAACACTGTGAATACTCAGTAAACCATCCCAAATTATTGAGGTGCAAACCCAGTGTTAAAGAGGGCATGTCCAGAGCACTTACTGTCTTCAAGGCTAAGTTCATGCTACTTTTGTTGGCCTAAGAAACACATAGCAGACTGCCTCTGTTTTTTGCAGTAGTGCTAAGTCTTTTCTTGCACGGGCCACACGTTGTCTTACGCTGCCCCTGCTGCTGTAGGAACTGCTTTTTTCCACTGGTCCATGATTTTCCATCTATGAAATGGGCACAGTCAGAACTCCTACTGTGCAGGAGCCGATGGCAGTACTTGGCAAGACAAGCAGAGGAAATGCGTATTCACCCGCTTACTACTGCTCACTTACTAAGGAAAAACTAACATGTGCTTGGTAGTGTTCAGCATAATTATAGGATGAAATTATCATTTTAATTATCATTGTCACCAAATTTTCTAGGATAGGTGAAGCTCTTGGGTGACTGAACAAGCATATCAGAAAAGTCAGGCATGGTGGCACATGTCTGTATTCCCAGCACCTAGGAGGCAGATGTAGGAGGAATGTTGTGAATTTGAGCAGCCTGGGCTATATACGAGCTTGACCTGGGTTGCAAAATAAGACCTTGTTTCAAAAAAGAAAAATAAATAAATAAAAGCAAGCAAACAAATAAAAATCTATTCAACAAAACCGTTACCATGTCTGGAGTCAAAGTGAAAAACAGCATAAATTAACATTTGTAGAGTTTATTGCCCCATCCCCCTTGGATAAGCATCCTCAGTGACTCTAACAATGAGATTTGTTTCTTATAAGGCAAGGTTGAATTCTATGCTCCCTAGACTAGCCTGAAACTCTCGACTGTCCCGCCTCACCCTCCTGAGTGCTGGGATTCCAGGTGTGAGCCTTGTCTGCTTAGTACTGGCTCCTAAGCTGAGACTCTCAGGGTTCCCTCTCCATGGAGACTCATCACTCTGCCTCATCACTTGGCCCATCTCACTCTGTATTCCAGCTATGCAGGATGCTAGTTGGACCATCCTCATATTATGAACACCTGTAGCAGAGATGAATGCCCACTTCACTGAGCTCTGTAAACCTAGACTAAGGGTTTTCAACCTCTGTCCAAGAGGCTATCTTAAGTCAATACTTCCTTGATATCCTCATGGTAGAATTTAAAGAGTCAGAAAACTGATCTTAGTGTTGGTCTTCTTCTACTGGCTAGTTTTGCACCTTGGGGCCATGAGTGAGGAGCCTGGGTTCCTCTTCTGTAGGATACTTAGCTCATATCATGGTAGATGAGGTGGGTGTTTGGAGACACATATGTTCTCCATGTTCTCTTCTGTCATAGGGATGAAACTCATTTGAAGCATACTTCCAGTTTTTACCATGGACCAACAATGTTCCGTCAAGGGAAGGTGTTCAATGCAATTGGCAGCAATGTTAGTGACAATTGAGCTTACACAGGGGACTGACGACTATGGAGAGGGGGCTGTCTTGAGTATTTCATGTAGATATTTCTTTCATAGCTAATGTTACAGTGTAGATGTTAGTCATGGCTTTTAGATGAGGAGATTGATGTACTGGGAATTGTACATCTTGAATAAAGCTTTATATTTAAGAGCGGGGGCCTAGGGATTTTTGCTTCAGAGCCCATTGGCACCAGGAAAATGGACTCACTGTGTACCCCGGGGTAAACTAGAGATATTGGTGAGCAGTAGAGGACCACTGGAGCCATCCCAATCTACCGCATTCACAGCCTACAGTATGGAACCCGGATCTTTGGAAGACTGTGGAAGCTGACGTTAGAGACAGAAATGCAACTTCTGCACCTTTGGCAGGTGGGTGATTATCCCTGTGACCCCAAATCCACTGTCTAAGGGTGAACCCCAGGGTAGTCTGATCTCATGAGAAAGAACTCAGAGACCAAGTGAGATTAGCCTGTACTGAAGAAAATGATTATTATAGTCAAAATACTTTTAAAGTTCACCAGTTATTTTCTGTATTATGTCCATTGATGATATCTATGACTGAAATACTAAATTAGGCTTTTTCCTTCCTTCCTTCCTTCCTTCCTTCCTTCCTTCCTTCCTTCCTTCCTTCCTTCCTCCCTTCCTCCCTCTTTCCCTTCTTCTTTCCCTCCCTCTCTCCCTCTTTCTCTCTCTAGCTCTTTCTTTCCTTCCTTCCTTCCTTCTCCCTATACTGGACCTTACACATGATAGACAAGGGCTCTCTAACCCTGAACTACGTCCCCAGCCCCTTTTCACTTTTCATTTTGAGACAGAGTCTCACCAATATGTCCAGACTACCCTTGAACTCGCTGAGTAGCCCAAGGTGGTGTTAAACATGCCACCCTCCTGCCTACCTCTCCAGAGCAGCTGTGAGAACAGGCCTGTGTTATCAGGCTCTGCTCATGAAGCAACTTGTAAATGTTTACTCATTGCAGCGAGAAGATGTGTGTTATTTTCTTGGATTTAAAAATAAGGAGGCAGGTTTTGTTATCCTCTCATGTGACCTTTGTTATAAAACTCTGAGACTGTTTTATGATCCCCATAACAAGTGATGAAGCTGAAGCTCAGAGGGGTTAGGGAATGGGCCCAAGTTTGCACAGCAAACTAGAAGCAGAGTTAGGACTCAAACCAGATTCTAGATTATTTTTGTACAAGGGTGATATGTTGTTTCACAACTTTTTGCAAACATATATATTTAGAGAGATAATAGACTTTGATCATAGTCCCCCCATTATTTCTTGTCCTTTCCACTGGGTCAACCCCTTCTTTCCAAACGAATTCCCCTCCTCCTTTAGTGGTTTTGGGTTTTTTTTCTTTCTTTTGTGTGTGTGTGTGTGTGTGTGTGTGTGTGTGTGATCCCCTTCATTTAATTAGTGTTTCTACGTGTGGTTATTTACTCAAGCAAGGGTGGCTATAACCATTCACCCAGAATTTTGCTGTGGTTCTCAAAAGAAACCATAACTGATGTGGACATCATCCCCATTTTGTAGTGGAGAAGTGGAAGCGAGGAGAAATTGCTTTTTCAGTACTGTCCCTGATTTACTGTTCTTTTGAGAGGTTATGATGCTCAGTGTCTTCAGGCAAGGGTGTTGGAGCCAGCCCATGCACCGCCTGGTGAGCTGGTGGGCTTTGGTTGAATGATAGCCATTATCCGTTTCCGTGGTGGGGCTTAGCGGCACCCAGCCTTGAGCACAGACCTGGTTGTTGTTTGCTGGAGTTCTTTCTTGTGCAGCCAGGTGCTTAGACCGCCGTATGTGTCATCAAACGGATGACACACTACCCTTTCACTAATGTGCCTAAGTCCCTGCAGGGAAAAAAGACTCCCCCATGAAGGGGCTCTCCAGAATGAATTGCAGTTGCCAGAGATGCTTGGAGTAGAGGGAACTGACTCACACTGAGCTGTCCCCTGTCCCAGGGAAGCAGCCTAGGAGCCACCCACCTCTCCCACACACCACCCTCTTGGCCCAACTTCTAGCTGCAGCATTTGGATGGATGGTGCATTAACTCACTGCCTCTTTTCTTTGGCATCTGCCAGGACCAGGAAGAGGGCTTTGTAGTCTTTCTCTTTCAGTTAGCTTTCTCCTGTCCTCTTTAGTGGCTGATGGATGCCACCAAAGCTGAAAAACTTCCTCCATTTCGCAGAGAACCTGGATCCAGCAGGAATCTGGGCACTGAGATGACTGCTGGCTGGCTCTTGCTGCAGGAGGAAGAGTTAGTCACTGGGCTGCTGCTGGCAACTGGCACTGTCACGGGGAGGAAATGCACTCGGGATGAGTGAGTGCAGTGTGGTCTCCACAAAAATCCTCTTTCTTAATTGAGCAGAGGAAGTGGCCTGCTGATTTCCTCTTTCGTTCACTGGCAGTTCCTGTCCACTCCCGGGCTCAGCAGTGGGGGGGGAGGGGGACGGGAGGGTGGGGATAGGGGGGTGGGGAGGGGCGAACTGGACCTGGGGGGGGAGGGGCGAACTGGACCTGAAGTGGAGTGGGAGGAGATTGGGGTTTACACACATTGTTACACATTGTTTCATTTTCCCCACAATAACCTTATTGCAGCTCTCTACATTTTTCCTAACCTGATGGCAAACGCTTCTCCGCGGTCACACACACTGTCTACCTAGGGCCAAAGCCGCAGTAGGGGGATATCTCTCCAGGTCCCTGGCTCCAACTTCCCCTGTTCCTCTCTGTTCATCTCATGTCACCCCCACACTACCCTCCAGGGTGTCAGAGGTTTCCCTAAGTATAAGTATAAACGGCTCAGTGTGCAGTTGTGTATACAGTACAGGTTCCGTAAGTGCGTGTTGAACTGAACGCTATCCCCTGCCTTTTAGGAATGTTTGCGCTCTCAGAAATGTCTCTTGGAAAAGAGGAGAGGCCTCACCGAGACTGGGCAGAGGCCCCAGAAGCATTCTAGGTCCCCGATGGGGCGTTTCTTCCCTTCCTAGCTCTATGCCTTGTTTTCTTTTTCTTATGTTTCCATTCTGCCGCAGTTGGTCCTATGTACTTCATAATTCTTTATTGATTTCGTTCTCATTTCCATCGTGTGACACGGGCACTGTTATTATCAGCACCATCCCACCTGCAAATAAGTCTCTCTGTGTCCCTGGACACAGAATGTCTTCAGTCTTCACCCATGTCCCTGGACACAGAATGTCTTCAGTCTTCACCCATGTCCCTGGACACAGAATGTCTTCAGTCTTCACCCATGTCCCTGGACACAGAATGTCTTCAGTCTTCACCCATGTCCCTGGACACAGAATGTCTTCAGTCTTCACCCATGTTCCTGGACACAGAATGTCTTCAGGCAAGGGTATTGGAGCCAGCTCATGGGCAGTATGGTGATAGAATTGATGGGTTTTGGTTGAATGATAGTCCTTATCCGTTTCAGTGTGAGGGCTTAGCTGCACTAGGCTCAGAGTGACTCAGGTGTCTGCTTGGTGACATACAGGATGGTGTGAGTAGACCAAGAATTAGCAGGTGAGTTGCACAGCAATCCCATGAAGTTAAAGGCGCTACACTCTACAGGTTTTTCCCTATATATGTATTTTCACTGCATATGTGTGTATAAGTGCACTGTACATGTATTTTCACATGTCTTACTCCATCTGACACTAATACTCCTTTTAAAGCAGAGTGCACAGTTCAAGGTCCCATACTTAGTGAGTGAGCATAGCTTGAGTCAATTTCACTGGGCTTCGTGGATTTCTAATGGCTAAAGCCAGTGCGGAGGAGCTGGGGCTGGAGGAGCAAGGATGGAGCTTTGAGGAGGGAAAACATTTTCATGGACAGTTGGACAGAGGCTGGCTGTCTTTCCTCCTCCTCCTCCTCCTCCTCCTCCTCCTCCTCCTCCCCCCTCTCTCTCTGTTCCTCCCTCTCTCCTCTCTCCCTTCTCCCCTTTCTTTCCTCTCTCTGCTCTCTACCCCTCTGTCTCGTCTCTCCCTTCTCCTCTGTCCCTCTCTCTCTCCTCCTCTCTCACTCTCCTCTTTCCCCTCCTCTCTCCTCTCTTGCTCTTTCTCCTCTCTCCCTCTCTCCTCTATCCTCATTCTCTCTCCCTCTCCTTCCCTTCCTTCTCCCTTCTCCTCCCCCCCTTCTCTCCATCTTCCTGCCCCGTGTGAGTGTGTGTATGTGTGTCTGTGTGTTAGTCATAAAAGTAGTTCTCAGAAACTTGAGGTTTTAATAAAACATGAAAAACATTTTTACTAACACCCTTCCTTCCCTCGGATCTTAGGTGCTACACAATTTAAGGAAATGTAATCCATATGCTTGATTATTCATACTTCCATCATCAAAAATATTGTTGATTCCTTGAGAAACATTTGATTTTCTGGATGTCATTCTTTTTAGAGTATAGAGGAAGAAGGTTTTTAAATTTTTCCCCAGCTACTAGTTTATTTTTCTTGAATATCACTTGACTGGGGTGAAAAAGTGGGCACCAGACTATGCCACAGTTTCCTGTGGACTCTTAACCCAATGATAAGCCCAGACTGTGTTTTTCAGTCTCAGAGCTTTCACACACGACAGGGAGGGAAGTTAATATTTGTAGAATGCCTACTTTGCCAGGAATCACCTGTGTCTTCTGTGTTGGGCATAGGGTCAGTATGAGAGCAAGATCCAGAGACTGGAGCCTGATGTATCTCAAAGCCACCACTATTTTCAGGATGTCATAGATGCTGCAAGAGTCAAGTTTTCCCACAAATAAGAGTAGGGTTTTTTTTTTCTCCTAAGCTCACCCATTTCCACTGCCAGCTAATCACATGCGCAACTCCAGGAAGAACAGAATGGTGCCACACTGCCTGTCTTGGCTTCCCAAGGCTGAGGGAGAACTTCACGGGTCGGAAGGTGTGGTGGGTAGGGGCTGGTTTCCAGGTGCTGTTGTGTACATTCTGTTACATGTTATTATTGGCAGTTTTATCAGTAGCACAACAGTAACATCAGAGAGGGGGGAAAATGGTTTAAGAAACCAGCAAACTGGGAAGCTGAGGGTCTGAAGCTGTGGAAGAGACTGAGAAAGATGCTCAGAGCAGAGAGCTGCCTGCCGAAGCTGCCTTGAAGAGCAGGGCACAAGTAGACCCCGGTACAGACCTCAGAGGCCACGCCCCTGCCCCGTCCTGCAACCCACTTCCGCAGCTTTCACTGTGCTACTGTCATTATGTTCTGGACTCTTTTTAATCCGGAGCCTTTGGGGACCACATCCTGTCATCAATTTGGGGCTGACTTCAATAAGCATTCTGTGCAGGCCCAATGTGGCAGGATGCAACTTTCTCCTGGTGGGCCCTGATACAATAGCGTTTTCTACTGAGATCAATGGATTAATTGCAAAGGCTCCATTGGGGCCATAAGGAGAAGCATTGTTTTTTCCACAGCCCACAGTCCAGCCATCAGGGCTTGCCAAACTTCATTTTCGAAAAGCCAGGAGAACAATTTTGTAAAGAGGGTTGGGGTGGAGGGGCATAGGGGAGTCCTTCGCTCATCTCAGTAAAGGTCAGAGACAATTACAGTGAGACTCCAGAAGCACGTTTGTTCTCTGACTGTGGCCCTGTCTGGAAAATTCCACCCAGAAACAATTGCCTGTCCCTGCCCCCAGCCCTCCCTGCCCCCACAGGCTCTCTCCACCCAGGCCCCAGCCCACCCTCTTTTAGCCTCAGCCATTCTCTCCCCTGGAAACAGCCTCAGAGGTCTGGCCGCTGAGTGGCCAAAGGGCTCAGCTGCCTTCAAGGGGATTAAGCATCCCCGAAGCTGTGAACTTCTCTGAGGCAGAGAACTCCATGTGTCTGGGAGAAAGAGTTGGAAAAGCTGCCGGGGCTGAGGAAGGACCCCCACACGTGTGACTCACGTGTTCTCCTTGGAGGATAGAATGAACCCACTGTAGGACTTGGGTTGGCGAGCTCCCTGAAGTGGGTGGTGGGTGCCATGCTACCTTTCTGGGGTGCTGGGAAAACTTGTGTGGTTGTGCACCACACAACCCCAGAGACCTTAGTGTGGAAGCTTCAACTAGACAATGTTTTACAGGCACCCCCATTCCTGTGCAGATATTCGAGAAATGATAGCCATGGTGGTGGGCTTTATTTGCATTATAAAGATGAGACAGGCTGGCCTGGCTGCGGAGAATAAAGTTTAGGAGTTGGTTTCACACCAGTGACAACTGGGATCCCTTCAGTTCAGAGACAGAGAGCTAATGTCTGTAACCCTACCCGGCATGGTGTCTATCACACACACACACACACATATGATTTTCTAGGATATGTGGGGCTCCAATCCCTCGCTGATTGCCAGGTTGCATTATCACTATTGGTTGGATCTTTATGTTGTTCAACAGTTCTTCTAGAAGACTCTCTTGATGTGATTGCTTTACCAGTCCCTTCAGCTAGGCTGACCTGAGCCTGTCAGGTCACATTGGCTTCCTCTTCCCAGTCCCTCCCCTCTATGCCTCACTTGCAATGATTCTCTTTTCCAAGGCTTAACAATAGAGTGGGGGCCACAGGGAGCTGAATACCCCAGCATCTGAGTACACTGGGCCCCCGAGGGCTCAGGAGGAGGAGAGGAGACTAGAACCAGGTGCTTATGCTGAAGTTTTCCCTCCCTTTCTTAGTAGCCTGGGGGAGGGCAGGGTATCACACCTGCTAATGTACTCCAACCCACGTCCCGAACAGACCAACCCTGGATGTAAACCGTGGGACGGAGAGGCAGGCGTTCCTGTCCCCAGTGCACTGCAGAAGACCCTGGAACCAGAGGCCTTCACAGGGCCTCATTTTCTCGACCTGGCCAAGGCTTCCTGGTCACCTAGGATCACGTTCAGCTTCCCGTTTGCCCCCATTCAGCCTCTCCCAGAGTTGCCTTGGAGACGAAGCACTGGCAGAACAGAGGCGGTTTTGTCCTGACACACTTCTTTCCCCGAAACCTCAGAGGTAGGCTCTCTGTCAGGATGCAGTCTCACCAGAGCCCTTAGCTGGGCCTGGGGAGTTCAAAGTGTGCAAAGGAGGAGCAACAGGAGAAGGGGTTCAACCCCGCAAAACCTGGTCAGAAAAACACTAAAAAAAGTCCTGGGGAGACAGCTAGTCGATAAAATGCCTGTTTTGCAACCATGAGAACCTGAGGTCAATACCCTAGAACTCAGGTTTAAAGAGTAATTCCAGGGCTTCGAGAAGGGAGTGGAGACAGGAGGATTGCTGAGGCTGTCTAGTTATCCAGTCTAGCAAAATTGGTGAGACCCAGGCCAACATCTCAAAAAGCAAGGTATACAATAAAAACAATGGAGTTTCTGCACCCTGATAAACTTCTCCACCAACAGAGCAATCCAAATCAGACCAAATCAAACTGAATGAGAAATAAACAAACAAACAAAACAAAAAACAAAGCAAAACCCAGGCTTAAACAGACCAAATGGAATCAAATTAGGAAAATGCAGGTAAAACACTCCCAGATGACCCCAGGAGGAGTCAGGTAGAGAGACTGAAAAACCACATGTCTGTTTAAATACCCTGTGGGAGTGATCTTGAGCATCTCTGGGGAAAGAGACCTCATTTGGCAGGCTTTCTGAGATGCAGGGTTTGGAGAGAGATGGGGGAGGGCATTTGAGGTGGCTCTTCCACCTGAACAGGCAACTCTCTTTGTCATTAGCTCTTCAGGTTAGGCACTAGCTTCCATTGGTCACACACACACACACACACATACATACATACATACACACACACACACACACACACACACACACACACACACACAGAGGCATTCACACACCCATGCACTATGGGCTTGTGCACATCCACACAAAACAGAATGCCCTCTTAAAGTGCGAACTTCTCAGCATCAAAGGACTCTGTTCTAGGACTGTGTTCCAGGAAGTAGACCCCTGCAACCCCAAGCTGGCTTAGGAGTCTTTCACCATTTCCTTCCATTGTCCCCACTTTCTCTCTGCTTTGTCACTGTCATGTTTGTTAGAATTCCATTAATGGAGCTTTCCCAGTCCCCATAGAAACAATGAAAAGGTCTGGCAAACCGAGCAGAGACCAGTGGCTTGCTCCTACGTGGGTGACTGGCATGCATCTAGGATTTGCAGCTTTCAGTTGAAATTCTGAGCTCTGGAAAGGAAAGCGCATACCCACTAGTGACGTGTAAGATGGGCAGAAAGGCAGGAGGCGGCTGCGACTCCATGCAGCAGAGCACTAGGAGAACTGAGTAAGATGTGGGAACCGGAAGCCCCGAGCCTGAACCCTTATCATTTTTTGTACTAGTTGTGTGGTGATCTTGAACAGGGTGCTTATTTTTTTTCCTACCTACACCAAGTTCAACAGTGAACACGGGAATTTTGCCTATGCATTATATACCGAAATGAAAACTAAACTCCTAGGGTCTAGTTTATTAAATTGCATACAGGGGGTGGGGGAATCATGAAACTAGATATGGGGGTCCTGAAAATTTGGCAGAGGTAAAAAGTTTCTGCATACAGTGATCAAAACGTTAACTAAAATCAAATGTGCAGTGAATCAGAGGTGCTTCCAGCAGCGTTCACCTGGGCTGAATTTTGCTGTTTGACTGTAGCCTTTGTAATGAAAACATGCATCCACTCTGCACTGTTCATGCTGTCACGTGGCGCCAACACACGCTAATCAAAATGCCTCAGATCAGATTCATGACTACTACATGTTGTGAATTGCAGAGTATTTCTTTACTGTACTTACTGAGTTTTCTCCTCCTACTCCCCAGCCCCCAGACAGGGTTTCTCTGTGTCCTGACTGTCTTGGAACTCACTCTGTAGATCAGGCTGTTGTTGAACTCACAGAGATCCACCTGCCTCTGCCTCCCAAGTGCTGGGATTAAAGGCGTGTGTCACCAACATCTGTCTCTTACTGAGTTTTCTGATCTTAAAAAACATAATGGTCTAATTATGAAAAATTAAAATGTTATTTTCCTATTAGCATTCCCCAGGATGTAAGTATGAAATTACTACATGTCTGGAATGTTTTCTTTTTAAAAATTGCTATTTGGGTTGCTTACTTTAGCTTCATTTAAAAAAATACTTAAATTGATTTTGGCTTGGGATTAGGACAGGATTTTCAACAATTCCTTAAATGAAATGCTTCTGCCACTTTGTATAATGTATTTGTGGGATGTCATATTCTCAACATTGGTGATTACAAAAGTCAAAATCAACTCTGAAAATATTCAACAAGGTGTAAATCCTTATGTACAAGCCCACAAGCACGTTCATTCCAATGGTAAGCAAATTTGTCTTTAATAAACAGCAACATTATATACCTATACACCAAAGAATGCGTTTCAGCTTTGAAATATATTTCTTTATGATTTATTACTTTAATACCCATTTTATATACCTTTATACCTAAGAGTGCATAAAAACCCATGCAAAAGGGATCGTAAGTGGAAAAGCTTAAGAAACCCTTCCCTAGGGGAAATGGAAGTACCTGGCCCATGGTGACTGTCAAATGTGTCTTCTTCCTGCAGTGTATGCTTGCCACAAACCTCCCACTTACATGGGTTCTAACAGCGAATCTCTCTGATGCGGACCAGTGAAAGAGACAGCAATGTTACAAATGGGCAGCTTCAAACGCTGGCAGTTAACTTTTACCAATGACGACAAGTCCGTGCTTGTATGCATGTGTGCTTTGGAGCAATCATTTAAAGGACAACAAAAGACGACTTCCTTGAGGCTGTTTTCAACCGTGCTCTGAGTACGTGTAAAATAAACCTATTGTTGATAAAGTGATGAAGTATGCCCAATGTGTCCCAAGTACTGTGTGTATATTATCTTGTTTAATTCCTAAAATCATTTAATGAGCTAGGAATTAGGAGTCCACATTCTGGCAGAAAGAATTCAAGTTCAGATAACTGGTCAGGAAGAAAGTTAGGAATAGATTTTGCGTTTATTTCTAAATTTTGATTTATGGGTGTTTTACCTGTATTTCTGTACTTGTGTGTGTGCCTGGTACCTGAAGAGGCCAGAGAAAACGATGGAGGCCTTAGATCTAGAGTTCCAGACAGTTAGGAGCCACCTTAGAAGTGCTGGGAATCAAGCTGATTCCTCTGGAAGAGCAGCCCTAACCATTGAGCTGTCTCCCCAGTCCCAGAATTAGAGTTTTTAACTCTGTCTTTTCTGACTAGAAAAGCAGTCTTGCTGCCAGACCATTTCAAGAGTTCTAATCTCTTTAACACTTTGGGTTAGACTTTTAGCATTCATCGCCTTGGCTTATTCAAACATTCAGTCATTGAGCTATCATGTGGGAGGGGCTATTCTAGGTGGGGGATTTCAAGTTGTGGATGATAGTCTTGACTTGTTGTATAACTTTAGATAATTGTTGGATCATTTTGTTTTGTTTTAGAAAAACAAACAAATAAAAAACAAACAAACCTGGAAACAGAACAGTGTAATTTACCTGAAACTTTGGGAAGATTACACCAAAAACATATGGAAAGTACCCTGAATGTATTTGGCATATGCCAGATATTTATGTGAGGGTCTCAAACACTCGGTGTAATTTAAGGAGAGTTATTACTGGGTAGAAAATGCAATGAGGGGCAGTGTTAGGTTCCAGGGATAATGACAGAAAGGGACGGGAACCATTTGTAGGTTTGAAGGGTGAAGAGGGTACAGTCGTGGAACCAGGAAGGGCCTCGAGAGAAGGTGAGCCCTCCCAGGAGTATCCTCAGTGACGGAAGGATACAGAAGACTTGGAAACCTGGCAGAGAAGGAGCCAAGAGAGTGGATATCTCACCCTCATTCCCTCTCAGCTTTTCATCTGCTGGTAGGACTGACTGGTTGAACTCCATAGAACCTTGGGGTGAAGGTCAGCATCTGGGTGACAAAACAGACAAACACAAGGTAGGAAGCAGATGGGAGACAATCTGTAAATATCAAAGCCAGGTCCTTACTCTAGAGTTGCTTACACTCGCAGCACGTGTTCACATCACAGAACAGGGTGTAATGAGCACAGCACCGTAGATTTGACCCAGATTTGATGCTACTTTAATTTGACAGCCTGCAGATGTCCTCCAAAGTTATACAGAGCTTCTTCCAAGTAGATCCTGAAGGACCTTCACACTGGGGCTCTGCTGAATGTCCTCTTGCACATGGCAGGCGTGGCCAGGTTGTCTTGCTCTTATCTGACAGTCCCTCCTTAAAGTCACGCCTGTGAGCTTTGGTGAGCCTGCACCCTTCAGCTTAGAGGCCTTGTCCCTCTGCCTGCTCCCATCAAAACCAGCATCTACACACAGGGTTCTTCTCTACCCACTTCCACCCAGAGCTTCTGAGGCACGGTGCTTGCTTGCTTGGGTGCAGCATACGTTATTCAACAAATATTTCATTCGACACTTATTGAATGTCTATTGAGTTCTTGGCACTGTGCAAAGAAAGGACTACCAAGGGAATGGGGGCTCATCTCTTCTTTAGGAAGCTCTGTTCTCCCTGGAATTATAAGTGTTTTCTCACTTGGTCTTTCCCCCCTCTAGACTGTGAGTATCCTGAGGACAGGAAATCTGCTCCATCATCTTTGTGCTCTCAGCACTCAAGAGAGAAGGCTTCCAAAAACTATTGCTATAGATGAAACAGAGAGGAAGGAAGAAAGGAATGAATTGATTGTGCAATTAGTTGTTAAGTGCCTAAAATGGACCAGGTGCTTAGAGACATATACAACAATGCAGGGTGTGTACATTCAGGTGCGTGCTTGTGTGTGTGTGTGTGTGTGTGTCTGCGTGTATGCATGTACACCTGTGCCAGGACTGAGGAATTGGTTATGAATGTCTCTAGGTCTGAGAGGACAACTCACAGGGTTTCTACCTTGCCCAGATTTTTTAATGGAGCCATTCTGAACCCTAAGGACAGACACCTTATAAGTGCCCTATTTAGAGTCTCCATGTAGCTGACTGGTGGTTAGAACTCTTCAAACAGTTTTCAAAAACAGGTGAATTTTGTAGTTGAGGACTTGTAGGCATATGGTATTTGAATGATATAATTTCTTTAATTGAAAGTGTTATCTTAACCAGAGAGTTTTTGCAAACCCCCCAAAGACATCTGTTGCTGTTTTTGTGCTTTTCCCCAGCAAACAATCTGGTGGTGAAAAATAGGAATGACTAAATGGAACACCAGGAAAGACTGTGGGTTTGAAAAACAAATCTCCATGTCTTTAAGGTTTAGGCAATTAATCAAGGTACAAGGCAGGAGGCTTCTGGGACAGAGGCTTCTGTGAGATCTTGGGTCATTTACTATTAATTATGAACACAGAACCCGTTGGATGTGCATGACGGAAATTCAGTTTGTTTCTTTGTGTTTATGGACCTTATCTATAAGCTTTGTACGCTGAGCCTTGGTGAAAGCTTGGGGTCAGATTCTTGGGTCCCCCAGCATTTCCAGATAGCTGCTGAAATCCCATAGGCACCTGGGAAACAGCTCATCAAGACTGACTTCGCCAGTCTCAGAGACCCGCATCTCCTACTGAGCTGTCCACAGTGTGGACCTCACCAAGTGTTTTACCAAGTCAGAAAGCTCCCAGAACCATGTGTTTTCTGAGATCTGGAGAAAGCTACAAGCAAGAGCCTGCTCCACTGGGGAAGACGCTTCACTCAGACACCTCTTCTTTACCCCATACCTCTTAACGATTGCTCAGATTCCTGCCAAGGCTGCTCTATCTAACCTTGACCCCCACGGATAGCAGGAGTCACCTCAGTGCTTCAAAAGAGGAGACATGACTTAAGGGACCACACAGAGAGCTAGGAGAGAGGTTAACGGAACAAGTGAAGGATGTTGAGGGGGTTAGAGAAGAGCACAGCCAGAAGCCATGTCACCTCTAGGAATGAAGGGTCAAGGAAAATAAATAGAGACCTTGGACCCCATTGGGAGTTAGAAGCAGGGAAGAGGGCTGGGTGCCAGGGTAAACAGCAAAGAGGTGTGTGGAGGCAGGAGAATGTATGAGGGAAACCAACGACACTCTCCACCCACCTTCCATCTTCTGGCTGAACCCAGAGGCTAGTTCCAGGGTCTAGAAGATACAGGCGTAGATCAGGGCTAGAAAAGGGCTGAGAATGGGTCTGAAAACATGGAAGAAGAAGACAAAGAATAACCAGCCCTCCTTCCCAGTTCTATACTCTTGTAAAGAGTCCATGTTTTAGCGTCCGATGGTCTCTCTCCCCAGTGTGAATGTCTTAGGACCTCCCTGCTACACTCAAAGTAAACCAGGCTCTTCCAAAGCACCATGGCTCAGTCAGTGTCCCCTCTTTGTCTGGGATTCTGGAAAATCTCCACTTTCTGCCTGGAGACCTCCTACTCTTCCTCCCAGGCCTGCTTCGGAAGATGTGTGCTCTGGGAGGATTTCTGTGAGCATCTCAGCCCTTGGTCCCTACCTCCAAGCAGCATCCACTATACGTGTTTCTATATTTCTACTGCCGACACACTTTGTGACTTGCTGCTTTATTTGGCATGAAATCTGTTGCATTTATTTGATGTTTACTGTGTGATTTTGAGATACATTTGGATAGTAAAATGGTTACTATAGTGAAGAAGATTACTGTCTCATTTACTTTTGTGACAAGAACAGCTAAAATGTATTTATACAACAGCAGTCCCAAATACAATACAGTTTCCATAGCTTTAATCATGTTGTAAAGGAAATCCCGAGATAGTCTCAATGTGGTGTTCTGAATGAAAATGCCCCCCCCCATAGCCTCAAAGGGTGTGGTACTTTTGTGGGGCGTGGCCTTGTTGAGGGAAGTGTGCAATGTACGTGTATAATTGTATACTGCAGTTCTTGCTTTCGTATCTTTCCAAAGTGGCTGCTGTGCGCTTCATTCCCACTCACAATTGCCAAGGATTCCACTTTCTTCACACCTTTGCCAACATTTTTCTTTTGTTTTCCTGATAAATGTAACCCTATGCAATAAAATGATCTTTCATACTGAATTTAGATTCTGTCTGCCTGGTGTTGAGCAGCTTTTCATAAAGTCTTGTCACCGTTTGTTTTCATGTCTTATTTTACAAGTTCTTTGCCCACTTCATTTTCTTGCTCTTTGCTACTAAGCTTGATTTGCCTGGAATGCGTTCATATCCTTCAGCTGCATAGGCAGCATATCATTTACCTTGGCCTGTCAGCTGACTGTTGTAACACTGAGAACATCAATTTATTTTCATAAACCTTGAAGAAGAAAGGTGGAAGGAGGGAGTGGTGAATGCCAGAAAGGAGATAAGAAGTGAAGAGAGGAGGGAGGAGGAAGATGGAAACAGCAAGGGGATCATTATAACTACTCAAGCCACCATCAAATACCTTGTTACTTTTCACTTCCATTGGCATCTTAACTGTCGGGGGCAGGGATGGTTAAGGACAACCGGGACTCAGGATAGAAGGATACTGAGAGGAGGCTGTGGAAGAAGTTGAGATGTGAAGTCAATCAGAGGATGGGTTTGAGGCTCCAGTGTCGACTTCACCATGAGTTGGTTCTTTGCTGAAGTAGGCAACGGTATTTCCTTCCTTGCTGCATCTCTGTGATCCCTCTCTGCAATTAGAGGTAACAATCCCTACCAGGGTAGCGGAAGAGGCAGTCTGTAAAGACGGCCAATCTATTATGCAAGGTTAGATGCATGAAAGGGATTTGTGAACCACTCTCAATACTCAAACTGCCATTTTTCGCTGCTCTTATGTCCCCAACTGGACAGAAGGCAGGAGTCTTCTCATACAGAGGAAGTTCCTTGATGGTTCTTTATCGCCATAAAGGATACTCTGAAAGGACCAGAGACCACCCATCCCAGTCCTTGATCTCGGGCTACAGTCACTGTCTACAGGCTCCCTGGCAAGTGCACAGGGGCTCTACACAGCATGGCTGCTCATCCCTGTCAAACTGACCCTTCTTTCTTTGGCAAACTCTGGTGGCCAAAAACTTTTCCACGGGACCACCCAGAAGAGGCTGATGTTTGGTGGGGGTTGTTTTGAAATGAAGGCCACTCTATTGTCATTGTGAATTCTTGTTTTCAAGGCCAAGTGTCCCTTCTGTCTCCCAGCTGGTCTTCATTAGACAGACTTTGAGACCATTTAGATTCCTGCTGGTCACATCAGAACTCTTCTCTATGATGTTATTTCAAAGGCGGAAGTACCTCATTAGATTACATTGACACCATAGCAAGCCATCATAAATCTAAAGTAAGTACCATGAATTATTGTGGCCCTTGTGTGCCAAGAGAATGGAAATTTGGGCTTTGTTCAGGAGCAGGAAGACACTGTCTCGATTCATAAGATGGTGGAGTAGTACACCCAGGGTGGCCTAACTTATAGAGCCCCTGAATTCTCTAGCGACAATAATGCCTTTTCCTTTAATCCTGACCCACAGCATGTGACCTATCTATGTGAGCTGTAAGCAATACAAGAGTAAGGCCAATGCAAAAAGAACTAAGGATAAACCTTCTGCGGTACTGTGTCCAGTACACAGCAGTCTCTTCAGTGAGAAGAAATAGCTAAAGTTTGCCCTCATCTTCAGCAGTGCCTTCCAGGTAGGGAGCACTGAAAAGATGGGTCCTTGCATGGTCCCTGTCAGAAATGCTTTCTAAAACTTGTTGATGGATTCTTTTCCCATCCACTCTGAGATTACTGGAAAACAAGGGTTGAGAATCACACAGACTGGAGATATCCCAATTGTGGCCTGTGTCTTAGTATTAGTCTGTAGCCTTCTTGAGTTTTTGCTGATGTGTGTATAGAAGATGCAGTGAGTTTGGGAAATTTCACAGCAATGTGACCTCCCCATGCATCATAGTGTCTGATCATGAGATAAAAGTATCAGGGTAAGAGATAGAACCCAGTCTGTCTTTCTTTTGTTTTGTTTTTAGAGATAGGGCTTCTCTGTGTAATAGCACAGGCTGTCCTGGAACTCACTTTGTAGACCAGGATGGCCTCAAACTCAAACCCACAGAGATCTACCTGTCTCTGCCTCCTGAGTGCTGGGACTAAAGGCATGTGCCACCACTGCCCAACAGAACCTGGTCTTTCGTCACAGATATTTTGACAAGCCCATGCATTCATTCTCATGAGAACTTGGGCTTCATCTAGAGAATGGAGTCAGTTTGAATTGGTTTGTAAAGAGCAGACCTTACCTGTGAGCAAGGGGCCACTCCAGGCACTTCGGGAGACTGCAGGGATGGACAAGGCCTGGGTCTTCCTGCAGCTCTCAGCACTGCAGTGTACCTGGACTGTGGGCTGCCAAATGGTAGATGCTAAAGGAATCTTTGAACAAGTACAGACTGGTCTCCCAAGAAAGCAGTGTGTAGTGAACAGTGAGAACTGAGACATTTCTAAAGCACCTTCATTTCCGAAACAAAGCATCTTTATTTTTAATCCCTGCAGTATTATCTTGTTAACTGTACTGCTTATCGTGTAAGGACAGATGTCATGTCTTACATCACTTGTCCTTTAATTCAAAATTCATTCATTGTTCAAATTTCATTTAAGAAACGATGATAGCTCTGAACAGGGATATGTGTATATGATGTCGTCTTCCTCCTTCAAACTCACGATTATCATATCAGAGGTGCATCCCAATTAATGGCATCTTAGAGTCTAAGAAGTACTGTAACTCAAGCTGGTGATTGTGGCAACCCTGCAGTTCTCAAAAAGCTGCGGCAGGAGGAACATGAGTTCAAGGAGCTGAGCAATATTGGAGACACTGTCTAAAACACTGGTGACAAAAAATCCTGTCAAATTGCTCTTATCTCTCTGTTGGACACAGATGGGGAATTCCATACCCCCATTAAGTTATTATCCTTAGGTTTTAAAGATATAAAGGGGAAAGGGACTACATGAAAGCCAAGGCTTTTTATAAACCCAGTTGAAACAGACACTTTTCAGTTGGAGACTATGTCATGCTCTCCGGAGGAGGAATTTGGAGATAAAAGCTGCTGATTGACCAACATAGACACTGTGGTGCCTTCTGAGAGCTCCTGCTCCTCTTCATTACCAAACTGGTCACCTAGATGAAAAGCAATGCAAAGTTACCCTTTCAGGAAGATAGCCTGGGCTCTCCTCTCCAGGTAAAGGTACTCTGTTTTCTTCTCCATGTCTTCCCAACACTACCTGTGCTAAGAGAACAGCCTAGATGCCTTGTGTCTGAAATGAAGGTGCTTTAGGAATGTCTTAGTTCTCACTGTTCACCACACACTGCTTTCTTGGGAGATCAGTCTGTACCAGTCTGGACTACATAATGAGTTCAAAGACAGTCTCAGCAATGTAGTGAGCCGCTATCTCACAACAAAAAGGCAAAAAAGGCTGATACAATGCATAGACACAATCCATAAGGTTTGCCTATAAGCAAATTAATTCTCTTAATTAATGATTGATGTGGAAGGGCTCGGCCCATTGTGGATGGTATAACCCTTGGCAGGTGGTCCAGGGTGCTATAAGAACTCAGACTGAGCAAGCTATGGGGAAAACATCAGTAAGAAGCACTCCCCTGTAACTTCTGCCTCAGTTCCTGCCTCCCGATTCCTACTTTGTTTGAGTTCCTGCCCTAACTTCCCTAAGTAATGGACTGTGATGTGGAACTATAAGCTGAAATAAACCATTTCCTCCCCCAAGCTGCTGCTGGTGTTTTATCACATCAGCAAAAATTCTAAGGCAGGCTGAGAAACGTCACTCAGTGTTACAGCTCTTACTTAATGTTCATGAGGCCCTAGGTACAATCCTCAGTATTGAAAACAAAAATAAATAAATACTGACCTTTAAAAAGTAACCAAGAGGCAAAGAACATGAACACGCTATCATATTATATAACACAAAGCAAGGCTTTATGCTTCAGTGGCATATAGTTATAACTGAAACATTCTGGCCATTCTGCGGGGAGCCGTGTCACAAATGGCAGCCTGTGGGTGCGTCCACATACTGTCTCTTAATTTTGGTGAGAAATGAGTGAGAAAGAGGTTATTGCCGGTGTTGTTGGGTTGAAACATTCACCATGATTCTCATTCTTTCCATGAAGCACCCTGACAGGGTCCCCTGCGGTTCTTTCTTCCCCAGTGGGGGAAATTTGTTCTCAGGCATGTTCAAGTCCCGTAGTCACACACTGAGTCTGCACTAGGCTTGGCAGTTGCCATTCTGAAACGACGAAGGGTTTTGGACAGTGATCTCTCATTGGCTTTTCACAATTCCTGAAAGCTGCTCACCTTCCTCAGAGGCTGTTGCTTTGCTCGTCTACTTCCTGAAGAGAGCAGATCCCTTCCTCTCACCACCCCATGCCTCTGACTTCAGAGTTTAAACTGAGAGGATTCCTTTCTCAGCCCGTAACACACTTACAGACAGCAGGCTTTTATTCTTCTCCCAACTCAGCCTCTGTCTTTTTCCTCTTCCTTTTCTTTCCTTTGATTTGTGACTAATTGCTATTAATTGCTCTATTGGGATGTAAAATGTGGTTTATATCTTGCTTGTGCCACATTCCACTTATCTGCTTGTGTTTTCTTACACTGATGTTATACTATCCTAACAATCATAGTTACACGGTGTGTTCTAAAACTCCCAGGGATAGGTTTCCATAATTATTATTTGGCCAAGTCATCTTTGTATCTTTTCCTCTTCATTTATTAAAATGACATTTGTAAGCATTACCTTCTAAGAATAGGCCTAACTGTCATAATATATATATTCTTCTTTTCGGTATGTTGGAAAGTTGAACTCACTACTGTTGCTTAGAATTTTCACAAACTTACATTATATGGATTGAACCATATTTGTCTTTTGGGTATCAGATTTTTTTCTTTTACATTTATTTGTTGTGTGTGAGCATGTGCTCCTCCCAAGGTGTCTGTGTGGAGTTCAGAGGATAACTAGGGGAGTTCTGTCTTTTTACCATGGGGGTTCTGGGGATTGAACTTAAGCCGCAGCACTATTTTAATATAAATATTTGAAAGCTTTATAAATGAATGAGATATGTCTCTCTGTTAGGATATTTTAGTCTGCACAGAGGTCTATTTTCAGTCTGAAGGAATCACCATCCAATGCTTGAAGGTATGGCACTCAGGAAGCATGTTCTACTAAACAGTTTTCTTGAATGGGCTTTGATTTTATTGATGGAGTTGATTGTTTCTATTGTTTCCATTGTTCACTGAGTTACCTTTATAACTTATGATTTCCTACAAATGATCCAAATTAGTAAAAATTTTCAAATGTACCCATATGCAGTTGTGTAAAGCATTCTTTAGACACATTCCTAAGTGTGTCATATTCTATCTGCATTTTCTTTTCGTTTCCTTTTTCTTTCAAGGCAGGTTTCTTTGTGTAGTCCTGGCTGTATGGGAACTCTCTATGTAGGTGGGATTGGCTTGAACTCAGAGATCCTCCTGCGTCTGACTCCCAAGTGCTGGGATTAAAGGCATGTGCCATCACTATGGCTTTATCTACATTTTCAATTTTGGTTCTCTTTATTGAATAAAATTATTCAGGGTTTGAAAATGTATTTTAATTTTAACTCAAAAAATAGTCCTTGGATTTATACTGGAAGTTACTATATATTCAATTTCTGAATTTGAATTACTTAGTTTTGGTCTTTATATTTCTTTTCTATTTTCAATTATTCTTTTTTGGCACAGAGGGTTTATTAAAATCTTATTTTTAGTCAAAATGTTATTTGTTCTGTTTCCTTATAAATTAAGTACAGAAAAGGTGACTGACTATTGAAATGATCATTTTCTCACTGTTTTCGAAGTGTTTGCATGTTTTAACTTTAATGAGCTTCTCACGATTATATCCTCGTTTATAATTACACATTTTCTCATTATGAAGTTATTATTCTTACCCTTCCTCCACTTCAAGTCTGCTTTGTGCAATAATTAACTTGTTGTGCTTTCTGTTTGCAGTCATCTGACTTCTAAATTATATCTTTATTATC
Organism: Mesocricetus auratus; assembly: GCF_017639785.1. Taxonomy (NCBI): domain Eukaryota; kingdom Metazoa; phylum Chordata; class Mammalia; order Rodentia; family Cricetidae; genus Mesocricetus; species Mesocricetus auratus. Next base: position 43,930,977 of record NW_024429197.1, on the reverse strand, counting down.
TTAAACTTTATGTGACATTTCACATGTCTCTGTCGTTTATAAGGAGAAACCACTGGAATTCTGTTTAAAAATCGAATCCAGCTTATTTTCCACAAGGTCATTTCTGTTTATCCATGCACATTTTATAGTCCCCTTGCCACCTTGGTTAATGGTGGGTTTATAAGGGCTTCATGTCGTTTTAAATTTAAACTTTTGTGGAATACCATTTTATTGACTACAACACCCATCCACCCACCGTCTACATCCAAATCCGTCGTTCTCCAAGGAAAGTCATAAGTGAGAGGAACAGTTCAGAGAGACCTAGCTAACGGTTCCCTAGACCTATTTGGCTATGAAACTCAAGGAAAGTAGCACGTTAAAGGAGCACTCGTATAGGTGTGATGCGCGTTTAGGTTAAGATAGACAGGAATACAAAGGTTTTCTCATGGTTTCATTGTCAGAAATGACCACATTTGATTCATCTTTTAGTGGGCAAGATTGAGCAACATGTAAGAAACATGTAAAAGAGGCCATACCTATCCAAAATCATCAGTTTTTCATCTAATGTTAGAGGTTCACGAATTATGAACCTCTCATGAGACCATCAGGCATTTTAAAGGGGGTGTGTCAGTTTTCCACCTCTTCTGACCAGAGTCTCATGAATCATATGCTATAACAATAAGGAACATGTTTGTATGTACATGTGTACACACACACACACACACACTTTATGCATATCTCTGAAATTATATCCTGGATAGGGTATTTTCAATTTAAAAATGTTTTTCCTTTCACTTACTAATTGTTCAGAACCACTATCTGTAGATTAGTGTTCATAGAACGTGACGGTGTAGAGTCTCTCTTAGGCAGCTTAATTGAAAAGTAGGAGATGCTTGTTCTGGAGATATGGTATTAATAAACTGAGTGCAGGGACCAAAATTAAGTCCTGCCTCCTGTCTTAAGGAGGTGATGGTCTCCTATTTGAAGCACTCAGTTTCTTCATATAGATTGAAAAGGTCAGCAAACATGTATGGAGCTCCTTTTACACAGAAATCTTCTTATGAAGTCACAAAACAAAAATGATACATAAGATGTCATTATAGGGATAGTAGTTATGGATTAGAGAACATTATGTGTTTGGGCCTTTAGCCCTACTGATGCATATACCCACAGGAATATGGTATATGTAGACAGCATCCCATGAAGTCCAGATGATTTGACCACTGTTAGGACAACAGGCTCCACTCTTAAGAATATGTCTTCATCATTATTTCAAGAGTTGCAATGCACTTAAAGTGTTGTTTCAGTGCCCGTTTCCTATGCCAACTAGCACACAGCGAGGAAACAGAGAAAAGCACTTACTGGAGTGATGGAACTAAGGTTAGTCTTCATTCTCAGTTTGGTGAGAACTGGGCTTGGTGGTTAACTGAAGCAGGACAGTTTCCAGGAATCTGGGGACAGCCTGGTTGGCTGAGTGACATCCTGTCTCAGAAAGCCAAATGACAGTAACAACAATAGAAAAACTAATGGAAGGTCATTTGATTTGGTTGAGAGACACTTTGGAGACTAGGGAAGCACACCGCCGGGTCGTCTGTAAGGATTACTTCAGAGTGGTTACATCAGGACGGCTCTGACTCTATCAGTGGGTTTGCCCATTGATGGATTCAAAATCTGAACAGCCTATTGGAGGTGGTGGAATTGTGCAAGATATGTGTAGTAAGAGGAAGTGGGTCTCTTGGGGATGTGCTTTTGAAGGGTGTATTTGGGTCTGGCCCATTCTTATTACTTTTTCTGTTTCCTGGCCATTGTGCCTTTTCCCATCCAGTCGGTGGACCCAGCTGATCTTGCAATGAAATCTATAAAATCACTCACTCAAATAAACTCCACCTCTTCTAAGTTGATGATGCCAGGGTTTCTTGCCACAGTGATGATAAGGTGACTAAGACACATGACAATCCTGGTTCTTATGCATTGCAAGGCTTCTTTCCTGATGAAAACAATAATTACAACATGCATAGCAATAATAAAAAAGTCGCTGTGAAGAATTGCAAATATCGTTAATTTTTAGTGCTAAGTCAGGTCAAGTTGAGCTCGCGCTTACAAATTTGTGTCAGACTGGGCCCTGGTCATACACACCATGTAGTCCCTGACGTTTAGAGAGGCCTGAATTTAGTTGGCTGAACTATAAAGATGGGAGCGGGCGGGGCAAGGCAGGGAGCTCCCAAAGTGCTTGACAGAATCAACAGGCATCGAGGAGCATTTTCTATGATCTCCATTGTGCTATAGGTTGCGGGATTTAAAAGAAGGAGATGCTTTGGTTTACAAAGAATTTACCATTTGTCAAGGGTGCCAGTGCTTATGGAGGGCCTACTATGTGTCAGCTCTGTGAGGCATATTTTCCCATTCATTTGTTCTCTTCATTCTCCTAACCACCCATTTAAAAAGAAAGAGGGATAAGAAGGAAGTCTGGCACACTGCTGACCTTTGCTTTCGCCTTCTGGTGTCAAGGAGGTTTCTGACTATACCAACAGTTGGGCTTGGGAGTGAAGTAACTACCAACTGATCCCAAGAAAGGTAAATTGCAGCAGACCATTGATATTTACAAACAACTTTTCATTTGTAGCTCACTGAATTCCCATTTACAGATGGAGAAACTGAGCCTCAGTGAGATCCAGGACACACCCACACATCCTCACTGCCTCAAAATCTGTATGACACTGCTTAAAATGGGACGCATCCCTCCTTCCATGTTCCCACATGGTACTGATGTGGCCCATGCTTGTCTGTATAGGGGAAGCCATGTCCCGCATCTTCATGTCATCTCTTGATGATACTGTAACCTGACCCTCTCAGGGAATCCTTCCTCCTCCCTAGCAAAGTAGTGCCTACCACATCCAGAGCCTAGGGTCTCAGCCTCTTCCTACTCTAGTAGCATGACTTGGAGACAGTCACTCAACACTCTAGTCTGGACAGCCACACAAGCATGGTGGTGCCTGGTCTTTGATCATTGCTTGATCACCTGCTGCCTCTGTCCCTTTGTCTGTGAAATGAAGCAAAACTACACTGGGTGGGTGGGGTGAGAAAAGGTATATGAAAAATACCTGCCATGAGTTACTAGCTGTGCTGCATTTCTCCCATTTTAGGCGGCCAGGCTTTCAGAGAACACTGGGAAAGTTCCAGAAACACTGGGACTGAGTGTCTCTTTGTTTAATTCCTCCCACCCTATCCTGCTTCATTCTGATGTATTTGTCTCTTATCTCCATCATAGACCTAATATTGATCAGGCAAAACAGAGAACAAAATCGTAAAAAGAACTCTGAGAGGCAGTTGGGCCTCGATAGGGAGGGGTGGGTAGGTCCATTCTGTTTGTACAGGTGCATTGTAATGCTGCCTGCGGTGTGAACATTTTCCACTTCATTACTCCTGGCCCTGGCCCAGGCCCTGTCTGCTCCCCTGGCCCCTGTCTTGGTTTAATTTCAGCCGTCCCTGGCCTTTGGAAGAAGCTATAATAGAAAGGAAAACAAATGAGGTCGCTATAAACATTTTTTGCACATTTGACCAGGCAGGGCCAATGGCATGCTTGTGAAGCAGAAAGGAAGCCAGTTGGCTAGGGCTGTTGGTGCCCCCTTTCCCATCAAAGGGACTTGTCCCCCAAGGGCTTCTGTCTGCTTAGCCTGATCCCTCTAGATGGGGTTGACTTTGCTTTAATGTGTAAGAATGAGCCTAAACAGATACCCATGGGTCCCAGGGTGGCATAGTCTGCAAGAGTTAGTCGATTTGAATAAATAAGAGCTAACGTTTACTATGCATACACTGTGTGCCAGGTGCTATTTTAAATATTTTAAAGAATTTTAGACTGACTGGTGGCATAATGCTGTTATTCTTACAGATGGGGAAACTGAGTCAAAGAGAATAATTTCTTTTTTTAGCAACAGAGCCACATTTTGCCCTTAGTGAATCCTTCGTATTCTGCATGCTGAGTGTGTGCTGTCCTTTCTTCTGATGCAGCATGTAGTAGGTGCTTACATTTTGATGATGAAAAATAAAACTGAGGGTATCCATCATACATACATGCCATCCCCAGGATGGTGTGACTTGGATTAGTTTAAGTACCTGGATTAGATGGACTCATAAGGAGACAGAGTCCTGTGATTGTTAGATGCTATCATTCCCCTGGGTATCCAGATTCCGCTGACAAATCTCCAGTGATGGAAGCTCACTCCTGCATGGGCTTCCTATCCCACTGTGTGACACTGTAATTCAAAGGTGGTGGTCTCTCAATGTGAGGAACAAAGCACCCCCATCATGCTGGTTGACTGTCTTGGCAAGGTGCCTAGTCCATGGTGTGCACTAAATCCATCCTCAAGATTTCCTGAATTCCCCCCTTGTCTTTCACACACTGAAAAGAAGAGAAAGAATTTGTTTATTGCTCAACTGGCTGAAAGATGTTTTTACAAAATAATGTTGAGTTCATTCCTCATTTTAGAAGAAGGAGATTCAATAGAGTAAAGGGGTTCAGCTGCTGCCTTTTTTCTTATTAGTTCTTCCTTCCCCAAATGTTTGGAATGACACATTTGCTAAGCGCCAATTTCAGAAAGGAATGAAACACATTCCCTATGGGTGGGAAGTGCCTATGAACTGTGGGAATACAACATGCAAATAACCTGCAATTAGAGGAGTGTGTGCTGGAGACAGGGACCCAGCATTAGGAGGAGTGACAAGTGACATTCATGGAAATAGTCTCTAAGGGCCATTGAGCAATATTTTTGCTACCTTCTCATGAGCTTATTCTGTGCAACTGAAAGAAATGATTGCACTTGAAGCAGCGTAAAATTGCCCCCAGGTTTTATTTATCGGGTAGAGAATGCCACTGAAACCACTTGCCAGATCCGAAGGTTAGTTTGAGTTCTTAGTCCCTACCCTAAACTGTCACTGCCTGGACCAGTTGGCTTGCTCCTTTGTTAAAATGCCCCCTTCTGCTTGGCTGCTTGGCTGCAGGATGGAACTTTCTAGGGTTTCTCCCTCGCTTAACAAGCCCCTTCTTCATGCCCTTCTGGCTGGGTTCCCTCCTCTTATATCCTCACCCGCTGGAGTCAGCCATGGACCGCTGTTCTTTTCTGCCCCCACATTTTTCCTGGGAATTTTAAACCACGTGTGGCTTTAGGCTGCATGTGGATGACAAATGACCAATATCTGAAGTCAACCACTTTCTTTTTTTTCCATTTAAAAATTTTTTTATTTAAATTAGAAACAAGCATGCTGGACATGTCAATCCCAGCTCTCTCACCCTCCCCTCCTCCTCCGCCCCCCATCAACCCCTTCAACCTCCTACCCCATCTCCCCCCCACTCCCATGGGGAATCTTCAAAGTCTCTCTGTCATATTATCCTGGGCAGGGCCTAGGCCCTCCCCCATGCGTCCAGGCTGACAGAGCATCCCTCCATGTGGAATGGGCTCCCAAAGTCCATTTGTACGCCAGGGCTAAATACTGGTCTACTATCCAAGGGCCCATAGATTGCCGAGGCCTCCTCACTGACACCCACGTTCAGGGGGTCTGGGTCAGTTCCCTGCTGGCCTCTCAGTCACTAGTCTGGGGTCCATGAGCTCTTGCTTGTTCAGGTCAGCTGTCTCTGTGGGTTTCACATGCCTGGTCTTGACTCCTTTGCTCATGACTCCTCCCTCTCTGCAACTGGTCAACCACTTTCTATCTTCTCTTGTCTTCTCCAAGGACTCTTCAACACGTGTCTCCAGTGTCACGTATTTGCCTCCTGATTCCTCTGGAAATGGCCGTTTTCCTCTGATCTCAGCCTGTTCTTGGCTCCTCTTGCCCTCACCAGCATCTTCCAGCCATCAGCAGGTCCCAACCCCTCTTCCTGAGAAAGGTCTGAGTCATGCTGCTTACTGCCCCAGACTCCATTGCTTTCAGAGCCGCCTCTACTCACAAGAATGAATCCTCCCACTCTCTCTCTGCTGCCCTTCAGCCTGCTCCCACGAGGGCTAGTTGGCTCCCAGAGCCTTGTAAAATCCAGCCTTCGCTTCTCTGAGGTTCTCATGGGCTAGGCTGGTCTTGGTTTTGTTTTCTCTCTGTCCCCATCGCTCTCTGTTCCAAACATGCTGTGCTTCTGGCTGTTCCTCTATAAGCCACCACCTTCTCCTCTCAGCTGGGCATCCATGTCACTAGCTCCTCATTTCTGTCAGATCCTGGGCAAAGATTTTCCAGATGACTGGAAACAAAGCAGTATTTGGCGTCACTGTTTCCCCACTCCAACTTGCCCCTACAGAGATTATTGTGCTTGTAATACAGTACGTATTTATGTGCGTATAATCTGCTTCTTACCCTTACAGCTTAAGCCTTATAACATAGACTTTTTATTTACCCAAGTGTCTAGAACAATATTGGCACTTAGCAGATGCCCAAAGAAATATTTGCCCGAAAGAGTAAGCTGGAAAATGTATTTGACTCTCAGCTCTAGTTGCTATTCCCCTGTGATTGAGGCCAACTTCTACATCCTCAGTCTTCATTGGAAACAGCCATGTTTGTCATTCCTAACCCAACAGGTAGTGAAGAAAGCCAAGTGAGGTACGGACCGTGAAAGAGCATGCTGTAATGAAATCATGATGGACAAAACCCATGGAAGTCATTCCCTCTGGGTTATGTCCAAACAGGCAAGCTAATCTGTTACCAGAAAAAATGTTGTTAAAGTACATGGGCTCTTTACACCTCTTAGGGCTTTCTTTGCCATAAACTGATTTGGAGAAGTAGGGAAATAAACTTTTATGGTATAGCAAATCCCACCGGGTGCCAGGCATGCCACATGGTGCAGTCCAATCTTGAATTTGCTACAGCTCTGCCTGGGAGTCTGCATGGAATCCTGGTGACGATACCCAGGTTATTTGTGCTTTATAAACTCAGCGTAGATCTCAGGGTAGGCATTCAGCTTACTGATTTGACTTTCACTGGATATTTTTGCTGCAGAAAGAGTTCAGTGACAGCAAGTGACTTTCCCAACATTGTGGAGAGAGAGGAGCTGGTACTGGTACTGTCCCATGCCTGAACCAAGGTCAGCACACTTGGCTGAATGAGCTCAGTAGGCAGTAAACAGGCTCCTAAGAACAGTTGGGGACAAGGGGTGCAGTCTTGTACTTTTCTTGTCAGAACAACAGTAGGCTTCATGCAGCCAAATAAATTCTCTTGAATACCTTGAAAGGAGCCTGGAAAAGCCTTCAGTCTGCACAGAGCGAAAAGGCCAGAAGAAATCCTCCTCCTTGTCAGTCTTAGCACCTCCCATTTTGATGCACAGTTTCGGGGTTTTACCATGGTCACTGTGGTTGCTATAGAAACAGAGCAACAAATATTTGGAGGCCAGCAACACCTTTCCCCCAGAAGCCCAGTCAAGAATGTTTGGGAGCAGGCCCCTGCCCATCAGGCCGCTGTTGTTGCAGTTGAATGCAGCCTTTGTGATTAGCCTTCTGGCCTGCCACCAGGCTCCAAAGGGATGACTAGCTCAGATCTCTCTAAATAGTGTTTGTGTTTCAGTCATCCATAAGGAGGGGTGGATGGGAAGCTCTACACAACTCTAAAAACTTATTGGGGCCTATGGCTAGTTGTCTAGACGAAAATGAGGCTCAGTCTCACCATGTGAATATCATTCAGGAGAGTAGAGCCAGGGTGTTGGGAGCAGTACACACCGCCCCTCACCAGGAACAGCATGCATGACGCTCCATTCACAGCATCCTGCAGCATCCTGGCTAGAGAAGCACATGCCAGTACTGCCAACCGACAGGAGAAGATGGGTATTGGTGTCAGAGACACAGACAGGTTAGCAACACATGAGGAGGCTGAGAGGCCTCGCTGCTAGGATCACTACCAGCACTTTTCAAAGTCCCTTTGAGTTTTCTGTGATGGAGGGTGGGACTGTTTACAGTCTATCATCACTTACTGTGCTGAGGCAGACTTGTGGGAAAAGGAATACAACAGGACGGCAAAACTGGGCTTTAACTAGGAGTTGATTTCATTCGTTCATGGGAACTAGATAATGCTTACTTATGGTGGTAGCCAGGCATTATGTGACTTTACTGCAATGTGAATACCCATGGCTTCCCATCTGGCACCGGTTCTGCCAGAGAGTCAGGAGGCAGTGAAGGAAATTTGACTTAATGGCAGGTGTTACTTGGACGGTTAGAAAGGTACCATTGTCTCCTCTGCCATAAACTGCCCACCTTTCACCTGCTGTCAAATTGCAAATTCACTTACCATTAAAACACGGGGTCATTACTTCATTCATCCAGCAAGAGTTTATTAAACGTCTACTGAGGGTCAGGCACTGGACTGCGTACTGGGGATAGAAAAATAAATAACATTTGTCTGACAAGTGTGTATTGAATGTCTGCTCTATGCGAGGTGCTGTGCTAAGCTCTGGGGGTGCCACATATTCTACATATTCTCAAGAAACTGTTTGGACAAGCTAAGTAAACAGATACTTGCCACAGCATAGATTAACTCTTCCTTTGAAAATCTGAGGCGTTAGGGGAGGTGCCCAGCACAGGCACTTAAGTTCGAAGATCATTTAGCTGAGGGTGATGGTGTTGGCTCTGGGAAACAGAAGCAGTAAGATCTAGTGTTTGTGATCAGCCTGGGCTATACAGGTGTAGGCTAATAGTAAGATCTATCTCAAACAAAATAAAACATAACAAAATATAGCCCTCATCCACACCATCTAAATTGATAACCACCTGTGGCTACTGAACATATAAAATGTGACTGGTCTGAATTGAGACATAAAATCCATATTGAATTTCAGTTTTAGCATACAAAACAGAATGCCAATATCTCCTTAGTTAGTTCAGTTACACACATCGAAACAGTTTGGAGTATGTTGGGTTAAATCAAATATCAAGATTAATTTTTTGGCATTTCTTAAAATGACATGCAAAACACTCTGCAACCTGATAAGGTAAATATTATTTTTTAGCACCAGCTAGCTATTATAGAATGGGATTGCAGTGATAAAAAGATTTGCCTAACACCACCGGTCCAAGATGACACAACTGGACCTTTCCCCATACGAGACTCTTTGATGATCTGGTTTTAGAAGTTGGGTCTTTAATAAACTGTTCCTTGTTTTACCTCAACATGTATTGATATTCTCTACAGTAGGCCCAAGAGTATGTTAGAAGTACAAGACTTGGCCAATCATGGATCCATTTTGGAGAGTAGGGTAGATTCTTAAAGTGAGCATTTATGTCTGTGATCTTCTTAACACTAACACCCTTGATTTCTCATGCATTGTGGGAAATAAACTGCATTGCCTGGCCTCATTAAACCTGGATGTTGCTAAAATTAAGTTCTTATCCGTGGGACATAAGCAGAAGTGGTCTACAGTGGTTAGTTCTTATTGTCATCTTGACACAAACTAGAGTCACCTGGTAAGAGGAAGCTAGGAGTAAGAAATTGCCTCCATCAGACTGATCCTTGGGGGCATTTCTTGATTGATAATTAATATAGGAGGGTGCCAGTCCCTGTGCAGGTCGTCGAGGATTGTACAAGCCAGAAACACCAAACAAGTAAGCAGTGTCCCTCCATGGTTTCTGCCTCAACTGCTGCCCTGAATTCCTTCAGTGATGGGTGTGGTGATCTGGGAAGTGTGAGCCAGACAAACCTTTTCCTCCCCAAGTTGCTTTTTGTCAGTGTTTTATCACAGCAAAAGGGAAGTACGAGAGCGTGGTCTGTGTAAATTATGGCAGGCCTTCTTACATTTTTAAAATATATTTCATTCTTAAATTCCATGTATGTGTGTGTTCTTGAGCATGACCATGGAGGCCAGAAGAAGACACTGGATCCCCTGGACCTCAAGTTGAAGGCCTGATGAAAGTGAGTAGTCCAATGAGTCACCCGAGAAAGAGCAGTACATACTCTTAACTGCTGAGCCCTCTCTCTAGACCCCTGGGAAGTGTTCCTACTTGTTTTCAATCTGTCTCTCCTCCTTATTTCTGAAGTACCCATAAGTTGAAAACATGTTGAAGATTGCAGAGCAACACATCAAAAGGAGTCTGGGCCTCTGCCACCGTAGAGTGTTGTTTCAACCCAGGATCACTGCCTGCTAGGCTTCTGTATGTTGAGAGAACAAAACTTTCTGCCATAGACAGGTCACCATTTTCCCATAATGCCACTTGCTATACTTTGGACGTGGTCTTGTACCTGAGCTCACGGGTTCCATACTTGGTCCCCAGTGTGATGAGCTTGGTAGGTGGTATGAACCCTTAAAAGGGTGGGGTCTAGGAGGAGGTGTTTAGATCAGTAAGGGCACTGCTTAACAGTTTTCATGGGACTCAGCTTAGTTTCCACGAGAGGAATTGTTAAAAGAGCAGACATGGCTGTCAAGTTACCCAACTTTCTTTTTAAAAACTAATTAATGTGCAAGTGTGCCTGCTTATCCGTATGTCCACTATATGTGTGTTGTGCTTACAGAAGCCAGAAAATGGCATCAGATCCCCTGGAACAGGAATTATGGGCAGTTACATGCTGCCAAATGTCAGTGCAGCAAGTGTCCATAACCACTGAGACACGTTGCCAGCCCTACTCAACCCTTCGAAACAAAGAAGTTTCGAAGAGTGAAGGCTAGAAGGCCAGTCAAGACATACCATGATCAAGACCAACAATTAAGGTTTTGATTTTGGGGATGAAGATGGGGGGGGCTTCTGTTTTAGACCCTACCATGTACAATACCTGGATGTGGACATTCTTTGGCCTTGAACATTCTTGTGGGAGAGGGGATCTGCTGTGACATGTTTGTACTTGTCCCAATCCACCTCCCCACCCCCAAAGGATTTCCCTGGCAGTCTTTGCTGACCTGAGGATCCCTGGGCACACCTGTCCAACAGGACAGCTCTGCTGTCTCTGCAGGTCTGAAGTTCACCTCAGCTGTGACTCAGTGTGGGAAACTAATGATGGATTGGCTCAGGGGCCCATGGGAAAGGGTGGGGCAATCACAGCAGTGCCTTGTCACCCACCTGAGCCAGAATAGCCCTTGTTACGGAGTCTAGGAGAAAGGTCATTGCAACAGGTCTGAGAACATCTGACTTGGTCACATATAGTGCCAGAGAACTGAATCAAACTGAACTCTGACCACCAATGTTTCTTTTCCTTCTGGGAATTAGAGGGATGGATGTAGATAGCAAAGTCTACTGTCAGTTCATTCAAGTGTTCCATGCTGCCATGTTAGAGCCAGAGGATGAATTGGGCACAGGTCTTCCTCACTAGAGGGAATTGAGGGGAATCCAGGTCAAGCAGGACAGTGCTTCAGTTCTACTCATCTGCATAAACTTCTGGCCTGACGACAACAATCTGAAAAAGCAGGGCCAACCCATAGCCCCTCATTCCTGAGCCAGGAAATTGGACGTTAGAGTATCAGTTGATAACACTGCAGGGATAGTTGCCCATGAAACCAACATAAGCTTCAGTTGTGCCACTGGGGACTTAGAATATTAAATAACTAAAATGACAATGCACTTTTTCTGGGCAGGGCCTGGGTTTCCTTTACCTGAAGTGGAGCAGAGCTGACGAAGTTGGCAGGTTGAGTTTGGGGGGATTGGTCTCTGAGGTCTCCATATGACCAACCAACACAGCACATTTCTCTAATCCTGAGATAGAAATAGAGTTGAAGTAAGGAAATAATAGGGAAAAGATTTAGGCATCAGCCCAGTCATTTCTGGGTAAGTCAAAGAGATAGCCAAAGACACAGAATCTCAAGTAGTCCACATTGGCCTCCAACTCACTTGAGGAACCAAAGTTGACCATAAACTTTTGATCCTCCTGCCTCTACCTGCTGAGTGCTGGTATCACGAGCATGTTCTATCATGGTTTATATGATGCTGGGAATGAAACACAGGGCTTTATGTACACTAGACAAACATTCGACCAATGGAGCTACATCCCCAGTCCCAAGAAATAATTTTGGAGTCAGAAAAAGGAAAGCATTCAGTGGAACCCCATTCCCTCTGCATAACCCTATGGAGGGAACATAATCCTCCAGGAGCTTGGTTTCCTTGCTGAATAGTGTGGGTGTGCCCCGTGAGACTCCAACACCATCTGCATTGAGGAGGCAGGGCAGGCTAGCTCTGACCCTGATGGCTGGGATTTGAGCCTAGTTTAAGTTCAGGTCTTGGTGACTTGTTTAACTTCACAGTTCTTCCATTTCCTCATTTAAAACGGGTGAAAAAACACCAAGAGTCTAGAATTGTGCACATTGCACTGAGGGTGTTCAACAGACTGAGCTATCATCCTCATCCTATCTGCTCTCACACACAGCAATGATGGTTGCTGTGTCTAGGGGACAGCAGGTCTTAAATGTTTCCCTTCCATGCTCTTCCAGGAACTCTGCCAAAGTGTCATTGGGATACCTCATTCTTCTAATCTCTAGATTTCTAGGGGGTGTTTCTTCAAAATACAACACCTTTTTACATAGGTCCAAAGAGAGCTACCTGTCTACAGCTAACTTCCTCTTTAATGAAGCAAAGGGGAAAAGCAGGAGAATTGTCTCTCCACCCACAGAAGTTTCCCGTTCATCCAGATGACCAAAGGCTTTGCGCTGTCCTGCTCCTTTCTTCTTGCAATATGTGACCTCAAGGCAGAGAGCAGAGAATTGAAAACTAAGACTCCAGGGAGTGATGAATGCCTGAGTGGGTGTGTGATGATTTGAACCCAAGGCTTTCAATCTCTGAGTACCCCCATTAATGTAAGATATCATCCTTCTTGTTGCCTCTCATCCTTCACATGCCCTTCCCTGGGATTCTGTTAGGAGAAGCTTGAAGCTCCAGACCTGGAGGCCCGAATCCTTTGCTTAAGAAGACCAGGGAGGAGACAGGGAAGCTGGGTACCCTGGATACCTCTGAACAAACCCAGAGCAACCCTCTACTTCTAGTTGGCAATGATGGGCAAGATCCAGAACTAATAGTACCGCGGCCCCATTTCCCAGTACAACTTTGGTGACAGCCCCACAACTGCACGGTGACGACTGAGCTCCTGAAATGGAACTCCTGCAGCTGAGCTATCATTATCACTGTACTGTAGATGAGGAAAGTGAAGCTTTGTCAAAGAGCTTGTCAAGGTGGATGAGCAGAGTCACTGGGATGGAACCCATCTTGTCTGGCCCCAAAGTCAAGGCTGTCATCAGCATGGTACCCTATTATGTTATTCCCTGAGTCTCGGCACCCTTTAGACTGCAGACAGGTGACTGAGTCATGTCTGTCTGTGCAAAGGCTCTTGCTTTCTGCTCAGCTCTACCTGGCTCCAGTTCTATGAGGCACCTGTGTTGTTTTACCGATAACAGTGTTTGCCCTTCCCAAGCCAGGGCTATAAAACGCAGCTTTCAAAGTTACTGCCACAAAAGTGTCAACACAAGGGGGGTGTATAGTCATAGTTCGAGGTGAAATATCACCTCTGAGTTACCCCAAATGCTACTGGAGAGTTCTTCATAGTCCAAGGACCTGGAGTCTAAGTCTGGTTTCTATCCTATCACAACATGTCATGCTTTGTAATTTCTCTATTCCTTGTATTTTTATCATCAGTGTGAAGAGATGGTTGGAGGCTAAGACCTTAAAGCTCTCTAAAATGTTTAGTTTACAGGACTTGGAATACATTTAATGACTGGGAGATACTTTATGTAGCAAGCTTCAGAATAAAACCACCCCCAAATCCAAAACTTTCTCCCCAAACCTCTAACAATGTTACCATTGATGCAGCACAGGTACTCATTAGTATCGTGAAAAGAAGTGATTTTTGTGATTTTTTTCCTTAATGTTAGAAAAGTTCCCTACACGTGACCCTGTACCAAGAGCCCTGGAGTACAAAGCCACAGTCAGCCCCCAAGCATCCTGTGGAGCTCAGGTGTTCAGCAAATTGCCATCACTTAAGAAGGCAACAAAATTTTCTCAACTTTTACAATGTTTTCTCCCTCCCTCCCTGCTTTCTGGGGAGTTTTCCCTCGCTTGTAACTCACACCACAAACAATACTGTAAGCCTCTGGCTGTGAGGCACAGAGGGTTGGCTGCCAAGAACATCACAGTTCATGAGGCCCATTGCTGCCATTCAGGAAGCTGGAATTTCAGAGGACAGCATGCAGACAGCCTCAAAGCACTTTTTCTGCTAGGATGCCTCTTGCACCGGCCTTATCGAATGGGTGATATTGCTCTTTTCATTCCTAGTTAGGTACATGGGTGTCAAATGGCTGATTGTGGTCCTGTGTCTGCTTTTCTATACACGCCATTTCTGTTTTCTTAGCATGGGGGTGAGTACTCTTGTCTTTACTCTGCAGAAAAAGGATGAATTCTACGTGAGCTAAATAATTCATTCAAGGTCAAGGTCATGGCTCAGTTACCTGATATGGGCAGAAAAACCTCCATGAACTCCTAAAGCTATGTTCTTACCTGCCCACCTCCCAGCAGCACAAGCCAAAGAATCATCACATTTTCAGACCCTTAGTGAAGTCTATACGAGAAACAAGATTTATGGAAGGAGACTTCTCCAAGTATTCTCTCCCAAAATAATGTCAATGAGTTGACTCAGTTGGAATTCTAGGTTAACTCTCCTTCCAGCTGCCTGCTGGACCCCACTGCCTGGATGTCGGCTCAGTGCTGTATGCAGTTCCTGGCCCAGAGTGGGCACTCTCTACTGAGTTTATCAGTCAGCAATGCCTAGGCACCATCCATATTCACATTCCCTGCTGAGTCCCTGATGCTTAGACAGGACCCCGTGAATGACTTCTCAACAGATACTCAATACTGAGGAATGCATTTTCCCTTCCTCCACCCCAAAGAGTTGTAGATTGTCAGCTCTGCCCAAAATACCATCATCCCTTTCAGTGTCTGAAACCTGTGTTTCTGCTAGGATGCTTCCATCATAGGACTCATCCAACTGATGCTGGTAATCTTTTAATTCATCTTTGGGTCTATCCTTAATGCCCATACCCTTCTTTCCAAACCTGAGCATTTTATTGTTCAAGTCTGTATTGTTTACAACTTGAAATTGCTAAGTGCCAAAAGAGAATTTAAATCAGAAGCATACTGTCTCAACATTGAAGGGAAAACTCAACATTATTTCTCTCTCTCTTTTTTTTCCTCTGTATCTTTTGAACCTGTTCTAGAACTTGCTCTGTAGACCAGGCTGACCTCAAACTCACAGAGATCCTCCTGCTTCTGCCTTCCAAGTGCTGGGATTAAAGGTGTCTCCATCACCACATGGTTAAACTCAACTTTCAAATCAAAAGAAGAGAATAGTTGGTTGAAAGAGGGGTTGTAGCTGTGGGCACTCCCCCACATCCTCTCTCTGTTCGTTGATGCACCAGATTCCGCCCTAGGAGCTGGAAATAGACATCTACAGAGTCCCATCTACAGTGTTTCTAAGACAAAACCAGGAGCATCCTCTTTCTGATATACTTAAATGGTACAATTCCTAGGAGAGAAACTCCTCTGTAGGATCTGTAGAAGGTACTGTACTCTGGGTATCTACAGTTCTACAGAAGTTTAGGACTCTTGGCTGATATGCTGATACAGAAGCATGGCCTGCAAAGCTGGATGTGATGGACCTGATTGACAAGCTGCATAGTGATGGCCATTCTCATTGGTCCACTTTGGATAAGTTTTCTCTACTGGACCAACAGAATGGCTAGGAAAGCAGGATCATATTAGATGTCACACTGTCCATTTAGTCCATGTGGTCTGAGTAGAAAGTAGATGAGGAAAAGAGCATTTCTCCAAATAAGGAAGATAGCACATTCCTATAACCCAGGAGAACCACTTTGAACTGGAATGTGTTTACAACTCCAACCTGCTTCTCCTATCAGTTCCCTTCCCTGGTACAAGGAAACATCTGCCTTGTAACTCTGGCCAGAAACCATGAGGTATCCAGATTTCTTTTTTCTCCCTCACAGTAATCTTCCGAATGTGTCTCAAATATATCTTAATTATCTTTCCATTTATTATGCTGCCTCTTAATTTAAGCAACAGGTTTTTTTTCTGAGCTCATTATAAAAGCCTGCCTCCTAAATACAAGCACCAAATTCATCCCATCCCACTTTGTTCTATGACTTTGTTGTTCCTGCCACTGGGAGGTAGGTCTATTGCTCTGTGCTTGAAGCTTCTGTTTGGCTGATGAGACACTAGGAAACATGAAGCAAAAAGTTAAGGAGTACCACCATATCAGGACTTGCTCTCTCTTTCTTGTCTTGGAAGCCCTGAGAAGAAATCCAATAATCAGAGACATATGACCCACTTACTCCCACTAGCTCAGTGGAGAGGTCATACCCATGGATGAGCAAATCACTATTTGGCTATAGAGACACCCACAGACTCATAGGTTATGGGCAACAACAAACTGGCCTTTGTTCTAGGCCTGAGTTATGAGGTGATTGATTGGACATGTGCCAACTGATCCACCTGTCTTCCTTTCCTTCCCCAGCATGTCCACACTGGTACCCCATTACCATTCTGAAACTGGGGTCATAGTATGCTGCTTTCTTTTTCATCAACCTATGATTGGTCAGCATCTAATAAATGGTGAATGAAGAAGTTTGATAGAGTAGTACAAATTCTCCAGGGTCTGGGCCCCAATTATCTTCAGATTTGCCCTGTCTTTACCCCATAACCTTCATTCTTTCTCCTTCCTATGTCTTGTTTCCATGCTTGGATAAGATGGGACAGTCAGTGACCTTTTCCTGAAATGGCGTTCTCCTTTCCACGTCTGCAAAGCCCCCTGAGATGTCCTTGTCTTAGCAAACATCCACTAGAACTCATATTTTAGTTCTCATCCCCCTTCTTTTCTGGGCTGGCAACTCTTTGAATGGATAGACTTTAGTCCTTTCTCCCAGAACCTCTAAGAGAATCTGGCATGCATTTTGAACCTTTTGAAAGCACAACATGATGTTGTTCCATGCAAAGTTACAAAAAATGTGGAAAAAAACACAAAGCCCATAATAATTTTAGTAAGTTTACAACTGTGTTGGGCTGTATTCATGGATATCTTTGACTATGTGTGGCCATGGGTCATAAGTTGGACACTGCTAGTAGAATTTGAAGAATGCACAACTATGGAGTTACTATCATCCCCCATTCCTGACCTGGATAGTTATGTTATTATGTGCATCCTTGGGATATGTGTTTCTTGATAGGTATTCATTGAGCTGACGCTGGAGTACCTACTGTATGTTGGGAATATTACAGTGGACAGGATGAACTTCCATTCCTGTAAAAAGACAGAGTTTAAGTGAGTAAAGGGTACTATAGTTTCAAACTGTAAGTGCCAGGAGACTTGGGAAAGCATTTCTAAATGCTTCTGTGGCCCCTCAGTCCTTGACACACCACGTTGTCAGTGCCCAATTGCACTTCAGCGCTCTTCTTTGCCAGGCGGTCCAGGAGGTTGTGATCCATTATTTGGCTATAACTCAGGTGCCCAGCACGTGTCCTGTCAGTCAAGTTCATCAGGAAGCCCCACCTCCATAATTGCATTTAACAGTCACTGTAGTAAGTAGCCATTAGACAACATGGTGTGTCAAGCACTGAGGGGGCACGGAAGGCCCTTTTCCCAAGTCTCGCGGCACTTGCCACGCATCAGCAACCTTCTAACCACAGATTCCCTTCAGTATGAACAGTGACCAAAAGTCTGTGGGCCAGGTCCTCATTTTATATTTCCAAAGAGAGTGATGCCCCAAAGATAAAACATGTACCTTTGATCTTCAGTCCTGATGTCCAGTACTGCCTTATCTCCTGCTGTCTTGCCTAGGGTTCTCTGAATAAGCTTGTGCCTGCAGATCAATCTCCCAGCCCCAAATTCCAAATGCTGTCTGGACCTTGCCACTTGCTGCTGTGGATTACTCATCTGGGAACTGGTGACAAAAATCAATAAAAAGATCATTACCTTCATGGAACTTTCTTGTTAGAGAAAAGAGAAAAAAAAATACAAAACCAGAAACAAGCTACAAGATGGTGAGAAATTTGTGGTTTGAATAAAAATGGACCACAATAGGCTCATGGAGAATGGCACTATTAGGAGGTGTGGCCTTGTAGGTGGAGGTGTAGCCTTATTGGAGGAAGTGTGTCACTGGGGTGGCCTTTGAGCTAGGCTCAGTGTCCCCCTCTTCCTGCAGCTTGCTGATCTGTGTGTAGAACTCTCAGCTCCCTCTCCAGCACCATGTCTGCCTGAATGTCACCATGCCCCACCATGATGATAGTGGACTAAACCTCTGAACCTCTAACAAGCCCCAATTAAATGCTTTCTAGTATAAGAGCTGCTGTGGTCATGGTGTCTCTTCACAGCAACAGAACGTTGACTAAGACATAAATGTTTGGAAGACAAAGTGGGAACAGAGCAGGAAAGCCTGCCAGGGGCCCAGCGCTCCATGCAGTGCTATGGAAGGGATGATGTCAGAGATCAAGAAGATGAGGAAGTATCAAGGAGACATCTGGGAGAAGAATGCCTATAATAGGGGAGGAGCAGATGTTTCTGAATGGAAATTAACCCCTTCCTCCCAGGACCACCTTCCTTCTTGCCATCATTTCTCTATCTCCTGGTGAGTTAAGGCAGAGGGATTTGAGTTTGAGTCAATTTTGGCAATGTCCTGAGACCCTGTCTCAAAAACAAGCACAAATGCATATTTGGATTATGCCAAATTTTAGTGTAGGCAACACTAGCACCCCTTGTTTTCAAGATAGCACAACATTTGTTGAGAGAGCTAACTAAAATTAATCCACAGCTATAGTGGTAGGTCTTGGTCACTATTCATTCGAGAAACATTTGGCCAATCTGGTGTAGCCCATGGACCTCTACCCAGGATGACAATGCAAAATGCACAAAACACACACAGTTACAAAGGAAGCCAATTAATTTCCAGAAGCTATGAAAATAGATACAATAAACAAGTAATGATTTATGAACTTTTTGACTAACCATTAAACAGTCAGAACTACAGGGCTGTTAGCAATCATCATTGTCAACTACAGATGAATACACAGATTTTTTTTTGTTTTTTATGAGACAGGGTTTCTCTGTATTGTTTTGGAGGCTATCGGTCCAGCCCAACCTCGAACTCACAGAAATCTGCCTGCCTCTGCCTCCCGAGTGCTGGGATTAAAGGCGGGCGCCACCACCGCCCGGCTTTGAATACACAGATTTTAAGGTCATCTACACAAGCTATGAATGAATATCATTTCTAAATGCTCAATATCAGATACTAGCTAGCTAACTCACTGCTAGCTGAGCCTAAGTGCAAACAGGAAGGAAATGCAGAATTTTAGGTAGAGACTAGTGATCATGAAGATGTAATTATCTATGCACAAAGCTCCTGCCTGCCTGCCTCTGGATTCAGAAGGCTGTCCTAGCAACAGCCTCATACTGGGCTCTGAGAGTGCAGAGGATGGAGGGGAAATCCTCTTGAGAGGAATTGGCACCTTTGTTGACCTCTGAGGGAAGGATGTGCACTAAACCGGTGGGCAGGGTTAGGATCAGGGTGCCAGTGAGAGAGAAGAAACCAGACAGCACAGCTCAGTGTGTCTCCCTGTGGAGAACAGGCTTTTGTGGTGAGAACATGCTATTTGTGTAGGCTGGGATGAAAACAGTGCACAGTGCAGGTGAGGGAATCTGGCGTTGGGCGATTGTGGGCCATGTGCTGTGGAATTGACCTGGAGGTGGTGGGGAGAGCAGAAGAGGGACATGCCACAATTAGAGCCATCTATGGAAATTATAAAGTGGTGACTTAGAAGGATGAAGCTGGAGGCAAGGGACAGTTGGCATCAGTCTAGGCCCTAGCAGCTGTGTGTTCACCAAAGTGGTGATGGGAGCATAAGAAAGGAGATTGTCCACCCTTGCTGTCAAGCTTCTTGGATCCTGGACTTGAGCCTCAGAGCCTGCCCAAGAAACCTGGAAAACAGAAGTGGGACATGAGTCCAACATCTGACAGGTCGTACAAAATGGCTTGTCTTTCTGCGAGCCAATAACAGTCACATTGGAAAGTCAACAAGGGAAATGGAAAGGGAGAGACCCGGCATCCAGGGTGCTCACGCCCTGGGCCCTGGGCCAGTGTGAACAAGGTTTTCCGGGTGAGGACTTCCCCCTCACAGAATGGGAACAGCAGCTGTAGACAGGACTGAAGACTATCTCTTGCTTCCAGAGAGAGCTTTCCTTCTACATTGTCTTCCTTATGAAGGCCCATAGCATGTGAGTGTGTGTGTGTGTGTGTTACATACACACATGTGACTCACCGATGAAGAAAATAAAGCCTGAGGGAGTTAAAGCAGGGCCAGAATAATGGCTACTGCTTCCCATGAGACCTCGCTGCTGAGCTTACATGCCTCTCCAGCCCATCCTCCACATAGTCACTCAAGTCATCCCCGGGTGCAGAAAAAGACAGGGCAATGGCTTCCAGGCACTGTTGGCATGACTTGTGACACACAGTGCCTCCAGCCTCCTCTCAACACTCTTCCTTGCCCATGATCTACCCTTGAACCACATGTGTTAGTAGCTATCCCTTCTGCTCCCTCGTACGTTTCTGCTGTCAGGCATGCTGCTGCTTCTTCCTGGTAGTCTGGGGTAGGGAGACAAGGGGTGGGACATCCTTCACATAGTCTCATATTCTCCAAGCAGCCTCAGCTACTTAAGGCGAAGAAACTGCACCTTTGCAACAGTATTTGTGAAGTAAAATGACACTGGACAGTGTGGGGGCAACTCTTGGAGATTATAAAGGTAGACGAGGGTAAAACCTTTTTCATATATGACTCCCTGGGGCCAAGAAGTGGCCAGGCCTCTGGAAGAAGAGCGAGAAACTGGGACGGTACCTCACAGAAAGAAGTGCGTCCTCCTCTTCTGCACCGAGGCTCTTCTTAGGATATAAGATACTCGGGTTAGGAGCACAGCTGTGCAGAGGAGGAGGTGGACGAGGAAGTGGAGGAGAGGAAGGGACAAGGAGTTAGAGGAAGTGGGAAACAGGGGAGGAAGGGTAGGTGGCCACAAGGAAGAGGAGGAAGTGCCTGTGGGTAAGAAACTGCCTCAACTGAACACCTAGAAGCTCTTAGACGCTGGAGAAGTCCAGGCTGTATTTGAGACAGGAAGGGGACATTGGCTCTGAGGAGCCTGGAGACCTTGCCATCTGCAAACCCATATCCAAAGGGAGCTTAGATGGCATGGGGCTGCGTAGGTCACCTAGGTTCAGCCTGTGGTCTAGCACTGCCAGCTTAGGCTTAGACCCTGGGAAATCTGGCTCACTTGGGCCAGGTCTATGAACACTGGTTAGGAAGATGCTCTCAGAAGGCAGAAAGATAAAGGGTGTGGACGGGCCTGTTCTAGAGGCTAGGGGCTGTGTGTGACTTGGGAAAGCACTATGAATATCTTCTGAAAGACTTGAGGATAACAAGGGGATGGATACAGGGCTGGAGGAAAGGAATAAATGACTAGCCTAATTTTTTTTAATATGGCCACTGATTCTAAAGCTCAATATCTCAGCTAGGCTGGCCAGCAAGCTCCTGGAATCCATCTCTGCCTCTTAATAATGAGGTTTCAGGCATGCATGACCTGGGGTTCAGGTTGGAAGAGAGTTTTTACACAGACTTAGAAGTGTAAGAACCCTGAGCTACAAGAATAAAGACAAGCATCCTTTGCCGAAACTCTCCTTAAGGTAGACACTAGGAGAGTGTCAGAGAAATGACTACCAGAGTCCTGCCGTTGCATATCTGGCGCGTGCTAGGGACTTTACACTATTGTCCTATGAATGCTCTCTCCCAAGGCACGAGGTAGGCCCGAATGTTCTGCTGCAGTGGAGAAACTGAGGCATCAGTCTCCAGTGGGGGCACTTGCTATCCGTGGGAGAAGAGTGATAGTACACCCGTAAGAACTGTAGGCAGATGTGCTGAGCCTGCTGCCCCAGGCCTGCGACCCTTTATCCCCTCACACGGGGAAGTTCTGAGGTTCTCCCAGTCAGAAAGTCTGGGAGGGAGAGCTCAGCAGGCCCTGGAGGTGGGCGGAGGGGACCCAGCAGGGTCCCTAGGCCATCTTAGCTGTTGGAAGCTTGTTTCCCAGGGCCCCAACACAGTGGTCCTCTGCAGGAAACTTTCAGGCTTAGTCTGGAGCAGTCATGCAGCATATCCACAGATAGAGCCCAGGAGCTGATGGAGACTTAGGAAAGGCACCGGGAGGGAGGAAGGGAGGGCCAGGCACAGAGCTGGGTGGGTGGGGCTGGCAGTCAGTGTTCCCTGGAGGGAGCAGGCATGCACAGGGGACTGGCTTCCTTGTAAACAGTGTACAGCCAGCTCTAAAAATACTCCTGCCCTAGACAGGGCGAACTCTGCTGTACGGTCCTCTTCCAGAGCCTTCCCGGGGCCTCCCCCCTTTCCTGAAAGGTCAAGGGGATGGGAAGAAAGTCCGTTTGCAAAGGGTAGGATTTCCTCAGCAAGGAAGGCACAGCAGTACTTCCTTCCTCAGAAAAACAGAAGGAGGGCCATCTCCGGTTTTAAAAACAACGATACAAAGGAAAAACCTAGCTTTCCTGAGCTGTGACATGAGACCTGAGCCTAGTTCTGATTCAGAGAACCTGATTTACAGTCTCAGCAGGGAACATGGAAAGGACCCCTGGGCAGGCCTTGGCAGCTCTTCCCCTCATTGGACATTTGACCTATGAGTCAACACCCAGTGCCTCAGTTTCCACAATTATCCAATTACTTCACTTGGGTATGGAGAAGACCAAATGAAATGTTCTTTACACATGCCTGGCACATGTTAAACATTTAAAATATCCGTACTAGGCGTCAGGTAGAGATTATGCCTTAACAACCAAAGATTTTGTTTAATGCGGAGAGCTAGCATGGATGCAGAGCATGATGGTGTACATGACAGCAGCTAAAGGCTTGATTGAGTCTTAGAATATTCAAACCTATCAGTTGACAGCTGGGGAAACTAATCCCAGGGAGCCTAAAGGAGGTGTCCTACACACACTGTTAACAGGTGCTGTAGCTTCAGTGTAAGAAAAAAGGATGTTAAGATCACCAGCTGTCCTGCTTCACCACAAGTCAGAGAGACTTCTGGTCTACCGGGCATAATTACATCTGGAAAGTGGTTCCTAGGGGAGCAAGACTTGGCAGAGTACTGCCCCAAGGCTGAGCTCCATAATGGGGGGCACTAGGTAGCATGTTGGACCCACTGAAGAGGAGGACTCATCTTCATGTTGGCAGCATGTGTAAACCATGTGTAGACCTAAGGATCATGGAAGGCAGACAGACACAGGCAGGCAGTGCTCAGCTTTACCCTTAGAAGAACCTTTTGGTCCTGTGCAGTCTAGCACTGTCAACACTAGCCCGATGAAGCTATGAGCACTAGATTTCAAATACTGCTTTTGAAAAGCCTGAGAAATGCCTTACTAATATTTGTAATAGGTTACAGGGTTGACATGAGGTTTTCAGCTCCATTGGGCTAAGTTAGTATATTTACACTTTCTCCTGTGTCCTAGAAAACTGCAAGGCATGCATGTGGCTTGCAGGGTGTCTCTGTTGGGTGTCTCTGTTGGGTGGTGCTGTTCCAAGCGCTAAACACTAGTTCAGTGACAGGGAGAACTCTGTCAGCAGGTGATAAGCTTCTCAGCACTAGAGGCATAAGAAATGAGCACCATGAATGGATTTTCCCATAGCTACCTGAATAAACTCTGCAAACCCTTTAGTTCATGGGTCTAATGCTCTGAGGATCACCTGTTTCCTGGGATATTAAAAAAAAAGTGCTACCAAGAAACAAAAAGTTGGTGATTGGTTTAATTTTTTTGCTAGGAAATAAAGTTATTATATTCCTTTAAGGTAAGATGTCTCAGAGCTTTCCAGATGTGGAAGTGAATTATGGGTCTTCGTGTGTGCTGCAAATTAGATTGTGTGTCTTTGCCAGAGTTGCACACAGTATTCTTCCACACTGCGTGGGTCACAGAGGCTCCTCCCTCACAGTAAGACCAAGAAACAATTTTAAGTTCACTCTTTGAGAATGCTGCCTCCTAGTTCCCAAAAGAACATGTTTTCTGTTAGGCTAGTTCTTGCGGGGCCCCCCCCCCCGCCCCGTTTCACACCCCCTGTCCCTGTCTGGCCAAAGGAAGCCACAGCTGGGCCTGGCAGACTCTTGAGTAGTCTCCTCCACAGACTTAGTTCCTCTTTCTGCTGATTCCTGGAGCCCCCAGCACATAGACTGACCTTATCAGTCTTATCAAAGGACTCCAGGCCAGAAGAAGAATTGTCTGGCCACTTGGAGCTCCTGAGGGAGGGAGACCTTGTAAACAAACAGCCCACACAGAGCAGTGGGGGATGGTCATGGGGAAAAGAATCTTTGACATTTTAGAGATGGAGCCAAGATTAAAGGACACCAGGCACAGCCCTTATTGGCTGTTCCTGTGCGGACTGACAAACGCAGGCAGTTTCCCTGGATGACAAGGCCTGCTTTAAATAGCCCTGGGAGCTGGGGCATTCCCAGTGTGGTGTTGGCTTGATCCAGGGCCTAATCCCTGCCCAAGACTGACCTTTCACAGTTTACAGAGCACTTTATCTCCTGGCTCAGTGGGGTTTCACTAACTCTCTCAGAGAAAAGAGCTTTATCATCACCCCAATTCCCAGTCGAGGAAATTGAGGCTCCAAAAGCAATCTACTGTCTCCTCCCTCACAGCCACAAGCAGTGGGGTCTGGGAAGACAGCATATATATTCCAGCACCAAATCCCAACCTCTTCCTATGCCGCTATAGTATTCCCCACAGATTTTCTTACCTCAGCATTGTGCTGTATTCTAGATGGGCCCCAGGTCTTGCCTCCAAAGTAGTCCACAAATCAAAGCAGGGCAAAGTTGATACTGGAGTGTCAATGCAGTCGTACTCTGTGAAAGGAGCTTGTCAAAGTGTCTATATGGTGTAATTCCATTAAAAAAAAAAAAGGAAGCTCATCTACAGAAAATGACAGAAAATAGGCCAATGGCTATTTGCTGAGGGGAGGCTAGAGAAAAACTTACAAAGGCCTGAAAACAATTCTAAGGTTATGAAAATGTTGGCTGCTGGGATGGTGGAGAAACTTCCATAGGTTGGTGTCTAACAGACTGAACTCTCCAAGCGCTTGTGGTTTAGTACAGGTCAATTACTTCTTCATGAAGATGAAGAAAAAAAAAAAGGAGGATGTTAGGGGAGATGAAGGAAGCCACGCACAGCAAATCATGAAATAACTTGAAGTGATCTTCTAATGGGAACACTATGCATTATTAACCAGTTCCCAGACAGGGGCTTCCCAGGCAAAGCTTAGGAAGGAGACAGGTGTTTGGCAGGGTCAAGGTATGGGGCTGTGGAGTTAAGAAAGAGTAAGAGAAGGTGAGGGTTGCCCCACAATTTCTGTAGGTCTGACATTAAAGTGAGTGGTGTCCCATT
Organism: Mesocricetus auratus; assembly: GCF_017639785.1. Taxonomy (NCBI): domain Eukaryota; kingdom Metazoa; phylum Chordata; class Mammalia; order Rodentia; family Cricetidae; genus Mesocricetus; species Mesocricetus auratus. The sequence goes on along the minus strand of NW_024429197.1, from coordinate 43,905,593 downwards.
TTCTTTGGGTACTCAGACACATGTCCTCCTTGGCAGGGAACTTGACTTTGCTAATAGGATTCCTACCCTCTCAGAGCGGAGCACATCTCTCAGGTCCTGTGGGGGCCTCTGCATTCTCAAGTTTCCCCTTTGTGTTCTGCTGCCAAGTGTTCCCTGGCTAAGCCATGGACAAGCTCAGCTCCCAAGACCCTGGCTGCCCCCATTTCAGGCTTTTCTAAATCTCACACTGAGATTTAGAGGACTAGGTTGAGGGTTTCATGTGGAGTCTGGTGGCATGCTAGGTCCAAGATAGAGATGCCTTCTAGTCCTTTCTCTGCCATAGCTGTTTGCTTAGTAATTGATAAATGAGCCTTGGACAATTTGAATAGTTTTTAGAATGTATTACAAGGGAGCAGAAGGACATTTAAGATTTGTTGCAATATTGCACACCAATTAACTAGCTAATTGATTCCAAAGCCAATTCTGACCACTGCTCTTAGAGTTTGGGAAATCCTCACTTGGCTTTGGGCGATTCATTATTCATATCTTTATATAAGGACTCTCTCAGTTACATGAAACCCACACATGAAATCGTGGATTAGCTCTTGCTTTCAATTTCCTTGGGATGTTTGTTGTTTTTAAACTTGCTCTCTTTCAAAAGTGTCCTTATTAATTAAATCAACCAGTCAGCCACATTCCCTGCTTCTAACTCAGCACTCAAGTTTAAACATGGCCCTGGAGTCAGCTTTCCAACCTTGGCTTAAGTGGCATTAGTCACTTGGAGCAAACTATGGCATTTGAACAGCTGTCTTGGGTACTGAGAGTCCAGGCCTGTGGGCCTGGAGAACAGACAAGGTGGCTGGTGGGAAAGGGAGGCAATTTTTTATTTCTGAATATCTATCTTGTACCCTGGACTTTTACAAAGAGCATTTCTTGAATTTAGGAACAGCCCACTAGTGTGGTGTGCCTTTCCCTTTCTAGTAAAGTTATAGACTGGTCGGAGATCACTCTGCTAATAGGTGGTAGTGCTGGGACTGGAGAGTATTTGCCTGTGTGCTGTCCCATATGCATCTCCCTTAAACTTCTGACCCTCCAAATAGGTGCTATTATTACAAGATCTAGATTTGCTTCCCAGATGGCAGACAAGGGATTCAAAACTGTGATATTCCCAACATAAACTAAACACAGACTCTGGACTTGAATTTCACAATCCTGGGAGGATTACTTCACCCATCATCCATCCGTCATCATCTATCCACCTACCCATTCACCCATCCACCTATTAACTCAAGATAGTGTCAGGTGCTCACTCTGCTCTGGGGACTGCCTTGTTTCTAGAGATGAAGTAAGCTGTATGAAATCTAGTCCCTGCTCCTTCAGAACGTGTAGTCAAATACAGAAGGCAAATACCTAAACAGCATTTAAAACCCTTATTGTAGCATGAAGGGTCTTATGAGGGGCTATAAAAGAGTTGGGTTCACAAGGCAAATCATCCAATTACCTTGCCAAAAAAGCGATGAAGGTTCCAGAGAGGAGGTGACATTGGACTATAAATATATGCTCTCCAGGCAAAGAAAGGGGGAGGAGGGTTTCTCTCGGCAGAGAGCACCACAGCATAGCTGCTCCTATACCAAATGCCTACCACCCGCTTTAAATGCCATCTCTAATCCTAGAATTCTGTGACCCAGGTATTATCCAGAACTGTTTATAGAAGAGGACCATGGGCACACAGAGCTCAAGTACTTTGCCCAAAACCGGAGGTCTGCTAAGAAAGGCCTTGAAGTCAACCCTGGTAGACTGGCTTCAAAACCCATACTCTCAGCCACTCACTGAGAACTGAGTGGGGACATCTGATAGGAGTTTGTCTTGAGGAAGGCCACACAAGCAGGAGTCAGGTCTATGGCGTCTTCCTGTAGGCTTTCTTCATGCAGCTTTAGATGTTATTAATCTCAGGATCTTGGACTTTTCAGGACCATAAAAGTATTGTGATTGTGTGTGTGTGTGTGTGTGTGTGTGTGTGTTCATGCATAGAGGAAAGACATTATCTCTATTTAAGAGGTCAGAGAGGAGGAAGATACATCACCTTTATTTGCTTTTGACTTTTTTTTCCACTGTAGAAACAGTATCTTTTGTTAGCTGGATGTTAGTATCTGATCTGTTCACATTCTGTGTCCAATAGTCTGGACATTCCATGAGGACACACACAGCCTTTGTTTATCTTCTTTGACACATTTGGTCACAAATAGTACTTAAACGTTTTCAATGAATATTCACTGAAAATGTGTTGAGTGACTTCTGGGTTTTGATTAATTATTTAGGAAGCAAATTGTGGGTTGATTTACTTTGGTGTGTAGCTCGAATTGTGTCGTCAGAGGACATAACACGAGGAACTCTGAAGGTGAAAAGCGAGGAGACTGTTAAATCATTGGTTTACAAAGTGTTTTTCGATTCCAATTCAGCTACTGTCCTCAAGCCTTCTGACCTCATCAGATTAGGATTTGGAGATAGTTTGAGTCCCTTGCCATTCCATCATTTTCACCCTCTCCCACCTCATTCCATCGGATTAAAGTTCATAATCTCACAGGGCACACTGTCCGACCCCATCGGAAGGGCTGTGACCATGTCCTGAGCGCTTCTTGGGGGCCAGGCTCAGTCCATGTCACCAACTGTACAGACCAGACACTACTTTCTGCTCTCCCAGCTCGGAAAAAAGTTCCACGTCCTGCACGCCTGCCCTCCAGAGCATGCCCCGGCCTTCCCGCTCCCCGCCCCCTCCGCTCCTTCCCCGACATCCCGCACCAGACACCAGCCAGCCTGTGCTCCCACGCCCGCGCACCGCACTCTCCCAGCCGCGCGCTCCCACCCCCGGCTCGGAGGAGGCGGGCGCCCGGGGCGAGGGAGGGGCGGGGCGGGCGCCTACGTCACCGGCGCCGACTCGCTCCGCCCACCGCGAGCCTCCCCATAGAAGGTAAAGCCCGGGCAGCGCCTGCGGGCGTTCTCTGCCCGGCTGCTCGGGTCCTGGTTTCAGTTTCTGAAGAGGTGGGCCTTGAGCAAACACTGGCGGGCGGGAGGAGGGTTCTGGAAACTTTCCCAACAGATAATGTGATTCTCTGCGGCTGGGAACCACCCACGGTGGGAAGGGGCAGCGCCCGGCCGGACCTCGCTCCTCCGCAGGACAAGCAGAGGGCCAACAGCAGCCATCCTGGACTCGGACCCCTCTTCCTCTTCTGCAAGGCTGCTCCTCCTTCCTTGGACACCCGTGTCCCCGCGTGTGCGTGTTAGCAAACCTCTTAGAATGTCTTTCTGAGAAAGAAACCGAGGGGTGTCGCCAAAACCAACATAGAAGTCCAAACTCAGGGCATTCTCCAGTCTGTCCTTTTTGTGGATGGACAAACCTTTTCTGAAAGGCCAGTCCTGCCCTACCCAGAGGGTGACCTGTGTGCATTTCCTAACTTCTCTGTCTCATTATACTCACCCATAAAACGGGAGTAATGATACCTATCTTTAAGATACGCACTGAGGGTTAGATTAGATATAGATTATACATATTAAGCACTTAGTGCCCCCAATCAGAGGTAATTAGCATTATTATTAATTATATTGTTATTGTGTATGACTAATCCTGAAATGGATTATTAGAGCTTCTGGGAGCATAAGTAGAAATACGCTCATTTAAAAACCTTTATTGAGGGAAGTAATTTTATGAGGTAAATAAAAAGGACTAGCACTGAGTCAGGATTTATGCGTGCATCTCGTTTAACAAAGTTTGTAAAACAGGTATATGCCCACTGTATAGGTGAGGATATTTAGGCTTCTAGAAATAACTGCTGACCTCATACACTGGATTAGTATCTGATTTCTTTTTCTCCTTGAGACTTGGTCTTGTGTAGCTCAGGTTAGTCTCCAACTCACCAAGCAGCTAAGGATAGCCCTGAACTCCTTTTTAAAAAAAACAAAACTCCAAAACATTTCTTTTTAATTATTTTTGTGTCAGTTTGTGTGTGTGTTGTGTGTGTTTTGTGTGGTGTGTGTGTGTGTGTGTGTGTGTGCACATGAAATGAGCAAGGGTGATCCACATGTGTGTGGTGCCTGTGGAGTTCAAAAGAGCACAGGAACTGGAGTCAGGCTGTTGTGTGCTGCCCTGTATTGTGGGAGGACAACCAGGTCCTCTGGAAGACCAGCAAGTTCTTACTGCTGAGTCACCTCGCCAGCTCCCAGACTTGAACTCATGATCCTCCTGCCTCCATCCCCCAAGGGTCACACACCTAGCTAAGGCTCCTTGACCGTGATGTCCACACCTAGTAGGGTCATACCTGCCTGCCTCAGCCTCTTTTCATTTGCATAATCTGCCTTCCTTCCCTCCCCCACTCTCATCAACCTGGAGAAAACTGAGTCAGCTCATGCTGGGAAGGTCACCTGTCTGCTCCAGGAGCCTGGCTGATCCAGCCCATCACCTCCACCTCTTTTGTCCTGCCTGAGGCCCTAGCCACACACATTTGTTACCACCATGTCTGTGTGTGATGGTGCCTTCCCTGAGCAGAGACTCTGCAGCTGGTCCTGTAACGTGCACAGTCTTAGCACCTGGACCTCTTAGCTTTACAGGTTGGAAAGCATTTCATCTCCCCAATACAGAAAGTAGATTTTAACAGCGCTGTCAGTTTGTAGAGTGGCTATTAGTACAGAATGAATGTGCAGTAAGTGCTCTGAACTTAAAACCGTCAGAGGGTCAGTGAATGAAGACAGGCCCTTGGAGGTCTTGGGTGTTACTTAGGGACAGAAAGACGAACATTGCCAATGGGAGAGCGAAAAGCATGGCTAGGCCTCAGAGAGGGTGGCTCCAACCTGGGTCTGCCTGAACTTCATGCGTTGTCTTGGACTTGCCCTTTTACCCCTATATGACCCCGCAGAGCTAGATTAAATACCATTACTGCTCTGATGCTCCCAGCTCAGGGTCACAAACCAAAGGAACAGGAAGCACAAAGCTCAGCCATTGGCCACCGTGAGCTTACAGTAAACTATTGTCATTTACAGTGTCTGCTGAGCAGGTCCTCGCACCTGGCACCATGCCAAGTGTCATCACTGCCCTGTCCCCTGTGGAGAAAGGACTTTTGTGAGTCCCAAGCTCTGAGGCCAAAGAGCTTGCAAGAATCCTTTTGAGCATAAACTTGTTTGGGTCTGTCTGGGTACACAGAGACTCTTAGCTTCCAAGCCTGTCTCGTATTAATATCCTGAGAATCCTGAAAGGCCAAGCGCTAACTCCATGGCTTTGACTTGGGCTCCAGGCAGCTGTCGTCAGGGTGAGGGCTCACGGAAGGAAGACAATACACTTCAACAAGGAGAGTGAGTCTTCAGGGACTTTTTATAACAGGGCACTCAGATACAGGGGTGTGGTGGTTTGAAAGAAAATGCCCCCTAAGGGGAGTGGCACTTTTAGGGTGTATGGCCTTGTTGGAGGAAGAATGTCACTGTGTGGGTGGGCTTTGAGGTCTCCTATGCTCAAGCTACGCCCAGCGTCTCAGACTACTTCCTGTTGCCTGTGGGTCAAGATATAAGAACTCTCGGCTCCTTCTCTAGCACCATGTCTGACTGTGTGCTTCCTTGCTTCCCACTGTAAAGATAATGGACTAAGCCTCTGAACTGTAAATGAGCCACCACAGTTGTTTTCCTTTATAAGAGTTGCTATAGTCATGGTGTCTCTTCATGGCAATATGAATCGTAAGAAAAGAGGCTTGGATCTTGTCTCTAATGAGTCTGGATCAGCTGTGGTACATTAAGGCTTTCTAGTACAACCTTGGCTGGGACTGGGCTGGACTTCAAGCATCAGAAATATCTCCACTGTGATACAATTCTTTGAGGGTGGAATTTGGAGTATGGCAGGGAACAGCCAGCATTAACAAGAAGGATAAACAAATTGAGACTGCAAAACTGAATGGAGAAATTGGTTTCATGGTGACTGTCTTTTCCTGGTCTATTTCAGTTTTTTCTGTTTGTGTCCATTCTCTCCCCAGAAGAATCAAACACCAGTTTGAACAGCACCATAGGCTCACTATTGCCAACTGGGCATGTCCAAACTCCTTGGAGTTGATGTTCAATGCCATTTATAATCTAGTGCCAACTTACCCTTGTACCTGCTTCTCCTCAATATTCCCAACACTGTTCCCAGCATCTGTAACTCTTATATTGTTGTTCCTGGCCTACGGCATGCTGCTACTCTATTTTGAAGATGAAAACAACAATTGTCTTAAAACCTATTGGATTTGTTCTTCTACTCTCAAAACTTAACCAAATACTCCCCTCCAAGACAGAATCTTTGTTGTCTGGGCCAACCGAGCAAGTGAACTAACATCAAGGAGAAATGGTGAGAATTAAGGCACTCAGTGTGTCCCCAAGCATGTTCAGTGTGTCCCCAAGCATTTGGAGTTAAATTTCAGAGTGGTTTGAGAAGACTTGCGTTGCTGCCAAACTGGCTGAAGGATAGTTATGGGGATGCATGCCTACTTTAAATGCTGCTGCAAGGATGCTACACTAGAGACCATGAGGGCTGGAAAACCTTGTTACACATGTGGTTCAGGCTATTTCTTTTCTCAGGATGCAGAAGCCTCCTTGGGACATTTTTACTGACCGTTTCATCAATGATTCCAATGTATGTGGAATGGAACTAGAGCCCATTCTTCTTAATTCTAAAAGCTTAGCATGGAATAACGTGGCCGTGCAGTATGGTTCCTCCAGATGTTGCAGTTTACACCCATCTTTAGTCTGCCATCATCACGGATTTCCTTTTATTGTCAAGTGCCCAAGCTTTGCTGCTGAAAGATATGGCTTCTCTAACCGTGGGTGGGGAAGCAGAAGCTTGTCAAGCTCATTGCTTATCTACACTGTGCCATCTGTAAAATACCAGCTCATGCCTCAAGATGCAATCTTGTCACCTCTGGGTCACAGCTGACATCCCTCTTGGGCCTCCTCACATACTCTCTTGGCCTTGTTTGTGAACTGGGCCTAGGAATTCATCACAGAGGCCCATCTGGACCTGTATGCCTCCTCACACAGCCCTGGGCACAGCCTGCCTTTAGCAAGACATTGTTGCATGAATTATTGGTGAGGAAAAACCAAAATCCCCAAGAGGCTTTTATTTTATTTTCAGCCTTCAAAAGAATTCCAGGGCTCATAATCCATCATTCACATTATTTTGGAACCCTAAAGAACAAACAGGAATACAATGCCTTCCAAAGGAAAGCCCAGCACAGTGACAGGAAGTCCTGAGATGGTCCCCTCCCCTGGAAAACATCAATGGCTGTGTGAAGCCTTTTCAATCTTTCTTTAAACTCATATTATTCTTACACCAATCCTTTCATACTAGAGAGAATCAGGCTTTTTTTTTTCTTCTGTCTCTTTGTCAAGTCTGTATCACTTTCTCTTTAACATATTTGTGGTTTTTAAGATTAGTAAACATCACTTTTTAATCAGAACAAACATTTAAGAAACAGATTTCAGTGTGCACGGAGGCCATTTAGAAAAGGCCTTCATTCTGTATTGTAATCAGTGTGTCGGAGGAGCAGAGCATGAAGAACAAGTACACAGCAGGGCCCATAGGATCTGAGTGATTCACTGGCGGCCTGGAGCCAGCAAGTGACAGAGTGACGTTCCATCTACTTCCCCTGAGCCCAGCCTCCTGGTCCCCGCTCAGCAGTCTTCTGGTTCTTTTAGACTGGTAAAAGGCATCAGAACAGGGGTACTCATCTCTGGAGATAGAGCATGAGCTTGGGCTTTCACTAGGGTTTTCAAGTGAACGTAAATGCATCCAAAACAGCCAAGGAGGCGATGCCTGGCTAAGGGTTTATATATAGCCTTTGGAGTCAATCCAGCTGGGGTTCGGACCCCAGCTACTACTCACTGACTAAACCACACCCAGCTCAGCTCCCCTGGAGCTCACTTTCCCTCCTATTTTACTTCGTTTCAAGCATTTGGATATTTAAAGCAGCAAGCGTTTAACTTATTATGGATATTATTATTGTAACTACTCCTCTGGTAACATTGTGCATTGAATGTGAAATGGGCCCCTTAGGCTCATGTGTCTGAGTACTTATTCTTCAGCCAGTGCTGTTTGGAAGGTCATGGAACCTTCTGGAGATTGAGTCTTGCTAGAGGCAGGCCTACAGTTTTATAGTCTAGTCTCACTTCCTGTCTTCTCTCTGCCTCTTGACTACTGCTAGACTGGCCCGTTGCCCCAGCCCTTGGCACCATGCCTTCCTCACCATGACGGACTAGAACCTTTGTCATGCTTTTCTCACCATAACAGACTGTCCCTTCCTTAAGTTGATTTCATCAGTGATTTTGAAAAAAAAAACAATGAGAAAATTTGCTGGTATAGGTACTTAGGCTTGAATCGAAGCAGAGTTTATCAATTTCACATAGGAGGTATTCAGACAAGTCTGTCCTGAACACAGTTGTGTGTCACCTAATGAGAAGCTGTGTGGTAGAAATGTGTCATTAGGTGGTTTGGTGGTTATGTGGCAGTCATAAAATTATCCAAGCTAGGCTGGCTACAATGTCTACAATGTCTTCCCTAAACAAAACAGTCTCACAAAGCCACGATCTTATATGTGGTCCATCGTCAACCAATCTTACACATGTCCTGAATGAAGAATGTATTTTCTGAGAACCCAGTGTTTGAGGCAGGATTAAACATGGAGGACTTTGCATGACTTGCCCTAACCGCCAGACATTTTCTTATTTCTTAGATTCCTTGATCTCTTTCTCCCTCTCCTTCTCTCTCTCTCTCTCTCTCTCTCTCTCTCTCTCTCTCTCTCTCTCTCTCTCTCTCTCTCTCTCTCTGTGTGTGTGTGTGTGTGTGCGCGCGCGTCTGTGTGTGCTCTGCCAAACTTCCTGGGGAGTCTATGAATTTGAGGTGTGCTTGAGGGGCTAGGGAGCATAGAATTATCCTGATACATCATGAAAGGGGAGGGGGAGAAGGAAGACCCCTGATGATGGTTCACTTGAAGCACTGGTTACTGATTCTTTCTTCTGTAATCTTTAAGGATGATTTTCTTTCTTTTCTTCTCTCACGGTTAGGAATACAGCAGTGTGGGCTGGGACCACATGTAGCAGGACCACGGTCCCAACAGCAGAGTGGGTGATGGACAGCGGGCAGATGGGAGACAGAGACCTGGAGACATGATTCATATTGAAAGTTTTATTCAGGGGGAGTTAAGAAGAGAAGAGAAGGAAAGAGAAAAGAGGTAAAGGGACACAGAGACAGAGGGAAGAGAGAACAGAAAAGATTGAGAGATGGAGAGAGAGAGAGAAAGAGGAGAGAGAGAGGGAGAGGAAACAAGAGGCTGTCTGCCCCTTCGGAGGAACACTGGGAAAGAAAGGGCAGAAGTGAATGGAGTTTCTTTTAAAGGCTTCTTTTTACCTGTGTGCAGACTACAAAGTGACATAGCAGCCATGGAACCCTGGGCTGACCAGGGTACTACTGCCTGAGTGCATTCTGCCAGGTGACAGGGGAGAGCCCAGTATAATGCCTGAATTCCTACATTCACCCCCCACAGATATCTAGTTGCCATTGAAAATAAAAGCAGTCATGATACCCTGTCACCTACAAGAAAAACATTTCTTCAGTCCTTCATCTCTTCATCTGACAAATGTTACCCAGTTCCTACTTCTCTGGTTAACATGTGTGACACAGACATGGACCTGTGGGTTATATGAACTGTGGACGAAGCTTGAACTCTGGCAGATCTGATGAAAGTTTCTGTTGCTTTGGTTGCCATAGGTCTGCACTTGCCCCACGCTGGCTGCTCATATCTGAATGAACCAGTTCCTTACCTCCCCTAGCTCAGCCCTGGAGTCACCTGTCTCATTTCAGGAGGCCCTGATCCATTTTATTCCTTGCCTTTACCCTTTGCCTAATGGTTCATCAGTCAGCCAGGAACATGTGGTTTAATTCCTACATCTCCAATGTATCTGCATCACCACTTTCTACTCATTCAACAAATATTTACTGAGAGCCTGCTCCATCCCAGGCCCTCTGTTGGTGTAGAATGTCTGTCCTCAAGGAAGAACCCGACTAGTCAGTAGAGTTATAAAACATATAATTCCCCGATAGCAAATGGGTGTATGCATACTAGAAGCCTACTTTTATTGCTTGCTTAATTAGAACCAGACATTGTACAAAGTGCTTTATGTGCATTGAATCACTTAACCCCCAGCAATAAGCAAAGGACATGGGTTTTATTACTGTCTTTACTTCCTAGATAAGGAAACTAAGGCACAGAATGACTAGGCATCTTGTCCAAATTAGTGAACAGAGTAGACAGGAAGCTTGTAATTCCAGCTTAGAAGTTGGTTCACTATGGAAGTCAGCTTCTTCTTCCAGGGGTTGAGAGAGGATTTCTGAGGTGCTAGAGTGTTGCAGAATATTTCACCAAACTATGTAAAGATGTGTCATTGTTTTACCTTGCCTGCCGAAGATACCCAATTGATTTAATACAGAGCTGAATGGCCAATAACTAGGCAGGAGAGAATAAGCAGGACTTCTGGGCAGAAAGAACAACTTGGAGGGTTAGAATCTAGGCACTGGGGAGACGCCAGCCAGCCAAGAAGTGAATTGGACATATAGAATAGAGGAGAGGTAAAAAGCCATGTGGCAGAATATAGATTGATAAAAGCAGGTTAATTTAAGTTATAAGAGCTAGTTGGGAACAAGCCCAAGCTAAAGGCCAAGCTTCCATAATTAATACTTTTTCTGTGTCATTATTTGGGACCTAATGGTCCCCCCACAAACCCAACACCAGAAGACATACTTCTAATCACATCCAGGGCCTGACTTTGAGTGGCTGTGCTGTGCTTCTGGGTAAGGCAAGCCCATCACCCCCACCCTGTATGGACTCTCACCCTGAGCAACTCCTTCATGGCCCCCTCCTGTTAGTCCTTTATTGTCCAGCTTTTTAAACTGTGGATCACAAGCCACATATGGGTCCAGGCAGGAGTCACAGAACTGAATGTGAGAATCATACACATACAAAGAAGGAAAGAAAGAAAGAAGAAAGACTTGCAACATTCAAAGTTTTCTAAATGTGCAATGTCCAAAAGTTAAATAAAAGGCAAATACATGATGAACCTGGGATTTTTCTGGGTGTTTTGGCCAATGCTGCATCACAAGACTTCACTGTAGCCTTAGTTCTGAGTACATGGTTTCCATATTTTACATTATGCATGCAGCCCAATACCCTTAAATGCAGCCTGAAATGTTTCAGCTCAGATTTGAGGATACTCGACTGTCTTACTTAAGGTTTCTATTGCTGTGACGAGACACCATGACCATGGCAACACTTATAAAGGAAACACATTTAATTGGGGTGGCTTACACTTTCAGAGGTTTAGTGTATCATCATCATGGTGCAATATGGTGGCATTCAGGTGACATGGTGTTGGAGAAGTAGTCGTGTCCTGTATCTTGACTTGCAGGCAAAAGGAAGTGGTCTGAGACACTGGGTATCTTGAGTACATAGGAGACACCCCAAAGCCCATTTCCACAATGACACACTTCCCCTAAAGAGACCACACCTACTTCAACAAGGCCATACCTTCTAACAATGCCACTCCTTTGGGGGGGCATTTTCTTTCAAACTGCTACATGTATGTTATGAATTTCTGTTTTTTAAAGTGTAAACATTTTTCTGCTATTATAATTATGTAATTATGTAATTTTGATTATGAAAAACAAAGACTTAATATTTTCCTATTATCATTCTTTAGCATGGAAGTATCAAATTATACCTTTAAAGTCAATATTTGGCTTTAAAGCTGCTGATGTGAATAAGAAAAAAAAAACAGTGTATTTTGGGTTGAGATGAGGAATGACTTTCCATCAGTTTCTGAAGTAACCCTTAACATATTTTTATCATTTTGTGCTATGTATTTATGTGAACCACTGTTCTCTGCATTCCTTGTAGGGTAAAGGGGCCAGCCAAAGTGAGCCGGCCCACTTTGACCAACTGACACAAGAGCCAACTCTGCCCTTGACCAACTGAAACCCACAGCCAACCAATCCTTGAGCACCCTGAGCAGGAAACAGCCAATCCCTGAGCTCCTTGACTCTGAACCCAAAGCCAGTGAAAGAAACACACCCAGGATCTGAAACCTGAGACAGTAAAGGAACAGTTTATCCTTAGACCCAGAACCAAAGAAAAACACCCTGACTTTGAAACTAGCACCAAAGAAACATTCTTTGTCCCTTCTCTGATCAGGAACACTAACCAATCTCTGAACAGAAAAAAACCTCTCCCTGGGAAAACTCCGCCCCCAAGAAGCCCTATACAAACTCGATCATCTGCCTGTTCAGCTGCCGGCTTTCCTTCACCACCCTAGCAGAGGCAGCCATTCTCTTGGACTCCTCCTTCCCAAATAAATCTCTTTCTCAAAAGAGTGTTGGGTGAAGATTTTTGCCAGTGCAGAATAGAATAAACTTGCTGGAATGTTCGCTTACAGGGACTGAGCAAAGCTCAGAACAGAAGAACAGAAAAAACTTGCTGGTCGGTTGATTCCCTTAGGGGGCTGAGCAAGTCTGTAGCAGAAAAGTAACAACTTTTCTCCCAGAGCCAGAGGAGATTGCTACAATTTCTGCAGGCGCTTCCCCTTTAGCAGACTGTAGGAGAAGAAGGGCCCAAGAAGAAGCTGTTAACTCTGCTAGGACGTTCTCTTAGGAGAACAAAGTAGATCTCAGCAGTAATGCCCTCTCTAGGAGAGGAGCAGGATTGTTATATCCTGCGGGGAGACGATCATCCACCGCACCCCAGCCTTAGGTAGCCTGACTTTCAGAAAAGTCAGGACACCTTTCCCTCCAGGGATGAGCTGTCCTGCTGCAGCTCCAGTCTTCAGAGCTGTCCTAGGTAGCCTGGCTTCCCAACAAGTCAGGACACCTTTCCCTCCGGGGCTGAGCTGTCCTATTGCAGCTCTAAGTAGCTTGGCTTCCTGTTAAGTCAGGACGCCTTTGCAGTTCCAGAGCTGTAACACTCACACTGCTTACATTTTGCTGCCCAAACCCGGCACTCACATTTGCTTGCATTCATTAGTATAAAATCAGAATGTAGACCAACTCTGACGCACACTGAAGCAGCTCCTCCATATCCTGTAGCACCAGATAGTCAATCATGAGTTCTTTCTTCATGCCAAAATAATCAAGAACATTCATCCTTTAGCATGAACATTCCTCTTTTTCTTTAATAAATGGTAAAATTATATAACATTCCAAAATTTTTATGTGTGTCTACACCTACGTCCATGTCAGATCCTATCCCCTTGTCACCAGGATACCTGTCCCTCCAGAACTGTAGCACTTACACACTCAACCTAAAGAAATAGATGGCAGCAGAATAAACACATGAAAAGGCGGCTAGCATTGCTGGAAGAAATGCAAGTTACAGCCAAAGGAAAGGCTGCTCCCTCCAACTGAGGTTGGAGACACCCAGCTAGCCATATGTTAGGACACAGAACAATAAGGTCTCTTAGGGGCTGGTAGTGGGAATCTGCGACAGCACTACCACTCCAAAAAACAGTTTGATAGTTCTACAAGATACAAAACATATTGTTAGGTGTTGTGTAAGAGAAAAATACACGTTTACAAAGATACGTGTGCATGGATATTTATCCAATATGTTTGTAACAAGTGAAAACAGCATGAATATTCATCTAGAAGAATGACCAAATACATTGTGGTATGCTAATGCAATGGAATACTACTTAGCTAATAAAAGGAATTAATGTGGACGAATCTCAAAGTCATGCTGAGTAAAAAGAAAGACAGAAAAGGTTAGTTTAAAGATCTAGAAAGCACAAGTACATTTATGGTGGTAGAAAGCAGGGCTGTGGATTGTTGTGCACAGAAGATTGTGGAAGTGCGATTGGGGAACAGACTAGGAGGAACGATTCTGTCCTGTTTAAGAGAATGAACTTTTAAAGTGTTCAAAGTTTTAAAAACTGTGGGACTTGTAAAGGTTGGGATTTTTATATTGTGCTATTGATATTAATGTGACATCTTGGGGGTGAAGTAATGCTTTTAGGAAAATGCGGTTCACTAGAACCAAGCTTAGAAGTCAGAAGGTGAATGCTGCCTGAGCCCCTATCCCTCCTTCCCCACCCCACCTCCACCCTCTGTCCCCCTCTCCAAATGTGGCATTTTGATATGAAGCAGACCAGTGTGAGCATTTGTAGGGATGATTTAGTTTATTTATGAAAATCACAAATGACCCAGCAATTACGCTTCTGGGAATTATCTGGCCAGTAAGAAGTGAGACGGCCTTTGAACAAACCCCCACAATAGCAGCATTTATAACAACAAAAAACTGGAAGTGGGGTAAACATTCAACAAGATGAGTTATGATGCACACATGCAATTGGAGCACTGTGTAGGTGCAAAGATGAATTAGAGAGTTCAAGTGCAGTGTAGGAATCTGTGGCAGCTACTTTAGACAAAAAGAGCAGAAATGGGAAGGAATTTACATGTGAGGGACAATAACAGTAAAGTGAGAGTGTGTGTTCGTGTATAGACACATCCTGGCGTATTATTTTTAAAGTAGTTTTTAAACATTCATTATTATTTTATGTATATGGGGGTTTGACCATACACCACATGTGTGCCTGTTATCTGTGGAGGCCCGAAGAGGATACTGAATCCCTGGAACGGGAGTTATAGGCAGTTGTGAGCTGCCATGCGGGTGTTGGGAACCAGACCCAGGTCCTATGTGAGTAAGTGTTTTGGGACTTACTCTGTAGACCAGGATGGCTTTGAACGCAGGAACCCACCTGCCTCTGCCTCCTGAGTGCACCAGGATTAAAGGTGTGCATCACCACGCCTTGGCTCAAGAGTGCTTAACCACTCAGCAACCTTTCTAGCCCCTGTTACTGTATTATCTGAGCATCACATCTACTGCATGATGGGACAGCTGCTATTCTTAAATAGTGGTTCCCAAATGAGGAAACTGGGGCTCAAATCAGACCCAGGAGGTGGGAGGTGCCTGTCCCGAGCCTTCAGTCCTGGGGTTACAGAGGTTCTTCCAGTGCACAGTGACACAGTCATCCACTCAGTAAGCAGCCTGGGCCAGGTTACACAAGGAACTATTGTGTCAGGCTTGTTCCTGGAGCTGCCAGTACATGGGTCAAAACTGACCCAAGGTCCAAGTCCTAAGTGATGAAGGATGTAGAGAATCACTGTGATGTACAGATAAACACACACACACACACACACACACACACACAAAACTTACACTCATACGCAGACACATGCTCAAACACAGACACATAATCATCCAAAAATGCACATGCTCACACGTTCACACGCAGGCATTCATGCGTGTACTCACAGGCACACATGCACACACAGGCACGCACACTCACAGTGACATCATTAGGAACAAGGACTCTGTAGGTGACTAGAGCTGGGGGAGAGGACAGCGGAGAAAGGTCAGAAGTTGCAGTGCTGGCTATGGCAAGGTCATCCCGGTGGAGACCCGAGGGATGTGAGGAAGCGAGCCAGGTAAACGTGTGGGTGGAGACGTCCTTCTTCCTTCTGCTGCATCATCCCCCTGCCTCAGGTGGCATGTGGCTTGTTTTAGCTCCGGTTTCCAGAGTCTCTTCATGCTGTGCCCAGCACCTCTCATCACTAATCAGGGTGTCAGGGGCACTTTCCCCATGCCCCAGCTATGCCTCAGGGCCTTGAACTCTGTCACGAAGCATGCCCATTTTAACCCTGGGCATTCTTCACAGGGCCCAGTACATATCCCGCCAACTAAAATCCCTTCACCGTTGGCCTGGCTTCTCCTTCTAACCTTAGTCACCTCCCACCACACTTCCGCGGCATTTTTTCCCTTAGGAGAATTACTTTTTATACTCATTTTTGCCGTCTCCCTATTAACCTAGGGGACCTTATGAAAGAGAGGGCCTCCACCTTGCTCACCTGATCTGTCCTAAGCTAGCCCACAGAGACAGCTCCCTCGTAGCTCTGGATGTGAGTTCACTGAGGTGCAGATGACTGCTCTCTTCAGAACTGACTGTGTCCTTCATCTTGCTATGAGGTTCCTCAGCTCAGGCATGTCTCTAGCCCCTGAAGTGGACTTTGTCTCTGGACTGGAGAACTCAGTGAAAGTGATATCTAGAAGGAGAATCTAGAGGCAGGTTCTAGGGCAGGGACCTTGTTCGTGTGGTCTACTAAAGAACTCAGTCATTCTGCTCCAGCAACCCACAGAGAGCCTTAGACACTGGCTTTGGAAGTCCCTGTGGCATTCTGGCTCTTTCCTTGCTCATCTGGCTCTGCTGAAATCTTGGCGTGTCATCGTCTCTGCAAAGGGGGTATACTCTGAAGTGCAGGAACCCTTGTCCAGCTATGGCTGTGGGCAAGTACCAGGTGGTCTTTCCCCTGCCTAGCTGGTTGTAGGGAGGCGTTCCCTGTGGTCTGTGCACGATCCCTGGCCCTTTTGTTTCTCTGCTTATGTAAGAAATATACAAAAAGCTCCGGGCTGCCTCTTGGTCATGGAGCCTGTGGACTGAGCAGGAAGAGAGGGACAAGGCACAGGCCAGAGCACTCACAGAGCTGCAGCGCTTTTGTGAGTTGAAAGCTGGGGAAGAGAAGCTGTGAGCTAGGGCAGGCTCACTCCGGCAGGGGCGATGAACTGGGGCTGAACAGGAACGGCAAGCATCCGAGGGAAAGGGGACAGTTAAGCCGGGATTTGAAAGGTGCGGGGTGAGTGTGTATGTGGGGGTGTGAGTGGGTGGAGCAGAGAAGAGAGCAAGTGCCAGTTTTGAGACACAAGAAGAACACCCACAAGCCTGGAGGCCGGCGGTTGGATGCATGATAGTACCCAGGAGGTATAGAAGGAGGGCAGGTAGGAGCACCAGCCATAGGGAACATGGAGTCGGTGCTAGCTGCTCAAGGACACAGTGACCGACCATTAATGGCATTTATATTGTGAGGCTACATGAGTGTTTGACTCCATGGCTGGGGAGTTGGGCCACAGAAACAGGTGGAGCCTGGCCTGTGGTTGTCGAGGGACTGTATCACAATGCTCACAGTTCAAACCATCCTTCTGGAGTGGCACTGTCAGAAAGCCTGCAGCAAACTCAAGGTTCTTGGGTTAAGCATGAACTCATCATGACATCAGAGAGTTCAAAACCAAATATAGGGATGACCAAGAGTGTTTGGCTTGTGGATAAGGAAACTGGAATCATTTTAGCTTCTCTTACAGAAGTGATCTGTGTCATCGAGGTGAGAATGTCTCCAGAGAAGCCTCAGGGTCTGAAGAAGACCAAGGTGTGCAGGCTAAAGGTTTCTAGGCTTTCCAAGGAGTTAATAACAATGAATTTATTTGAAGACTCACACCTGCTTCTTTTTATAAAGCCATCAATCATTTGAGTCACTTGGGAATAGACTGTTTTTGTTGAGAAGGATTCTGTGGGAGCCAGAGTAGGAGTGGGGATGGCTGCTGTCAGTGAACAGGAGAACATATGGTGGTCTATTGTGAGTGTGATCTGTTTTTTGTGTTGTTGTTAAACTTCCTCTTGTTAGCATCAGGCCTGTTATGTAAGAGCTTGAGGGTCCATATGGATGGTTGCATAAGACACCAAAGAACATGATTTTCTGTTGCCCTGCAGCTGATCCAACTGTGTTTGGAAAACTCATGGCCACTGTGTGTTACCATCCAAAAATGGAGTTAAGTCGTCTAGAACTCTGACATCTGCCCAACTTTGGTTAGCTGGGTAACTTTGGACAAGCTATCTATGATTTTTCTGGGATTTAAACTTTCCAACATACTCATTTCCTTCTACGCTAATGAGAAAAATAGTGCCAACTTGACAGAATTATTAGAGAATTTGGATTTAATAATTACTTGCAATATAATGAGCACCCAAAGCTTGAGTATTGTATATTTTGGTTAAATCACACAGATACTCCTGGAAGGCACTATTATTATCTTCAGATGGGGAAAGAGAGGGTCTCACTCAATGTTCCATTGCTGGGAAGAGACACCATGACCACAACAACTCTACTAAAGGAAAACATTTAACTGGACCTGGCTTATAGTTCAGAAGTTTAGTCATCACGGTGAGAGAGGGTGGCACGCAGGCAGACATGGTGCTCATGGTGCTGGAGGGTAGCTGAGAGTTCTACATCTGGATTGGCAGGCAGCAGGGAGAGAGAAAGAGAGAGGGGAGGGACAGAGAGACAGCCTGGGACTGGCTTGAGCATTTGAAACTTCAAAGCCCACTCAACAAGGCCACACCTACTCTAACAAGGCCACTTCCTCCTAATAGTGACATTCCCTATGAGCCTATAGGAACCATTTTCACTCAAACTGTCACAGGCATAAAATACAAGATTGGCTTTTCTCATTTGGTAAAAAGCCACAGAGTTAAGATTCAAACCCAGGCTCTGGCGATGTCTGGTATTTGTCTCAGGGAAACAGTTCATAGGGAGGTGAGACTCACTTGGGGTGGGGGTTTCAGGGGCTTCTGCCCATGCTGGTGTGCTCTGTTCTGTGAGCTTTGGGAGGATGGGGACAGCAAGGCAGCATGAAAACAGCAGTATGTGAGGAGCAGAGTATGCTCATCTCATGGTGGTCAGGAGAGGAGAGAAGGTAGGTGGAGCCTTCAAAGGCACGTGACCTACTTCCACGTGAGGGTCTCCACCTAAAGTTTCCACCTTTTGAAAAGGTGCCTCAGTTGAGGACTGAGTGTTTGACACATGAAGGGAACATATGACACACAGGACATACTTCAGATTCAAGTCACCACAGTGACCCTACTCCATGAGCGTGGTATGGGGAAACATTTGGATAACTTTGCTCAGTGTTGGATTTTCAGCCCAAAAATCAGGACCTGGGTTGGAGTAAAGCATCTGACAACCTCTGCTGGACTAAAAAGTCCGGATCTGTATTTGCGACACAGTTGTCAGATCTGGAGAGATGGTGGTTTAAAAGAAAATGGTACTTTTGGGAGGTGCGGCCTTGTTGGAGGAAATGTGTCACTGTGAAGGTGGGATCTGAGGTCTCTTTGCTTAGACTTCCTTCAGTATGACTGTCAGTCAACTTCCCAATGCCTGCAAGCCAAGATGTAGCCAGCACCTCCTCTGCCTGCACAACGCCACGCTCCCCGCCATGATGATAAAGGACAGAACCTCTGAAACTATAAGCTAGCCACCCCAGTAAAATATTTTCTTTATAAGAGGTGCTGTGGTCATGGTGTCTCTTCATAGAAATGAAAACCCTAAGATGGGCGGTGAGCGGCTTGTGTCAAATCTCAGCTTAGACATTCACTCTCTCTCTGTGGCTAGAGTCCTTGACTGGTCGATTCTTAGACATTCACTCTCTGTGGCTAGAGTCCTTGACTGGTCAATTCTTAGACATTCACTCTCTGTGGCTAGAGTCCTTGACTGGTTGATTTCCCTGCACAGCACCCTCACTCATATATTGGGGTTAAACATAATTCCTTAACACAAACTGATCCCTTTCTTCTGTCTTTTGGATAGACAGACCAACCTGTGTGGCAGGCTTTATTATTACCCCACTGGAGGTGAAACAGACTAGCTCCCACCCCCAAAGAAGGTATCTGAGTCAGTGTTTCATTGCTGTGAAGAGACACCATGACTGACCACAGCAACTCTCATAAAATAAAGCATTTAATTGGGGCTTGCTTGCAGGTTCAGAGGTTTAGTCCATTGTTTTCATAGAGGGAGAATGACAGCATACAGGGAGGAGCTGGTACAGTAGCTGAGAGCTACATCCTGATGGTAGGCAGAGAAAGAGAGACTCTGGGCTCTGAATGGGTTTTTTGAAACGTCAAAGCCCACCCATAGCGACATAGTTCCTTCAACAAGGCCACACCTAGTCCTTTCAAGTAGTGCCATTTCCTGGTGGCCATATATTCAAATCTATGAGCCTATGAGGGTCATTCCCATTCAGACACCACACAAAGCAACGATAAGCCTATCTGTGCTTCCAGGTAACAGAACTCCTATAAGAACTGCGAGACCCTGGCCTCAGTTGTTGACACGTTTAATGGGCTTTCTGTATCAGGGGTTTTGTATCTCAACAAACACGTCCCAGAGACATGGTGACTGAATCCATGACTTGTCCCTGTAGAAAGTTTGAGCTGAAAGCAGCTCTCAGGTGTCCCCCTGGCTCAGTGGGAAAGCCATGACCCACTGTGATGTCTGCAAAGGAGTACGGGTTGTCACTGGGGGGTTTCCATGTGAATCTAGGCTGAACTGATGTTACCAGAATTTACAGTGGAATAACCAGTCCCCAGTAAGGAAAAATGAGCCGAAAAGCCAAATCCTGTGCAGGCAGCAGAACATGTTAGGTTCCTGCTTTGTCTGATTTGGAATTCAGGGTGCTTGTCCAGGTTAGCTAGGTTGGCTACATTTCCACACACCTGCACGCATGCACACATGTTCTTTGAGCAGGCACGCTAAGGCTGGCAGCCTTGAGGCTCTCGTAAGCATGCTTTCCTTTGTCCTGTGAAGTCAGTAGGCTGCATTACTCCCATTTTACAGATAAGTAAACTGATCTCGGCTGATAAAAAGTGGTAAGTTTCCAGAGCCAAAGAGAGAAGGGCACTGGCTAGATAAACCTGAGCCGACATGCCAGGCAGGGCTAAGGAGTTGGCCACTGGCAGACTTGGGTATCGGTCTTCTATATTCAGAAGTAGCTGTGAAGACTGGCAAGTGGCTGCTTCACTGGGCCTTATTTTCTTCAGCTCCAGCAAGGGCCGTCGTGCACTGGCTCTGCGGAATAGCGTGAGGATGGAAGGATGAAGTGAAGCCTTGTCCACCGTGCAGCAATGAGCAGACGGACCATTCAAGCCGGCAGGCTCTTACCCTGTGTGTGGAAGTGCTCAGCCTAGATGAGGCTGAGCCCAACCCTACACAGCCACTCTTTCCAGTCTGCGTCCCCCAATCCTAAAAGGTTACGTGCGGTATGAACATCTGCTGTACTAGAGACAGCACAGCCTCGTTTGTCCTGTGATGGTGTTGAGACAGTTTCATCTGTGCCTTCGCTTTAGAATGAGAGACTAATGAACTGACAGCTGTTTGGAAGAAATACTGAGAGAACTGCCTCCCCGACTGTCTTAGTTTGGGTTTCTATTGCTGGGACAGACACCATGACCACAGAAACTCTTATAAAGGAAAACATTCAATTGGGGGCTGGCTTACAGTTCGGAGGTTCAGTCCACTATCACTATGGTGGGACACGGTGGCATGCAGGCAGATCCCAGTGCTAAAGATGTAGCTGAGGTTGGAGCCCTTACCCATTGGGAGGAGCGGGTGGGGGGGAGATGGGCTGGGGGGCGGGAGGAGGAGTGGGGCAGAGAACTGTGGTTGGAATGTAAAACAAAATAAAAATTAATTAATTAATTAATTTAAAAAGAAAAAGAAGTAGCCGAGAGTCCTACCTCTTGCAGGCAACATGAAGTAGACTGAGTTACTGGCGTGTCTTGAGCGTATGTGAGACCTCAGACCCCGCCTCCACAGTGACACACTTCCTCCAACAAGATGTTACCTACTCTAACAAGGTCACACCTCGCATCAGTGCCGCTTCCTTTGGGGGCCATTTTCTTTCAAGTCCCCATCTTGCTTCAAATGCTGACAGTTCGATGGCTATTCTCTTCCCCAGAAGGAAGCCGTCTTGGCCAGCTTCAAGGTTGCAAATTAAAATGCCAGTCTCTTCTCCTGCTGCTCAAGCATTCTCTGGGTTCTCCTCCCCCTCTCTAGATACTGCACAGCCTCCGCTGATCTGGGATCCTCTGTCTGCTCTGGTCTTTAGGGTCACGGTGTTTCCATGAGTGCTTCCTCCCCACTCTCACGCCGTCAATATAACTTCACCCCCAGTTTCTCCTGGCTCTGCGGAATAGCGTGAGGATGGAAGGATGCTCTCACCTCCCAGTTCTTAGTCAGGACCCTAAGACAGTCTGACTCCTCCCTTACCCCCAACCCACTCGCAAACGCCTCACACTCTCTGTTGCCACCTAATATCAGAGCTCAGTAGGTGCAACTGGAGGAAGTGTTTTCTAGGAGCAGGCCCTTTCCTGGTTCCAAGGAGCAGAACTGGCACTCGTGGTACCCACCACGATGACTTCAGATCTGCATCATCGCAGCCCCCTTCTTCCTCACTCTCCGCACACCTGGATATCGGGCCATGCTAATTCTTCTTTGATGATGTCGACTGAATCAGCCTGCTGTTTTCCAAGCCATTCCCGTTGCTATAGCTCAGTCTAGGAAACTGCTTCCTGCCTGGTGCGTTGCCTCCAGTCTTAATCCTAGTCCACTGCACTTAGCAGTCAGAGTCATTTTTTCCTTTGTCTATTGTTTGTTCATTTAACATATTTCTTATTTATTTATTTTAATCATGCTACATTTTAAATTTTTGTGATTATAATATAATCACAACATTTCTCCCTTCACTTTCATGCCTCCAAACCATTCCATACACATGTCCCTTCTCTCCTTCAGATCCATGGTCTTTTAAACAAATTGTTACTGCATGCATTTATGTGTCTGTATACACAAATATATCATAAATATAACCTGTGTGGTCTGTCTAATGTTACCTGCATGCGTGTTTCCAGGACTGACCATTTGGCACTGGAGAGCCAGTGGGTGTGCTTTTCTCTGAAGACCATCCCTCCATCAGAGTTGTTCTTAAACAACACAATTCAGATTCCCCCTTTCCTTTGCCTAAATCTTCCCTGACTCCAAGCCCTCACATCAAAGTAATGTCTAGCTGCTTATCAGGGTAGGTGTACATTAGTCAGGTAGGGATCACTAGAGAAACAGTGTCAACAAGACACTAGAAACATGCATGTATGCATGTATGCATGTATGTATGTATGCATACATGTATGTATGTATCTACTTACCTATCTACCAAAAGACTTATTTCAAGGAATTTGCTTTGGTAACAGTGGGACCTGGCTAGGCAGTCTGAAACCTGAAGGGCAGGCTGGCCAGCTGGCCAGCAAGGGTTTGTAGCTGCAGACCACAGGCAGAGTATCTGCTCTCCCAGGGAAGCCTGCTGCCAAGTGAATGAGGATAGTGTCCTTTATTTACAGTCAAGTGCTTACAGATGGTAACTATATCTACAGGAGGCCTCTATGGCCTCACCTAACTTCACGTTTCTGAGAACCTGGGTGCTACATGTAAAACTCACCATCCCAGCACAGTACTTTTGGGCATGGGCCTCAGCTGGGTCCCTTCCTCTTTCCACCTCACATTGGGCTAAGTCACCCATGCACTGTGCTAACTGGCCTTTTGTCACCTGCTCCTCCAGAGGTCTGGGGTCTTCCACTAATCTTCTTTGTGTCTTTATTGTCACTCAGGAGCTGCCTCCTCAGGATGGCATTAATCATACACCCGAGTCCTTCCCTCAAGTGCACTGTGTCTGAGTGTTCAAAGCCTGGATGCATTGGAAACGTCTTGTGTTCTGTGAAGTCAGTTCCATGTACGTGAACAGTTCTGAGATGAGCCTTCTTCTCTGTCACTCCGTTAAGCCCCGTATCTCACAACTCCCAGTTGGCAAGGTCCTCTTGGCTAGTCTGTCAGTCAGTCCCCACTTGTTCCTTCGGGATGAAAGCTCTGTGGAGGCAGTTACCAGTCTAGCCTAAGTCACCGTAGTACCCCTGAGGTCTCACTACACTGGCACCCAGGAGGTGCTCTATCAGTGTTTACTGAGTAAATAAATTAACCTTTGTTTGAATGAACTCAGCAACATTATCAGTTAAGTACGCCTATGTTCTATGTTTGGAGACCTGGAAATATAATCAACAAGAAGACAAATTACTGTTGTATGAAGTTGACACCCCAAGGCAGGGTCCTGGGCAGAAACTGAATAGATGTATAAATAATTAGGGCAGGGAAAGAATATGATGTGACTGCCTGTATGAATGGATGGAGCTGCATGTTTGACTTCCTTAAGAGGGATCTGAACACAGGAAGAGAGGGTAAGTGGAGGAACGAATGCACTGTGTTTTCAGTAGAATAAGAAAGGTCACTCTCGTCTACTGCTGATGCACACCCAGGTAAACAGTCCCGCCTTTACCTCAATCCCTCCTTTGGGATAAAGATTACGGTAATTGCTTGTTTAACTCACAAGGCTTTCATATCATGTGAGACAGCAATTATAGAAGAACTGGACAAATATGAGGAGTCACTGTTGATACTTTAGTTGTTGCAAACAGACTAAGTTGGCCCCATCAACTAATACTATGGTTTAGGTGAAGAGAGGCAGAAAGGAATTTTGGCATGCGGCCACTTAATGGTGACCAGCTTGATCTTGAACATGAATTATGCCACCTCTCTGGGCCTCATTTCCCTGATCTGTGAAAACGGGGGAGGGAGGACACACCTCAGACTCTTGCCAGATGTAAAGTAGATAATCCATGTCAAGTGCTTGGCACGAGGTGAAGCCAATTCAAAGAGCTCTGCTAATATTCGCCCCTAATAGTCATTCTGTCAATCACGGGTAAGTATCCATAAATGGAGCCATTCATGGCTCAATTTCTCCAGTCTCACATTTCTGCCAGGAAACGTCTCGTGTCTTTATGCACTGACACCTGTGATTATGCAAAGCCACAATCAACGTTCAGATTCAGAACCCGAACAAATGGAGAATTTGTTACTCAAGTCCCTCCCTTCCAGCTTTTCAAAGGATAGTTTCTGGGATGGGGGGTAGGGAGGGAGGGAGAGAGATGCACTTTTCATTTGTGTAGAAAACAAATATCCCTGGTTTTATGACCATATAGCCCTGAAACTGTTAGGTTTTTTTTCCTCTTCTTCTTCATGTAATGCATTTTAGGAGTCCCATAAAGGAGTCCTTGTCAAGAGAAAACACAGCTGGTGCCCAATTAGAGAGGTGATTGAGACTAATGGACTGGCAGAGCTCTTAATTAAACTGGACCACAAACTAGGGGGATGGTGGCTGGGGAATGGAGGTGGTCCACACACTCACCCGCAGGCAATGGTGAAAACAGATTCTGTCCAGGAGACAAAACTTTGATCGTTTTTGACCATGTATGAATTTAAGCTTTGAGAAGGCAGCTCCTTAGAGGCAGACATCTTATTTGGCTCACTACGAATCTCTCTCCTCGCCTTCTACAAGAAGCTGCAAGCTCTCTGGCTTCTATTCCAATATCAGCTCCTATCTTGTTGCCCTTCTTGGCCCCAGAACTATTCTGGAAGTGAAGGGGAACCATCAACTTCAGAACTTGAAAGGCCTCCAGGGACCTTCCCTTGGCACTCTCTGCCCACAGTGCTGTTTTCACCACTTTCCTCATGAGAGAGAGAGAGAGAGAGAGAGAGAGAGAGAGAGAGAGAGAGAGAGAGAGAGAGAGAGAGAGAGAGAGAGAGAGAGAGAGAGAGAGAGAGAGAGCCCATGCCTGTGTGTGTGCTGTCTGGCATGAACATGTGGAAAGTGAGTGCTGCTATCCACTGGGGTCTGCATGGAAGCTGTGTGCATCTGTTCTGAGGCACTGTAGAGTGGAGTACAGCTTCCCAAAGGACAGTCTTAGGAGCCCCAGGGAACTTCTGAGATTATTATCATTGAGTAGAAATTGAAGGAAGCCCTAGTTTGTGTCTCTCTGTCCTCTTGGTAGCTGTCATTCAGACCTTTATGGAACTCCTCCATGAGTGTTTTTCTGGTTCTCCACTATGCAGGATGGTAGGCCTGAGCCCCTTCTTGAGGTCTTTCATTGTATATTTCTCTGTTTGAGCATTAAAAATCACTGTTCCAAAACTCTTCTGGTAAAATGCATACCTCAGGAAGCCGCAATTCACTTAAACACAGGCTTGTGACACCTTTCCCCAGATCCCTTTTGTCCCAGAAAGACCAGCCTTGCTCCATCTGGTGCTCTTTTGACCCCAGCTCCAGGGACTTTTACCTTCACTGAGCTCCATCCACCCACACTCAGAGACACACCTGGCTTTTATCCTGGAAGGGTGCATTCCACACCATGGTGTCTCAAATAGCAGGGTCCCTTTCCCTGACCCTTGTTCCTGTCTTTCAGAACTCTCACCAGATTAGCTCTCTGACCATCTCCTGCATTCCTGGCTCCTGGGTCCACATTCCTTTCCTTCTCAGTCTTTAAGATAGCCTAGGATTCTTAGTCTTGCAGATTACCATAGCTTCTCCCCTACAGCACTGAAGGATGAGCATAAAGCAAGAGCAAGAAAGAAGTTGTGTGTCAATGAGCCACTTCTATTCATTTATCTTTGCATGATGGCCTTGCTCCTGTTGACCTACACATCTGTCTCTCAGGTAGACACAAGGATGAAGAAATTTGTGTAAATATGGTTGGCCCAGTACCTTGACGAGAGTAATTGCTATGGAAACACTGACTCTTACTCTCATCATGAAATGGTCGCAGGGGCCACATGTTACCTTGTAATGTGTCTGGCTACTTTTCTGGGTGACCAAGATTCCAAATACTGCCTTTACCGCATCTCAGTTTCCCCAATATATTTTGTCTACATTTATCTGCAATTTTCTTTTCTGATTAATTTTCCTGTTGGATTTATAAATAGTTGCGTTCTGTCTCCTGACTTTGGGAATTAGAGGGCAGAAGGGGGACCAGTAAAGGTTGGACAGCCAATCACTCACTCAAGCATCCTGTTTAAATTGGAAGGGATCTTGGCCCTAGAGAAAGTTGATTTGAAGATTGAACTAGGTCAGACTGTAGAGAGAGATCTTACATACCCATAGTGCTGACCATACCTGCTTGGACATGGTCACAGGTACAGAGAGCAAGGGGGGGTAAAAGAGCTGGGGTGAAGGAGACAGTGATCTTTTTGGGTTCCGATCGAGTCTCAGAGAGCAGTGACTGGACCTTTGGTTCTTGACTTTCTTGGCTTCTCATGTAAGTGACTTCTCCCTGAATAAACTATCAAAGGACAAGCCATGGAGAGCATATTAGCCTTAGTTTATTATAGCAAGACTGAAAAGGGGGAGACAGACATGAGAGAGAGAGAGAGAGAGAGAGAGAGAGAGAGAGAGAGAGAGAGAGAGAGAGAGAGAGACAGAGAGACAGAGAGGTAAGGAAGAAGAGGAGAGAGGATGGAAGTAGGGGAAGATGAGGAAGAGAGGAGAGAGTAAGGAGAGACGAAAGAGAAAAGATGATAAGAGAATGAGAGTAAGGAAAGATGAGAGAAGGAGGAGGAGGAGGAGGAGGAGGAGGAGGAGGAGGAGAGAGAGAGGGGAGGGGGCAGGGCTCTGTCCTTTAAAGGGGTCCTTTGTACCTGCGTGCAGACTGGTTCTCATGGAACTCTGGGCCGGCCAGAGTGCTGCCTGAGTGAACCCTGCAGGTAGCAGGGCAGGCCAGCGTAATGCCTGAACGTTTCAATCAGACCTAGTTTTCTTTCCCAAATGGACCCACCTCCTCTCTTACTGTGCTTTGTCTCGCTCACCTATCTAGGCACATCCAGAAACCAAAGCTGGGGAACTAGGAAGAGGGGACTGATGTTGACGAATCAGGCCATCTGTCACCATCCTTGGCTAAATGGAGGAGAGCCAAAAGTATGAGGCACCAATCTTCTGAGGAGGTGATGAAGAAAAGCCACCCTCCTGGAGGTCCTCCCTCCCTTTCTTTCCTCCCCTATAGCCTGGCAGTTGACATTGCAGCCACAGACAGACGCAGATAATGGTATTTATTTTCTCCAGACAGTCTCCTTAGCAGCTGTCACTGACTAAACCTCCCCACCCACCTCATGGGTGGAGCAAGTAGGCAGCCTAGCACCCAGAGTTGACATTGTTGTAGGTGGTATTAGGTGAAAAGTCTCAGGCACCTGTAGATATTAGACTCACGGATTTTCTCTTGAATCCCTTACTTATCTACAGACTCAAAAACCCAAAAGGTCCTTTCTGAGAAATCAACTTGGAGGCACAGCAAGGACCCTGTTGACAGGGCTGGGAAGAGGAAAAGGCTGAACACCCATTCCAGGATGGTCCAGGATTCCCAGATGAAGACCCAAGGAACTTGGTAACTCACATCAAAGTGACTTGTCTATTAAGTACAGTAGATACAGTAGGTACATCAGTCACCAAGTGGAAGAAAGTGGGTAGTATTGAGGAAGATTAGCCTACACAGGATAGGGATGTCTTACGATATTTTATTAGGGAGAAGTCACTTTCATGAGAAGCTGAGAACCCAAGGTCAGCGCTCTGCTGCTCTGGAGCCCCAAGAGACAGCGAGTCCCCTTCCTCTTAGCTCTTTATCCCCCACATCTTGTATGTAAGATCTCTCCCTACAGGTTAGTATAAAGTACTTGAGATATCTGCCTCTTAAGTAATGCAGTTGTAAAATTATAAATTTATATGTTTGCTTTTCTGAGGAAAAGGAGTCTACCAAAGCAAAGGTGTAAAAGTGAAGTCAGAGAACACAGTTCTTGACACAGTCTACACTTCTTCATCCCCAGAACCTCTGGATGACTTCTCCGCCTCCTTTTCTTTCCTTCATATCCATCTTCCTCGTCTTCCTCCCCTCCTCTCCTTCTCCCTTCTTCTCTTCCTCCTCCTCCTCCTTCTTTGATTTTTAAGACAGGGTTTCTCTGTGAAGCCTTGGCTGTCTCGGGACTCATAGAGACCCACCTGCCTTGACCTCCCAAGTGTGGGGATTAAAGGTGAGCACCACCACCACTGGCTGGGAGTTCTTCTAGAACCATCCTTTACTTGCCCTACTCTTGGGAGGCTGCCTGCATGTTCAGTGTAGAGCACTCAGAATTGCTACGGCTGCATTTAGCATCCTAGCTTTCACTTTGAGCTGTTCTCCATCCCATCATGCCAAATCCTCTGGTCAGAAACAACGTGGCTCATACACAGTGTCCCCAGCACAGACTAAGTGAGCCTTGTGTGCCTGTGGTTGCACACTCACTCAGGGCCACTTTGCTTCAAATGTGCCATTCTCTTCCCTACCAACAGGCCCCCCATTCACAGTGTGGCTCCTTAATTGGATAGATCCCTGCACAAACTAACAATGTGAGGTCATCGCTCAAATATTATCAGGATGGCTGAGTTGAGCGTTCTACCATGTGTGTGGCTCTTCTGAGCTCAGGGGTGTCCGTGTGACTGCATGGATCATATGCTTCTGAGTCTAGGATCCAGGGTCAGGGCCCACCATTCTTTTCCCCACTTCATCTCAAACATCACCTGCTTTTGTCCCCAAAACAAATGATGGAAAATCCTGAAATGATACATTCCTCACGTTCCAGACACCATGCCATGTGTTGTACAGTCAGGGTCTTGCTTCTGAGAACCACCTCACGATGTAAGTGGTATATGGTCCTTTTTTTTCAGATGGGGAAGTTGAGGCAATAAGGTAGTAGAGCTGCCATTTGAACTGAGTTTCTGAGTCCACAGTTTGGACTCTCACTGGCCAAGCTCTCTGAGCCCAACTAAGCTTGGATCCTTTCAGTCTTTCTCTGACCTCTGATCTCCAAATGCCCAGGTCCTGTTCTTTCTTACAATCTCTGACCATCCCCCACCAATATTTGTGGTTTCCGACACCCCAGAAGCTTCTTCTATACCAGCTTTGGGGTTTCCAGGAGAATGTTCAATTGAAACACTCTTTCCCTTAGACACCTGAAAATTATTGATCACTACCCCCTCACACTCAATTTCCTGAGACCCCCCAAATCCACTCACTCTGGTACCTATGCTATCCTTTATTCTCTGCTAAAACCTAGTCTCCCCCACCATTCCCCTCCTCACTGTGACACCCTGAAGTCATCCTGCCCTTCACAAATGAAGGCCACACTCTGTTATCCCTCCTAAAGATCCTCTATGGCTCCTACTGTTCCCGAGATCCTTAGCCTAACACCCAAGACCCTACCTACTCCTTGTTCAGATTCCTCTTACATGATCACAGCTGTTCACTGTCTGAATTCCCAGGATGAGCCAATAATTCTCATGTTCCTATGACTGTGACTACAGTATATATTCTCCACATGAAATACCTTCTGGGAACTTTGGGAAACTCCTAGTGAGTTCGGACATCTTTAACATTGTCTCACATAGAAAGGCTTCCATACTCCTGGACGTTGCTTCAAGACCTGAGATGAGGATGTTCCTATGGGCCTCCAGAGCTCTGCAAGCTCCTCTCCACGGACCATGTGCACCTCTGTCAATCTTACTGGACAAGGAGTCCTCTGAAGAAAATGGGGATCTTAATGCCTCTGTTTCCTCTAGCCTCAGAGGGCTGTGGGCTTCTCTGAGAACTACAGGAACACAGCCGGCATTTGTGAATGACCCTTGAAATTTGCTGTTTGCCCTCTCCACCTCCTGACACCAAAGACTCCATGGGATTGTCCCAGAGCTCTGCAGCAGACGGAGGATAGGTGTCTATATCACAACATGTCCTTAGAGGACCATATTGCCTTGAAAACTGAGTCCACTAGGAAAAAGAAGCACATGGACTGAAAACTTGGGACATCAGTTTCAGCTGAAAATACAGACCACACCAAACACTTAATCACTATACCATAAGCCTCAGCTGAGATTTCCATTGTCTCAACACTATCATGAGTATAACCAAACTTTATGTTACAACCAAGGTGTGAGGGAGGAGTAAGCACCGAGGCTTCTGGGAACAACTCAGTTCTATCACACCTCAAGCTGATAGCTGGAGGAATGATACTTAGGTGTGTTACTCAGAAACACAGAGTTGAGTACTGGAAGGAATATCAGACACTGGTTGTCTGTGAGATTTTGGAGATTAAGGGATAACCCCAATAAAGAGGGTTCTGAGAGCCCCCTGGCCTGTTGAAGTGTTATCTGATGCTGGTAGGCACGTGATGCCTTAGATACTGTGTGTGTGGGCAGGCAGGGACTTTGGAAGGCATGCTTCTGTCCAATTAGTCTCACTAATCCCCTGAAATAACTGGACCAGTTCACTGGAGCCCTTCTAGACCCAAGGGCCTGGCTCTGTGTAGGACTCTCCATGACCTGGCTCTACCCTCAAATATGCCCACAGGATGCCATGGCTTCCTCCTCAGGGTCTTTCTTGCATTTGCCTGGAAGATCTCTGGCCTTTGTCTCCTCATATCCCACTCTGAGGTTATGGGGGATTCACTTCCTTAGATCCAAGATGGCTCTACCGACCTTTACGAGATGAGAAGTTGTGACGTCCACCCTTTGCCCCACTCTATTGTGCCACAGCTGAGGAGCTGCCCTGATGTGTTTTCCTCGTCTGGATGTTATAAGCATTTGGTATGCTGCTTGTCAGAGTGAGAGTACTCACCTCCAATTTCCAGGCTCTTCTGTCAACTAACCCCTCCTTGCAACAGCAACAGCAGCCACCACCAGCAGCAGCATTTATATGTTCAGTTGCCAAGCTCTATGCTCCATCCTCCACTGTGCCTCCCCACTTAGCTTCTGCAGTGGGTGGCCACACCCTCATTTCACATGTTGGGAAACAGAGGCTTTTCAGATGGAACTTGAAGGAGAGGTTGCTGCCATTCATTTCCCATTAGATCCCAAGTGGAGATACACGTACCCACTCTCAGAGCAGCTTGGACGGAACGGCCAAAACACAGAGGGCCTGCAGGCATCCCCAGAATGGGGGTGGTTAAACAGACTGCCAAATAGCCACAGAAGGGAATGT
This sequence comes from Mesocricetus auratus, assembly GCF_017639785.1. Lineage (NCBI taxonomy): Eukaryota > Metazoa > Chordata > Mammalia > Rodentia > Cricetidae > Mesocricetus > Mesocricetus auratus. The sequence continues at coordinate 43,873,982 of NW_024429197.1, read as the reverse complement.
TAGCTAGCCTTGAAAAGGAATAAAGTCTAATGCCTGTTGCAGTGAAACATTCTGCTATGGAAAACAAGCCCGTCACAAAAGGACAAAGGCAATGGGACTCAGATTGCAAGAGCAGGCAGATTTGTGGATACAGGAAGCAGCGGGGCAGCTGCCAGGGCCTGAAGGCAATCGGGAACCAGGAATTAGTGTTTAATGGTTCTGAAATTTCACTGTGGGGGGGATGAAAATGGTCCTGAGATGGATGATGGCTATTGTACAGCAGTGTATGGATTTCAGTCATAGCACAGCAGCATAAGATGCTTGTTACTCAACTACACACTTAAATTTGCTCATTTATGTTATGCATATTTGATTGTGTTCATTCTTCCCCTATAGGGTGAGAGAGAAGAATAGAGGTTGCAATGTTGGGGGTGAAGAGAAGGGTGAGTTACTGTTTGGTGGGCACAGATAATTGCTCTGTGAGCAATGTAACTCTGGGTAGAGAGAGCAGAGCTGACTTCTAATTGTGAGTACACTGGATTACTGGGCACTTATAGATAGTTAAGATGATAAATACTAAGACATTCTACCACAGTGAAGGATGGGCACCACCTTTGTGCCTTTGAATTCCTCTGGAGAGGGAGCTACAAGCAGGACCTGGCACACAGCAGGTCCTCAAGGGTGTTTGGCGCATAGTGGGTGGCCTTCTCACCTTCTGCTGGAAAATTACCTACGGGAAGGGATAGGTCTTCTACCTTGGAGAGTGAAAACATATAGGGGCTCAAACCTCTCTTCAAGCTCTGTGGCCAGAAGTTCCATAGCAAACCCCCCAAAACAAGAGGCTTGGCAGTGATGACATGGAGAAAGCTGTCATCACTAGGATTTTTATACGTACGTACGTACATACATACATACATACATACATACATCATAACAGCAACCAGTTATTGACTATTTACTATACACTAGATACTATTGCAAGCCTTATTAAAACACTGGTGAGATTGTTACTATAGCATCCCCATTCTGTGCTGAGAACAGCAAGACATAGAATGGTTGAGTAATTTGACAAAATGGTTTGAGTATTAACAACAAGATATTATGTTCCAGTCCTTCCTATGTTTCCCCCAGTTCCATGAAGAAAGCAAGGAGAGGAACATCAAAGGAGGAGATAAGAAATGAGGCAGGAAGTATATACGCTGGACACAAGCTCAGACTTGGGTGTGGCTCACACCAACTTGGCTCAAAGCCTGGTGTTTTGTGGATTTCACAACCCTGAAAAGGCTTCTTGCTTCCTAACCCCCTGAACGCTCATGTGTAGTGTGGAGCTTGATGTGTAAACTTGCTAAAGAATGTGGTCTCAGGCCCAGCAAGTGCCTGTGAAATAGGAGTGAGGACTGTGGTTGTCTTTCAGGAATGATGGGGCAACTTGTCTCCCAAGAGCCCGCTCAGATTAGGAACTGAAAACCAGTCCTACTGGTTTGTTGGGGGGAGCAAGCAAAGACTGTGCTTCCAGCTGGTATCTATTTATAGCTCTAACTTGCTCCCCAACAGCTAACAATACAAGATTATTTTTAATTTGCAAGGGAAGAGAGGGACTTAGAGAAAGGAGGGTCATGTGTGAAGGAAGCACACATGGGACCATGTGAGGAAGGGCCTGACTGCCCTGAAGTATGTCTGACTGCCCTGTGCTGTGCCTGGCTGCCCTGCGCTGTGCCTGACTGCCCTGTGCTGTGCCTGGCTGCCCTGTGCTGTGCCTGAATCTGCTGATGTTTGTTCTTATCCTTGGTTGAGATAGTTGGTGTTAGAGACTCTGGACATTGAGACGGTTCTGCTAAAGAGGGTGGAAGTGAGGATGAGGGGACACAGACGCAGAACCTCCCCGAGAAAGGAAGAACTGTGGCTGTCCGTGTGTCTTTCATAGGGAGAGCTCTGCCAGTCACAAGTAAACCTTCTACTGCTCAGTTTCATTCAGCAGCCCCTGAGCTGAGAGCACATGCCAGGCGCTAAGGTAAGGACCAGCACATCTCTGTCCTCTAGGATCTCCACTTAAAAGCTGGCCCAGGGACACACTGCTCCTGAGAGAGGTGTGCTGACACACCCTTGAGCTGTCCCTTGGGAAAATATGCCAACCTGGGGCTCAGCACAGACTCCCAAGAAAGGGCTGCAGCACCTGGACTGCCCACCCCATAGGAGGCTGTGAGGGCAGCTTGGGCGGGCCTGTCTCCCTTCATACTGCTCCTACCCTTGCTTCTTTAACTGTCTTGTCTCCCGGGCTGGAAGTTACTTATGGGTAGGAGTCTGGCCTGCTTGCCTTTCCTGAATCCAGCACTCAGATCATGAAGAAGGAGACATAAGAAAGAGAGAAGAGAGAGAGAGAGAGAGATCCAGTCAGAAGGAAGAGCACACGCAGAGGCCCTGCTGAAGGTAGGGTCATGGAGTTCTAAGTGTTGATCTCAGTAGAGGACTCAGTTGCAGCAGGCAGTTGGCTGGCTGGTTAACTTTTATGGGTCTTCATTTCAGCTCTGGCCCTACTGGTGAATAAAACTGAATAACTGTGTTGCATATATCCTCCCTCCCTTTCTCCCTCCCCTCCTTCCTCCCTCCCTCCCTCCTTCCCTCCCTTCCACTTTTTCTTTACCATTTTCCCTTTCCTCCACCCTCCCCCATCCTTCCCCCCCTCTTCCTTTCCTTCCTATTTTAGTTAAGGTTTCTATTTCTGTAATAAAACACTATGACCATTAACAACTTGTGCGGCGGCCAGGATGGGGGGGTATTTTGTCTTCGAGGTCCATATTATAGTCCATCACTGAGGGAAGTCAGGGTAGGGACCTGAAGGCAGGAGACCATGGGGGAGTGCTACTTACTAGATTGCTTCCATAGCTTATTCAGCCTGCTTTATTACATGCCCCAGAACCACCTGCCCAGGGGTGGCACCACCAACAATGGATTGGGCCTTCCCATATTAACTACTAAATAAGAAAATACACCACAGGCTTGCAGACAGGTAAATGTTATGGAGGTGTTTTCTCCATTGAGAGCTCCTCTTTTTCTTTTTTCTTTTTTTTTTCTTATGTATACAGCCTTCTGCCTGCAGGCCAGCAGAGGGTACCAGTCTCACTCAAGGTGGTTGTGAGCCACCATGTGGTTGCTGGGAATTGAACTCAGGACCTCTGGAAGAACAGTCAGTGCTCTTAACTGCTGAGCCATCTCGAGAGCTCCTCTTACCAAACGACACTGGTAAGTTGTCATAAAACTATGTGGGGCACTTCTTCCCTTACTGCCCTCTCCTCTCCCCCCCCCCCTTCTGATTCTGAAGCAGGGTCTTGCTACATAGCCAAAGTAGCCTTGGAACTTTGACCCTCTAGTTTCTAGCTACAAGGTGCTAGCGTCTCTCAAGTTGTCCCCTATTTTAATGTCTAATAACTGTTTGGAGAACTAAGGAACAAGAGAAGCAGATGTACTGTCTTCTTCTTCGCAGATGAGGAGGGAACTGGAGTTTCATATGCAAAGTACCACAGCCTTCCAATGTGAGCTCTGGTTCTCCACATGGAGGCCACAGACATGGCTGGTTTGCTGAAGGCTGCTGAGTAGGAGTGGATCTGACTGTCACAGTCAGTTTGCTTTGACAAAGTGTCCCTTTAGCAATGAGGCTCCTACCTGATGAGTCAATTTGCTGTCCACAACCACCACTAGACTGTCCTTTGAATGACTGCAGTTTCCATTCCTAGCTCCTTCACTTACGGCTGTGCAACCATGGGCAAGCAGTCTTTCTTCTCTAGACAGAGGGGTATGACTTTAGTCTGCTGTGACATCCTAAGGAAGTCCCTGGGGTGGGGGAGGGGGCCAGCTGATGCCTCTGGTTCAGTTGGTCTATCCTCCCTTCAGTTTTGAGCTAGAGTAGCTTCCCGAGAGAGAGGCTTAGGTGTGGCCCTTGTTTCCCCTGGGCACATTTGCTTGCAGAAGGGTAGGAGACGGGTGACATTATTCCTCTTTTTTATCCTCACCATCTGGCCTTTGTGGGCAATAACCCCCCAGTGACAACATGACTGGTTTGAAAGTCACCTGCTGAGGTCTTTGTAGAGAGGAAGCCATGCACTTCCTGATGGCACCGATCGTACCAGGACAAGCAGGAACTCAAGTAGGTTAGTAGAGGAAACCTCAGACCTCACTCTTCCTGGCAGGTCACGGAAGGTCATGGCAAGTCAGGGCAGAGGTTAAGGCTGTAGGTTAAGAAGCCAGACACCCCTGGGTTCCTGACCTCGCTCTACTACACACCTGTCTGTACGGCACTGGTCAGGTGGCGGATGTCTCTCAGTTTCCTACTTTATATGATAGAAACTGTAGCAATGTTTTCTGTCTACTTTATATGATAGAAACTGTAGCAATGTTTTCTGTCTCAGGAGTCTAAATGGAGTGCAAATACAGGCAGAAATGGCAGTCTGCTGCCTGGAAAATGTGCCCTGTGTACATTTACTCAGTCTCAAGCTATCCACTAGACTAGCCAACTCTACTTTCACCTAGTAGTGTCTCCCACTTTACCGCACCGTTGCCAATGTCCAGGTATTTCTACACATCGGGGATGCAAGGATGCCTAGGACCCAATCTTTGCTTCCAGGAACTCAGAGTCTCGGGTTGCCCAAATTCTTCTTGACCTTGCCACCCACATACTAATAACAGTGGGGGTAGTAGTGGTGATGATGATGGTGATGATGAAGGACTGCTTTGCAAGTTATTGGGCAGTAAGCATGCGCCGGTTGCTACCGGGACAGCGTGTCCCGTATTCATCCCGACCCCTTGGGATAATGTGCTAATATTTCCAGTGATGTGAAAATGACACTGGAGGGACAGGATGGCTAAGTTTCTTGCCAAAGGTTTTGCAGCTGAGAAGGGGGAGAACTGGGATTCCAACCTGTCTCCTTCAGACTCTAGGGAAGGCCTGTCTTTGCTGAGCAGCCCCCACCCAACTGAGTGTGTTTGCAGGCAGGTCGGCCTTTCTGAAGTATAAGGATCACATTCAGTCCTGTGCCTCCTATCCAGGAGGCCAGGGCCCTTATGACTTTATGATAAGATTCATTTCCAAATGAGGCCACTGGGAACAGAGCAGATGAACTAACTGGTTACCTGCAGCTCTGCAGGCAGGAGCTTTGGAGGCACCACTCCTAACAGGCAGCTCAGAGGCTGTTGGGTGGCAAGGAGCCTTCTGCAGAGGCGAGAAATATGTGCAAACAAAACCAACAGCTTTCTTTCTGCTCCCCAAAGTTGCTAAAAATGCCTGCGGGTTTGCACACAAGCAGACACTGTGCTGCGCTCACACGGCTGGGTGGCTTCCTCTTCTTGGCTCCAGCAAGAAAAGACCTGGAAGGTATTTCTCACATCTTTGTTAAACACACACACACACATCAGACAGGGAGGAGTTCCAAGGTAGTCCCAGGGTGCGGATTTCTGCCAAGTCTTCCTTCACTTGTTGTTAAGTTGGAAAAAAAGAAAGAAAAAGACACACTGTGGACAAACCCACCATTTTTGCAGTACCTGTTACTGTGGGAGATACATTCTTGAGCTTGGAGGCAGGCAGGCTCACATCATGGTTTATTTTACTCTCAAGCCCAGCTATCTTAGACCAAGATCAATTTGCTTAGACTTAAATCTTCCCATCTGGAAAAATGGGAAGGGCAACAGCTTCTGTGGCGTGGATAGCTGTGCGAAGACAGGGTTTCATCCGTGTGATTTCCTGAATTCTGATACTGGTATCACCTGGCACAGTGTGCATCTCCCTTCATCGATTGAGTGAATAAGCGAATGGACGGATGGGCTGCTATCTTGCAGAGTTATTGAAGGACTGAAACAAGCCCTCCGGCTGTAAAATCGTCCCTGTTCAGTGATGCGCAAGCTGAGGGTCTCTGATGGCCACAGAACGTGGCATGGCCTCTATCAAAGCAATGCCCTCACCGGTTGCTCACTTGCGGCCTTGCTTTTGATCTGATCAAGACACACAGCACCCAGTTCTTCATGTGCTTATGGACACCAGTGCTGAGGAACCGGCAGGAAACAATAAATCATCCTACAAAGCGGTGGGGCATGGAACTTTCTGGAAGAGCTCCTCAGGAACAATTCCAATTTCAGGGCTATCACCAGACTTTCCCCAACAAACTCAGACCTGGGCCCCAGGGCTTTTCTATCACTCCTCCTATGGCTCGTTTTGCCATTTTCTTATGGTTGCTTCCTGTTGTACAATTTCTCTTGTTCTTACTCGCCTGGTTACAGGTCTAAGCAACCCCACAGGGCTGGCGATGGTGACCTTCCACACTGCTGGGTCTGTGCAGGTGACTGTATTCTGAAAGGCCTTCCGGACACACAAGCCCTGCCTAGTGAGCTGTTCTGCTTCCTCCCCTTCACTTGCTCCCCCCGTTCTTACCTGTTTCATACGTTCCCCACACCCTGCGTGCCTCAGGATGTCCTTCCCCATTGTCTCTTCCTAGATCTAGATCTAGCTTCCCATGCGCACCAGAGGAGAAACTGCACCGCGCACCACTGCAGAGCCCTGAGAAGGGTACAAGGAGACCAGAGGCGTTCTCCCAGCAGGCAGCAAGAGAGAGGCCATTCCTCACAGTGTGCGGGAGAACACAGGCCACGAGAGAGAGGCCATTCCTCACAGTGTGCGGGAGAACACAGACCACGAGAGAGAGGCCATTCCTCACAGTTTGTGGGAGAACACAGACCACGAGAGAGAGAGGCCATTCCTCACAGTGTGTGGGAGAACACAGGCCACAAGAGAGAGAGGCCATTCCTCACAGTTTGTGGGAGAACACAGACCACGAGAGAGAGAGGCCATTCCTCACAGTGTGCAGGAGAACACAGACCACAGGGAAGCAGGCGTGTCCCCTTTGCTGACTCAGAGGGTATGTGGCTAAGCCCGGCGATGGAGACACCCCTGAGAGTCAGACAGAGCAGCAGGGCTGGGGGCCATTTGGAAGGGACTGTGGAAGAGAAGGTATTCTTGATCCAAAAGATAAAAAACTGAAAACCTAAACCCAAATAAAAATCATAACTCTCACACCTCAAAAAGAATAGGGGAAAGTTTATTCTAGAGCCAGATTTCAGTGGCCATGGCCTAGAAACACTGTACTCGTGTACTGGCTGGTTTTATGTCAGCTAGACACAAACTAGAGTTATCTGAAAGGAGGCAGCCTCAATTGAGAAAATGCCTCTGTATGATCAGGTTACAGGCAGGCCTACAAGGCATTTTCAAAATTAGTGGCTGGTGGGGAGGGCCCCAGCCAGTTGTGGGTGGTGCTATGCCTGGGTCGGGGGTCCTGGGTTCTCTAAGAAAGCAGACTAAGCAAGGCAGTGAGCAGCTCCCCTCTGTGGCCTCTATCTCTATCAGCTCCTACCTCTAGGTTCCTGCCCTGTTTGAGTTCTTGTCCTTATTTCCTTCAGTGACAAAGAGCAATGTGGAAGCGTATGTCAAGTACACCCTTTCCTCCCCAACTTGCTTTTTGGTCATGGCGTTTCGTCCCAGCAATAGAAACCCTAACTAAGACACTTCCCTTCCCTGTGTGTCTGACGGGTCCTTGTGAGAGGTTGTAGGACATGGAACACATGGCTAAGAGGCAGCTTTTTCCTCACCACCAGCAGAGTCAGTAAGACAAAGTCCACAGAAATCCCCTCACTGTGAGGCAGGCAGTGAACAGATCTGTCCAGTCACCCTGCTGGCCACGGAGCTCAGGCTCTGGAAAGGGCAGCCAGGAAGGCAGATGAGGAAAATGACAGGATGTCATAATGACAGCGAGACAGAGCAGAGGAAACTGTGGGCCGAGTGTGCAATTAAAGGGGGGATCGGGAAGGATGCCACCGAGAAGCTGGTCTGGAGGTGAGACTCGAGGGGAGCTGGGAGCCTGTGGTTCATCTCTGAGGGGGAGAACGCAAGCAGTTCTTAGAAGCAGGATGGAGGAAGTGTAGCGGGGTGCAGAAGGAAAACAGGTGTGTGAGGTGACAGGAAGAGGAGACGGGCCACACGGGCCTTCTCGGTCACTGCGGTGGCTGTAGCCTTCATTCCTCTCACAGTGAAGGCACCCATGGCAGCAGGGGTTTGAACAGAGGGCCTTGAGCAGATTCACGTTTTAACTAGACTTTCCTGGGGACGGGGCTGAGAGAGAGTGAAGGGAGACAAAAACGAGACTACGACAGCAACCCAGGCAAGAGGTGGCAGTCCTCAGGCTTGAGTGGCAGAGGCAGTAAGACATCAGACTCTGAAGGGGAAACCAGAAGTGCCGGCTGAGCAACTGGAGAGGTGAGGTGGAGGCGTTACAAATGCAGCTTGGGAGGCAGGAAGAGACAAGCGTGCATCCAGGGTGAATCTAAGAACACAAAATGGAATGGTCTAGCGGTAGGGCCTGTATCCACCAGTTTAGGGAGCAAAGAGTCAGGGTGGTAGCTGTGGGAGGGTGTGAGCTTGACAGAGGGTGTTTATGCTTACGTGGAAGAAGTAGAGGTATGTATGCTATAGATACTCTCGTGTCCTGGAAACCAGCCGTGGTGACGTAGGTGTGAAAAGAGCATGCTTCTGGAGCAATAGCCCTAGAGAGATGAGAAGGCATGTAGCATGAAGCTGCTTTCCGATGGAAGACAGGTGCTTGCTAGACACACCGTGGTAATTTGTTTTTGGTGAACTTGACACAAGCTAGAGTCATCTAAGGAAAAAAAATACCCGTAACAGATTATCCTGTAGACGTGTCCTCGAGCATTCTCTCCGTTAATGACTGGTGTGGGAGAGTCCAGCCTACTGTAGACAGTGCAGCCTCTGTGCAAGTGGTCTAGAGTTATATAAGAAGGCAACCTGGACAAGCCATGCATAGTAAAGCCAGTAAACAGTATTCCTCATGGTCTCTGCTTCAGTTTCTCCATGTTCCTGCCTTGAGTTCCAGGCTTGGCTTCCCTTGAGGATGGAAACGTAAGCCAAATGAAGCCTTTTCTCCCAAAGTGCTTTTGATCACGGCGCTTTGTCACAGCAATTGACACACGAGACTCATCTATAGGAATGGAAGACATCAGAGCAGAGTGATTGCGGGTCAGGAGGTACACCCCTGGTTAGGCAACTCACGCTGTCACAACGGGTACCGTGTGCCGGGCTCTACTCATCCACTACCTCTGATCACAGACACCCTAGAAGGGAGGCACCTACTGTGCTATTTTGCATTTGTTATAATGAGAAACAGTGATGTTAAGCTGTTTTCTCAGAACAGATACACAATCTGACTGATGACCACCATTTGACTGCATGTGCCTAAGCAGCGGAGTGGGCAGGTCGAGAGGGATTCCTTCTTTTTTTTTTTTTTAAGATTTATTTATTTATTACATATACACCAGATTGAATTGTAGATGGTTGTGAGCCACCATGTGGTTGCTGGGAATTGAACCCAAGACCTCTGGAAGAGCCGTCAGTGCTCTTAACCTCTGAGCCATCTCTCCAGCCCCGAGGGATTCCTTCTTTTGTTTCTGGGATGGGACCACTGGTTCCTCTTTCTGTCATATCTGCTCATTTGCACAGTGCCTTCTTGTCACCATTTGCTGAGCAGGACTGAGAGTTGGCAGAGGCTGCCACCAAGTCTCCATCCTAGCTTTGATGCGGTCGAGAAAGTTGGCCATACATCACTGGCAAACACCTTCCCCGATTCCTACTGGGGACCAGCAGCTCCTTTATTTCCCAGTAGAGACGTACTTGGCGTTCTAAGCACATGGAGGGCTAGGAGAAAAGGTGAAAGAAACTGAGGCAGCCATACGTCTTATCCCAATGCCAGTCAGCTAGGTGACTGTGGCCATGTCACTTCCATCCTGTGAACTAGGACAGGCAATGGACAATACCTCATTTTATAGGTGTAAGCATTGCACTAGCATGTACTTCTTGAGTCCCCTTGTGTGCCAGGAAGGCTACAAAATGTTAGGGGCACATAGACTTTTGTGGCGATTGCAGTGGTAGGGAGGGTGATCAGCAATGACACGAGCTTTGATGTGACAGTCTAAGCTGTTTGGGGTACAACTGGGGACTTTCCTGGGAAACTTATAAATATTTCTACTATGTCTACTTGAGGCTTGACCTCCAAAACAGAAACTGTCTGTCTCAGTTGTGCATTCACTCATTTATTCAGTCTTCTAAATAAAAAAATAAATAAATAGACACCTACCCACAGCAGCTCAGGTTCCCCAATGAGAGAATTAAACCAGGGCCAATAGCAAGATGGTGTGAGGAATGAAGTGATTCATTCACTAAATTCCAGAATCTTCGTTGAATACAGTTGTGGGCGAGGCGGAGACCCAGTTGTGTAAGATGAAAGAGTCGTGTACTCTTTCATAGGTGACTTCTCTGGGGTCTCATGGGACTCAAATGAGAAGAGGTACAACTGATGTGGGTAGGAAGACGGGGTTGAGAGGAGGTGGAGCTACCCAGGAGTACGAGACCTGAGGGCTATTTGGAAATACCCTGTAGCCTTTGTTTCCTCATGAGTCACATAAAGATAGAACATTTCTGCGTGTTGTGCCATACTGAGCTAAGCAGCCCAGCGTGCCCTCCATCTTACTGGTCCACATAAAAGTCTTGTGAGGTTGATATTCTGTGTCTCCATTTGAACCACACAGAGGCGAAAACACAGAAGAGAAGTACGACACATGCTGCCCCCAAGGAGAGCTCTCCTTTGTTCTCAGAATGCTGAGACCCAAGATGACCTAGAATCATTGAATAGACTGGTATCCACACTCTTCTGACCTCTCCTCTCCCTCTTCGAATAGCATTTGCCTTGTTCTCATTTACCATGTTTGCTTAATATCATGACCATGTGCTATCATCAATTTATATAGCAAATATTATGCCTCCTGGTGAGGTTTTTTGTTGTTCTTTTGTTTTTGTTTTTCTTTTGTCAGCTTGACAAAGACTCAATACAAGCACAGTGAGTGGAGGTCAGGAGAGCATGGGTCCATGCTCCATAACTCAGTATCATCCAGACGAAATAGCCAATGGTCTTGCCGCCATTAAGAAGCCATATTCTAGACCATGAAGCCTGGCCAAAATTAAATATCTGCATGGTTTCTGTGATCAGAGGACACATGCTTAGATCTGAGCTCTACTACTAGCTGGTGACTGGGCAAAGTTACTACCTCATGACCTCTAGTTTCTCAACAATACAAGGGCATTTAAAAATCATTGTGCATGTGTATGTAGGGGGAAGCTTTAGAGCCTCTTAGCCTGAAAATGCAAAGATTATTTTTCATCCTGTTCATCAGTGTTAGCCCCTTTTTGGTAAAATTGACTTGTTTCTGGAGTGCTTGGAAAGGATGAAGTGAAATCAGTCCAGAGTAAAGAGGCACAGAAGCATGCTAAACCCTGCTGATCATCCAGTAAGGTACAATGGCACAGATGCTCACTTTGAACATTTGGAAAAGTCAGACAAAATCTAGGCTAGAGAAATAGTGGTAGGGTGTTGGAAGTCTGCTGTGTTACCCCAGCCCGGCTCCTGTCTGAAGCTTTCCTTTTGGAGTTCTTGGCAATCTTTCTCCTCCAACTTTTTATCTCCCTCCCTCCCTCCCTCCCTCCCTCCCTCCCTCCCTTCCTCCCTCCCCCCTCCCTTCTTCCTTCCTTCCTTCTTTCCTCCCTTCTTTCCGCCCTCCATCTTTCTGTCTGTCTGTCTGTCTGTTTTTCTCTTTTTCTTCATAACACATAATTATTTGTGTAGGCAGGACCCAATCACTTGCAAGATCCAATAACTTCCAAAAAGTCCCTCCTCTGAACCCTGCTTGCATGGAGAACCTTGTCTTCAATAAGTCAAGATTTGGGGGAAACACTTAAGTTCAAACCATCACAGCTCGAAACCCATTATCTTCTCCCTTTACAAACTACTCCTTGGCAACCTTGCAGGAGGTCTAAGTCTAGGCTGAGTTAAGGCAGCAGGGCCCACTGCTGAAGGAAATCTACATTTCATTGTTCTCAAGATTTACTTATTATCCAGACCTATTCCTCAGTTGAACTATATGCGGGTCAAGGGTAGCTGTGCACTTCCATCAAGAGATTCCTTGAAGGTGGAAATTTTGGACTACCCGAATCATTTAAGCTTTTCTAGGACTTTTAAGTGTGTATTGCATGCAGAATACCTGCACTGTGCCTGGACCACAGAGTGTTTCAGGATTTGCGGGTCCACTCCAACTCTATGACATGTCTGCTTTCCAGCTTACTAGATGTCATGTTTGCTTGATATGAACCTGTGGTTTATTGGTTTCCTTGTCCACTAATGGGTGTCATAATGGAACCTATTGTATAGGTAGTTGCAGAGACTGCATGAGTGACACTAACAACTCACCACTCAGAGCACTGTCCCTCATTTCCTCCCCACTTGGGGACTGGATCATGCACTCCATGAATCTTCTAAGGACTCTTGCTCCAGGCTGTTTTCTGAAGCACACACCCATAATAGGAAGTTGACAGAGTCGGTCTGGATAAGTTAAGTACTTCTCCATTGTTTTACTGAGTATTAATATTTTGTACCTTCTGAATTTTTAGTTGCTAAAAATCCACATTAGCCTAGCCACTATGGAAATCAGTATCCTTGTTCCTCAGAACACTAAAACCAGAACTACCATGTGACCCAGGTAGACCACTTCCGTGTTTGCATCTAAAGGAGTCTAAGGCAAGGTACAGGAACGATTCTCAATAACCAAGTTAGAATCAGCTATGTGTCCATTCATAGATGAATGGAAAAAGAAAATGCAACACATATACACACTGGAGTTTTATTCATCCATAGAGATTACTTTATTCACTAATTCATTTGCTTGAATTAGTCACTTGCTAGAAAATGGATGCAACTGGAGATCATATTAGGTGAAATAAGTTGGATGTAGAAAGGCAGAGATCGCTTATTTTTTTCTTGCTTGTGTAGCCCCAAATTTTGTAGAGATAATAAACCATCACACACACACACACACACACACACACACACACACTGTGAGGGGGAGAGAGAGAGGATAGAGGGAGAGAGAGAGAGAGAGAGAGAGAGAGAGAGAGAGAGAGAGAGAGAGAGAGAGAGAGAGAGAGAGAGAGGGAGGGAGGGAGGGAGGGAGGGAGGGAAACTTTAAGAAATGCTATAAAAACCTACCTGAAATGTCTGAAATGTAGGTTGTTGCAATGGTCCCTTTGACTGCTGTCTACTCTTGCCCAGTGACAATGCTTTCCTCCACAGGCAAATGTCCAATCTCGTCTTTGTGCGTATGTCTTAGTTTGGTCTCTATTGCTATGATAAAACACTGACCAAAAGCAACCTGGGGGATGAAGGGGTTTATTTGACCTATACTTCCGTATCAGAGTCCATCATCAAGCAAGGGAAGCCTGGATAGGAGCTCAAGGCAGAAACCTGGAGGCAGGAATTAAAGAAGAGCCATGGAGGAATGCTGCTTACTGGCTTGCTCCCGGCTTACATCCAGTTATCATTCCTAAATGATGCCGACTCATCTGCCTAGGCATGGTACTGCTCACAACGGGCTGGGCTCCCCATGTCAGTTGGCAATTAAGAAAATGCCTCATGAAGATGCTACAAGCCTAGATGATTGAGGCGATTCTTCAGTTGAGGGTCCCTCTGCCCAGGTGACTCTAGGTTTGTCATGCTGACAGCTGAAGCTAAAACTGTGACTTCTATTATCCCTTAACACATTCTACTGGCTTCATCGAAATTCATTTGACGGAGAATACAAGGACCTGAGAGCTTAGGGCAAACCAGAGCATGACTCAGTGACAGGAAGCTCAGTGTGTGATAATGCTTGTTACTGGCAGTGGTAGACTTGACACTTGGTCCTGGCCCTGTTCACTACAAGTCCCAGTGGCCATATTGTGGTCAGAATTCACACAGGAGACAAGGTTAGGTCTACTTTAGGCATTTCCTGAAAAACTGTTCTTGTCCCTCTTTGAGTACCCTGTCCCCACATCAAAAGGGCTTTTGACTGCTGAGGTCCTCAATGTGGTTTGCACTCTCAGGTCAGAGGTGGGAAGGGGGCAGGTGGGCTCAACAGTTCACTCCGGGGACATGTAGACTTAGACTTCTTCTGGTCTCCTTCATGTCTCACTGAACACCTCATGGAAAACCAGCTGCCCTTCCTTTAATGATCGTGGCCTGCAGGAGAGCTGACAAGATTCTACTAGGTGACTCCACAGACCACTGAGGTAAGGCTAGCAAGCCTGTTCTACTAGGGAGAAAGCTGAATCCCATAGCATTTTCTTCAGTTACTCAAGATACACCCTGTCCAAACTGTCTTAAGGTCCATTTGTCTAATTATTAGACTCTAATATCTCTGCTCCCAAATCGAGCTCAGGTTCCCTCCCAGCATCCGTGCTCCTTCTGCCTCACCTTATCTCTTCAGGATTCTTTTCCTGCTAAAAGTTCCCTTTGCTTCTTCTCCATTCCACACCCTTCCTGAGGAACCTGTCTGCCTCTTTGGTGCTGTCCTGTCTCTGGAGTGTCCTCTAGGGTGCCCATTGGGATTTACTCACAAAACCACATTGCTGTTGCTAGAAAGGACAACATGGAATGAAAAACTGGTGCTTTGTTGGTGTTTGCCATGGCCTGTGTTGGCCAAAGACTTCTTAGCTTCGTCTCACAGAATCCTCCTATGAGGAAGTAACCACCACCATCCTGTTTTACTGAGACTTAGGAACATCACCAGGAAATGGCAAACCAGTCTCCATCTTGGGTCTTCCCAACCGGTATGGCTTACCACAATGTGTCCCCCTGCTCCCAGACCTGTGTCCCATATGCTATCCCTTCAGCCGGGATCGTTTTTTCTTTTGTGCTCACCAGAAGTCTCTTCTATGGGGCCCTCTGTTCCACAGCTCTTGTTCTGAGAATTCCTTCTCAGGAGGGTGGCTGTTCTTTGGCCCCATCACTGAAAACTCTTTCCTTGGTCTCTGGATGAGGTCCACGGTGGTTGTCTATGTCAGCATCAACGACACCACAGAAGATTAGCATGGCTGGAAAACCGAGTGTGCTGGGCCATGTGGCAAGTACACTTCAGGGAGGCAATTGCGGTGTAAGTCATGGGTAGGACTGTTAGGGAAGTCTTATGTCAATAAAGCACTGTTGAGCCAATAGGAATCTAGATAGGTGGGACTAGGAGTCCAGGAGGACTCTGGGAAGGAGAAACACAAGAGGGCAAGATGTAACCGCCATGGGGTAGGAAGCCCGGAACTATTCTCCGGTAAGAGAAATACTTAGATTAACAATTATGGGGTAAATACTTAAGTCAGAGCTAGCCAGTAAGAAACAAGCAAGGCCAACAGCTTCATAATTAATATAGCCTCCTGTGTGTTTATTTGGGACTGATGCGGCTCTAGAACCAGGCTGGTGGGAAGGCTTCTCTCAAAGAAAAAGCTTCTCTTTACATAGGACGCCTGTCTATTACACATTTGTGGCCACCTGGCCTTGAAGACAGTCTCTCCCAATGTCCAGCAGCCTTCCCTTGCGGCTAGCAAATACAGCACCTGGAAGGCTCTCAGCAAACCACTTGCAAGCTCTTCAGCACAATCCTCATTATTTTACCACCACATTGGAACTGTTGCTTCCTGTTATGGTGGCCTGCGGAGAGAACTGGTCCTTCGGAAGATGGGTGAGTTTCAGGAATGCTGAACAACCTCTTTGCTCTCCACAGTTGTGTAATCACCAGAGTAAGAAATGTCTATGGCCGCATGGAATCTTCTGGTGGATGTTCTAGACCCAGGACCTTTGCACACTCTTGTCTGGCTGGGAAAGCAAAAGCTGCCTTTTAGCCTGGATCACTCTTCCCCTTAAATGGCATTCTCTTTCTTGGGGACCGTCCCCACCTCAGGGCTGGCTGTTTCCTTCTCACTTCAGGGTTCCAGGAAGCCTGTTGTGGTGTTTCTGTGTGGTCCTTCCCATCCAATCCACTGCTCTACCCACTCTGCCTGCTCTGCTCCCCAGAAGGAACAGCCCTGCATCCCTCAGGTTCCTGGGTCCTCTAAGTCATTAGTTAGACCTTTTATTATGGCCAAAGAGATACTCCAGCAGAAGCCAGGCAGTGGGGAGACAATGGTCATGCATCCCCCCCTCACCCCGTACTTTTCTTTACTAGTCTCTAAATTGGCAGCTAGTTCCATGGAATTACTCCTAAAGTGTAGAGTTGTCTTGTTCAAGCATCCAGGACTTCCCTTCAATTATAGCCTAGGTCCCTGAGCCCCGCTAACCCAAAGGAACACACAGGAAACTATATTAATTATGAAGCTGTTGGTCGTTTGTTTGGTTTCTTATCTGCTAGCTCTGATTTGATTATTGATCCATAATTACTAATGTATATTTTATAAGGACTTGTCTTTATGAGGATCCACTCCTGCTACATCTTTTCCTCCCGGGAGATCACATGGCGACCAGTCTCTTCACTACAATTCCCAGAATCCTCCTAGACTCCTAGTCCCACCTTTCTTGTTTCCCTATTGGCCAACAGTGCTTTATTCAAACCAATCAGACACATATTTACAGAATGACATCTCCCAACAGTCTTGTCCCTGTTTGCCAGCACTAGCTAGCCTACCTTTTTCCACTGGTTCCTATAACACTTCCCTTACCTCCAAACCCAAACCTGCCCTCAGAGTCTTCTCAATGAAGCCTTGTTACATCCTGTTTCCTGCCATGCCCATCCTTCCAGAAGGGTTCAGCAAAGCTTCTCAGAGAGGTCCAGCTGCAGCTAGAAGCAGACACAGTTGGCAATTATCCTCATCCTCTGGCAACTTTGGTGACTTCTGAGAAGGCAGACAGAGATGCTATGCAGACACTTTTCCAAGAGATAATGGTGCTCCTGGCTCCAGGAGGCCCAACCACTCTGACTGGGGACTGTAGCCAAAGTGGGTCCCCATCATGGGGGGAGTGGTTCGGGAATGAAACAAAGGCAAGTCTTTGCAGGCTTGAA
Organism: Mesocricetus auratus; assembly: GCF_017639785.1. NCBI lineage: Eukaryota > Metazoa > Chordata > Mammalia > Rodentia > Cricetidae > Mesocricetus > Mesocricetus auratus. The sequence continues at coordinate 43,857,053 of NW_024429197.1, read as the reverse complement.
GGCTGTCTTCTAGATTTGAGGAGCAACTTCCATCCCTCCAGGGAAGAACAGGCTCTCAGGATGGAGTGCAGCCTCGGGGAAGAAGCCAGGTGCCATCAGGAGCCAGTGCCACCACTTCTGCCACTGGGAACATCTGCTGTCTCTGCTGGTCAGGCCTTCGGAGATCACTGTGGTGCGAATTCAATTCTTTCTCTTTGCAGCTTTTGAACCCTATAAGAGACCTCTTCCTGCCCTCCAGGGAAAGTCCATGGGTCTCAGGGCTTGCTCTCTGCTAGGGTCCTTAGCCACCCTTCCCAGGGCCTGGCACATCACAGCACTCTCTAGAACTCAGTTCTGATGCAAGTCCTTGGCAAGCAGCACAGACTATGACATTATCTGTTTTGAGGGAGGTCTGAGATCAGATCAGCCTGCACGGCCTTGTCAAACAAGGAGGAAAGTAAATGACAGCTGTGGACACGCTGAGGGGTTGGGCTACCTTTCCTAAAACCTCTCATTCAATCCACACAACAGTCCAGGGAGGAGGCGCTGCTGTTCCCACTCACACTGTCCAAAGAGATGTGCAGAGAGATGGAGCCACAGGGCTGGAACTTAACTCATACCCAGTCTCAACTGTCTTGCGTCTGGGCCCCTACTGAGGCTACAACTCTGTGTCTTCTGTCTATTGCGAGGTTAGTGGGGAAATGTGCTGTCCGGTCAGGGCTAGGTCTGAAGAGGACACAGCCCAGAGGTAGACTTTAGCAAACCCTGACAACTTGACAGTGGTGACAGGCTGCTGCAAATCCCTCGCTGATGTCACCTGTCTCCTATTGCTGTAGCAGTGAAGGGCTGTTCTTGCATCTCAGTTTTGATTCTACTTGGTTTGAATATCACTTCCTCTAAGAAGCCCCCCTGGACCTTCCAAAGGGCACCTCTGATGTGTGTTAACATAGTCTCTCATAGTTGCCTGTATACACAAACCCCAAGCCTGCTGATGCTAAAACTTCATTTAAAATAGGGAAGCATTTACCAATGACCCATGTAAACCTCTGTTACATTTCACACAATCCCTAGGTTACTCATAATCTTAAACAACGTGAGTGCCTTTTAACTTTTGCTATACTCTGTCATTTAGCAAATAATCAAGAGAAATAGTTTGTACGTATTCAGTACAGATACAGGTTTTTCTTCATAGAGCAGCAATTTCAACCCACAATTGGTTGAATCCGTGGATGTGGACCCGAGGGATGCAGAGGGGCTGAAAAACAACATATCAATCTTCCTTTCTTTATACTTGAATAGGTTTCTGTAGAAACCCAACTGAAGCCTCAAGAATTCTACAGGCCTCACCAGGATGCTGAAAGCCTTCTTTTCCCCTGCAGAGGCTGCACTGGGGTGTGGGCCTGGCCTTGTTTTCAGTGTCCCCAGTGGGAAGGACTAAAAGGAGAAAGGCTCCAGAGATCACTTTCTCAGTCCAAGAAAGAATTCTGTAGTAGTGACAACCCCATCATGGGTGCCTGCAAGCCTAGGCAAAGGAGAAACCATGACAGGAGACTGTCCTTTTCAGATGGAGTGAGAATGGTTCGGGGCTTGGGCTCTAAGACTGGATCAGTTACTGAAACACTCCTCCATCCCACACAGAACTCATTCAAAATCCACATGGGCCCTGCAAGGCAGGTATCACCAAGAGCATAGGTGAGGAATAAGGCTCAGAGGAGTAAAGGTATCTGCCTGTCCACCCCTGCCAGCACGTGGACACAACTACATATGGGAACACTTATGAATCTGCATGGCCTGTGAGTAGGCGACAGGAGAATGGGAGCTTTGGCCGCAAAGGGGTTTCAGAGAGTTCTGTGGTTTCAGTTCTAATTTAAAAAGAAAAAGGGAGGAGGAGGAAGAAAGAAATAAGGGAAAGAAAGGAAGAAAAGAAAAGAGAAAGAAAGAAAGGGAGAAAGAAAGAAGAAAGCTAAATCAAAACCCAAGTAGGCTTCCTGTCCAGAACCTGCAAGATCCAATGCAGTCCAGGCCAGAGTCAAGAGTAGCCAAGGAGAAATTTTACCAGTCTTGCATGGGAGCAAGTCTGCAAAAGCCTCCTGAAACTACCTCCAACAAATTTGAACATGTGTATATATGGATAGAGCTTTCAATTGTGTTTTTAGAGAATGTGTATTGAGTAAGTGAGAACCCCCTCCCCCATTAAGACAATATATAAACAGGTAACTGTACTAAGTGTTGGGCATACAGGGCTGCAGAAGGTGTTGCTGCCATCCTGAGGCAGCTTGATAATCACAGGAGGAAACAAACACAGACAGGATTTCAGGGGCCTGCAGGTCTAGACCCTTTCATTTGGGTGGTGGTAGATCTGAAGGAGGAGAATTATTGGGGAAGAAAGCAGAAAGTCTTTATAGGAAGACATGCAAGTACAGAAATAGGCAGCTATTAGCCCAATCTGTCATTCTGTCCTTTCCACCTGCCTTGTCCAGGACAAGCCAATGCTCCGGCTCTGTAATCCCGTGAAAGGAAGCTCATTGCCTACTGGCTCTAGTGAGAGCTTTGCAGAGCTTATGGCAATGGATGCCCCTGGTGGTTTGAATGAGAATGGCCCCCATAGGTTCATATGTTCAAATACTTGGTCCCTACTTGGTAGAACTATATGGGAAGGACTAAGAAGCGTGGCCTATTTGGAAGAGGTGTGTCACTAGGCACAAGCTTTGAGGTTTCAAGGACCTGTACTCTTCCCAATTAGGTCACTCTCTGTCTCATGCTACGGATCAAGATGTAAGTTCTCAGCTACTGTTTCAGCACCATGTCTGCCTGCCTGCTGCCATGTTCCTCACCTTAAGGCCATAGGGTCTAACCCTCTAAAACTATAAGCCCCCAGTAAACTCTTCTATAAGTAGCCTTGGTCATGGTGTCTTGTGACAGCTATAGAAAAGTAAGGCAATGTGAGTCTAACAAGGAGAGAGAATGTAGAATGAAGAGACAGTGGGGTCAGCAGTGTGGTAGTTTGAAAGAAAATGACCTCCAAAAGGAGTGGCATTATTAGGAGGTGTGGCTTTGTTGAAGTAGGTGTGGCCTTATTGGAGAAAATGTGCTACTGTGGGGGCAGGCTTTGAGGTCTCTTTTGCTCAAGCTTCCCTCAGTGTAACACATGGACCACTTCCTGTTTCCTGCAAGCCAAGACGCAGGACACTCACCTATTTCTCCAATACCGTGTCTGCCTGTAAGCTACCATATCCAGCTATGATGATAATTGACTAAACCTCTAGAACTCTAAGATGCCACCTCAGTGAAATGCTTTCCTTTATAGGAGTTGCTGTGGACATGGCGTCTCTTCACAGTAATAGAAGCCCTAACAAGACAGGCAGTCAATGACTTCAAAACTGTCTTCCTTTGCCTGCTTGGAAGCTTAGTGAGACCCTCCTCTCCTCATTCACTGAGTGCTCCCAGCATGATACCTGCTCGGCTTAGCTTCTAATCGATACCTTCCATAAGGCAAGCAAGAGATAGATGTGTTCCCCAAACAGTGATGGAGGTAAGTGGATTGGCTGACAGTGCACGGAAGTGCTCAGTTTCATGCCAAACCTGTGTGTGCCACCTTCGCTTAATTTAAATAAGCTGTGTGCATGCCTGGCATAGAGACCTTGCTTGTGTTGGCTTCATTTCTGTCTCAAAGGGTCCTGGGAGCTCCCAGGGTGCTGGGAGTTGACTTTCTGAGGAAGCTCACCCAAGGGACAATCAGCTGATGTGATTGACTGCCATCACATGTTTCAAAGTTCATTGTTTCAAAAAAATAGAGTAAGGACTATTATTAGCAGCAATCAAAGTGCAACCACACTTCCTAGTCACAAGTCTGTGGGAAGAAGGACATTTGAAGCCATGCCTGGGTGGCATTGGTGGTGCAACGTGCTTGGGGGGTGGAGATGAGTTTCATAATTGCCATGCCTGTCAGGTGATGTCGAACTCTGACTCCCAGATATTTCTCTAGTCCAGGGACAGCTGATCTGGCATTTCTGAGGAAGGACAGCTGGGAGCTTCTCTTTTGCAACACTTGATCCATGCCTCACGGAAGACTCAGCAAGGGCAAAGCACTGGACCAGACAACTGATATGGATCAGGCTTGGTGGGAACCTTTTATTGCTAGGCAGCTTGGTGATGCTGGTTCATCTGTCTGCAGACTTCTTTATGACTATACCTGTGTTCTAAGCATCCCTTGCCTGACCCTCTCGTGCTAACCCTGCAAGTCCTCAGGACATGTATTTAGCCTATTCTGTTGGCTTAATTGGATCTCCACTACAAGGACAGAGCAAGGCAGACACAACTTTCAATTACCTACAGCAAGGCCCAGTGCAGAGGTGGGATTTTAGGAGCATTCAGAGAGAAAGCAATGATGACACACTGAGACTTTCCCATGCCGCGGTGGCCAGCTTTTCCTGTGCAATGGAGGTCATTGACTTTAATTCCTTTCTTTAATTCCCCCTCCTTTGATGAGGCTCTGGTTGAATGCCCTCACCAAAGAAAGTGTGAGGAATTTAGCGTTTCAGGCCCAGTCACACCACTCATAATCTGCATTGCTACCAGATCCCAGGGAGTTTGTATGTATGCCATAATTTAGGAAATGCTTCTCAAAAGCAACTGCAGGCTGCTTTTAGGTCTTTAGTTTCACCGCAGAGTCTTTCCCAGTTCCACAGACTGCTATGGCCCCCAACACCGGCTCCCATGACAGGGAACCACTCGGCAGTAGCCAGTCTGGTTGGAAACCTGATACTTATCAGGATGGACAAATGATGAGCTATTTGTTAGCAACAGATTGCCTAAGTCTTTCTGGTGATCATGTTCAAGAGCATGCTAGGGGACTCAGAATCACCTACAGATGTTGTTGATGAGGTCTTTAACAAGGAGACAAGCCAGCGTTTAGTATGTAATCTCATGCTCCAGCCAGTGAGGCAAATCTTACAACCTCTGTTGCACACAGTAGGATCCTGAGGTCCAAAGAGTTTAGGTCACCTTTTCAGTGTCACGCAGTCAGAAAGAAGTAGAGTGGTGTATTTTCTTTGGGCCAGGCCTTTGAACAGCTCTCCTAGACAAGCTGTCCATGTGGCTCTGACAGCATCTCTTCGAGTCATCTCCCTTTCTGTCCGCACGTCTCTTTCTTGCAGGGCCGATAGAATTTCTGTAGAGCACCAAACACACAGTGTGCTGCCTGCCCCAGTCCTCTGACTCTCTTACGCATATGGCGTGTTCCCCAGATCTCATTTTTGCTTGTTCCTTATTGTTCAAGGCTTATCCACATATCAACCTCTTCAGAGAGCTCCTCCCACAAGGAAAGTAGTTCGTCTCCCCTATTTCCACCCCCAGCCAACATTCGCTTTCTTCATGTCAATTTAGTTTAGTTAAATCACCATGGACGTTTATTCCCAAACCTGTTAGAGTGCATCTTGGTGAGGGCGAAGCTTTAGTGATGAGGCTGGTCCACTCCCAGCTAGAAGGGTAGGCATGTAGCAGAGACCAACAGGTATTAGTGAAAATAGGAAAGCTGGGTCATGGGATGACAAGTAATGACACCGAGACACGTGAGCCTCTCACCTGACAGACCTTGGGCTGAACTCCTGGTCTAAGTAGCATGACCTGGGTTTGATCACCTAACAGGTTTGGATTGAACGTCCAGTTCAGGGGCATGACCTTAGGCATTCATAACCTTTCCAAGACCTGAATTTCTCATCTATAAAATGGGAATTAGTAACCCAACTCATGGAGGTGGTAAGAGTCTCATACAAATGACATTAGAGACACAATAGGTCAAAATTGGAGTCCTTGGAAATGCTAGAAAGCCCCTCGTCTCCCTTTCTACTTCTCTCAATAATAAACACTGTGTGGAGCTTCTATCACCTCCAGGCTTGTGGCCATGATGTAGCCTTTGTCTTCAGTGGCCCTCTGCCTTTAACTGCTTGGAAAGGCATCCTTTAAAACTCAGAGAAGGTGGTCTGATGCTAGGAAGTTTCTTTCTGTCTTCAGAATCCTGGTAGGAAAGTAACCAATCTCTTTCCTTGTTGCCAGTATGGATCACCAGCTTAGTCAGTGGAACTAGTGTCTGAAGGCACATTTCTCCAAGTGTCTCTGTGTCTCAGGTGAAAGGGCATTGTGGTGGTCCTAATAAGAATAGCCCTTTAGGCTCATCTATTTGAATGTCTGTTTGTGCCTAGTGATGAACTATTTAGGAAGGATTGGGGGGTGTGGCTTTCTTGGAGAGGGGGTGTTACTGGAGATGGGTTTTGAGATTTCAAAAGCCCATGCCAGGCCCAGTCCCCCCATACTTCAAGGGCTTATCCAGATGTAAGCTCTCAGCTACTCCCCCAATGCCATACCTGCCTGCCTGTCATCATGCTTTCTGCCATGATAATCATGGAATAACCCTCTAAAACTGTAAGCATGACCCCCATTAAATGCTTTCTTGTAGGCAGATTTCTTCTGTCCTACCAGCCAGCTCACAAATAATGACACAGAGACTTATTATTAATTATGAAAGCTTGGTCAATAACTTAGATTTGTTTCTAACTAGATGTTATAACTTAATTAACCATATCTTTTAATCTACATTTTTTGTTTGTTTGTTTTTTGTTTTTTCAAGGCAGGGTTTCTCTGTGGCTTTGGAGGCTGTCCTGGAACTAGCTCTTGTAGACCAGGCTGGTCTTGAACTCACAGAGATCTGCCTGCTTCTGCTTCCCGAGTGCTGGGATTAAAGGCGTGTGCCACCTCTGCCCGGCTAATCTATACTATTTTACATGGCTTGGTTACCTTTATTGTGTAATGTCCATGCTTCTTCCTCTGTATCTGGCTGGTGACTCCTCCCTTCTTCCCAGTACTCTCTCTGCCCCCCAAATCCTGCCTAGCTTTTGGCTGTTTAGCTTTTTTATTAAACCAGCCACACTACCATATCTTCACACAGTGTAAAGGGATATTCCACAGCACTTTCTTTTATAAATTGCCTTGGTCATGGCGTCATCTCGCAGCAATGTAACAGTAACTAAGACAGAAGCTGGTACAAGGAACTGGGGTAATGCTGGGACAGACCTGACCATGCTCTTTGTTGGAGAAATATGGCAGTCTTTGGGACTTTGGCTAGCTAAGCAATTGAACATTTTAAGAGGAGCTTAGTGAATCATCCTAGTAGTAGCATAGAAGACAGCGATGCTGATAGCAATGTAGACAGTGGATGTCCATCTCAAGAGGTTTTAGCAGGGAATAATACTAGAAATCATGCTTGTGATATTTTGACAAAGAATGTGGCTGCTTTTTGCCCTTTTCCAAATTCAGCCTGAGGCTGAATTGAAGAGTTTTGGAGTAATGTCATTTATTAGCAGAGGGGATTTCAGACAACCTAGTATTGACTGTGTCACATGGTTGTGGTTATTAGCGATCACTCTTACACAGGTTTACAATGAAAAAGAGCAAGCAGGGCAAAAAGAATAAATAAATAAAAGTACAATTTGAGGAGAAAAAGAGCACCAGGAAATTCAATGTTGGAGTCAAGTCTTATGCTCAAAGAAATGAGAAGTTTAAGGAAAGACTTAGGAGAGTGGAATAAAGGGAGTGGTGCCCTCAAGGCAAGACCCCACCCAGATAATCCTACACCCTGTGAGAGGAAGAGGCTGAGAAATTTCCTCCACCCCCAAATCATCAACAAGTTAGAGCGTAAGTAAATTCAATTCACAGATGGGGCCAGATTCCAGCCCCAGAAGGCAACAAGTTTGGCAGTTTTGCTCATGTGGTTCTGACTTTACCAAGAGGGGTACAAGAGTAAATGGATTGTGGAATCTTCCTCCGTCGTTAAAGAAAGCTGCCACGGCTAGATGTGTGGTAGGGAAGTCCCTGCATGGGGGCCTGGAGAGGCCACTGAGTGAAGCTGTGAAGGCAAAGCCTGGATTTCATCAGAGACCCCAAGATGCTGGAGATTCCAGAGCTGTGGGCTACCTGCCAAGGAGAGCTGCAGGCAGAACGTGAAGCCAGCCAAATTCAGCAAAGCTGGAAAGAGTGGGGAATCTGAAGAGTCATCTAGGCCCTTAGATATCAGAGCTGTAGAACTCTGCTGTGTTTCAGTATTGTTTTGATCTCATATTTTCTCACTATATCCTCTTTCCTCTCTTTGGAATGGTAATGTATATTCTGTACCATTGTATGTTGGAAATATGTATTTAGAATTCGTTTTTTCCGGGGGTTGCAGTTAAGAGATTGCCTTAAGTCAAAAGAGACTTTGGGTTTTAAACAGTGTAGAGACTGTGAAGTACTGAATGTTTGATTGCCAGTTGTTGGACTGTTTAGGAAGGATTAGGGGGTGTGGCCTTGTTGGAGGAGGCATGCCACTGGTGGAGGGCTTCGAGGTTTCAAAAGCCCATGCCAGGCCCAATCTCAACCTCTTTCTGTCTACAACTTATGGATCAGATCTGAAATTGCAGCTACTGCTCCAGCACCATGCCAGCCTGCGTGCTACCACGATCTCCACCATGATGAATATGGACTAACCCTCTGAAACTGTAAGCTAGGCCCCTTGCATGCTTTCATTTATAAGTTGTCATGATGTAGCAATAGGACAGTAACTAAGATAAACACTAATAATGAGCCATATTTTCTGACCTGTTTATTGTTCTCTTTCTAAACCAGGAATATAAGTTTAAAAAGTGGACCAGAAATAGAAGGCCTACTATTCCTTTTGTTTGGTATAAAAGCTCTGGATTTGAGTTCTTATTTCTGGCATTTACAATCACAAAGCCCACTTTTAGCTTGCTGAATTCTCATTACATCTATATAGTGCCCTCCCATGAGTATCCATTCTAATGTAGAGCCTTCTTATCACAAGGTAGGCCTGGGACAGACTACCTCCCCTAAATTTCAAATCTTAGATGAGTTGCTATGTAGGGATGGAGTCTACATCATTCTAGACCTGGTCTCCCAATGCTGTGGGGTGGGAAACATTTCTGAAGACAGTTGGATTCATAATGGAGCAGGCCAATGAACTGTTGTCATTGTTGGAGAAGACCTACAGTATGTGAGACACCTTTATACATACTCTTTAATTCTCACAATACACATTGCACTATGCATTTACAGATGAGGAAGCAGGGCACAGAGAAGCCAAGTGATGTTCCCATAGCCCCACAGCCAGTGGGTGGCAAAGCCTGATTCCTACCTAGAGCTGAAGATTTGGAAGTTTGATGTGCTGGATAGTCACCTGGAGAAGGAGCCTCTAGCAGACTGGGTTTGGGCATATCTTTGGGGGCATTTTCTTGGTTAATGGTTGTGGTGCTTTGAAAGAAATGCACCCATAGTCTTGGATATTTGCATACTCTGTCCCAGTTGTTAGTCCCATTTGGCCAGTTTGGAGGAAGGGGTGGCCTTACTGGAGGAAATACGTCACTGGGAGTGGGCTTTGAGATTTCAAAGTCATGTGTCATTCCCAGCTAACTCTCTCTGATTCCTGTTTGTGGCTCAAGATATGAGTTTCCCAACTTCTGCTCCAGTCACTTTCCTTGCTAACTGCTCTGCTTTCCTGTGTGATGGCAGCAGATTCTCATCCCTTTGGAACCATGAGCTCTTCTACATGCTGCCTTGGTGATGGTGTTTTATCAGATAAACAGAAAAGTCACTAATACAATGATTGATGGAGAGGGTCCAGTCCACTGTGGACAGTAGCACTCCTGGGGAGGTTGTCCAAGGCCGTGTAAGAAAGCAACCATGGAAATCAAGCCAGTAAGCAACTTTCCTCTGTGGTCACTGCTTCGGTTCCTGCCACCAGGTTCTGGCCTGGACTTCCTACTTTGGCTTCCCTTGATGATGAATGGTGACCTGCAAGTAAATAAACCTGTCCCTTCCCATGATGGTTTTAGTTTTTGTCTTTTATCACAGCAACAAGAAGCAATCTAGGACAGATGTGAAGAAGTGTCACAGCCAAAAGGTTGCATCTCATTTGCTCTGATGATGTCCAGATTCGGGCATTATCACTCCCCAGCTCTATGCTGCCTAACTACCCTACCCCAGCTCCAGTATCTTCTTTGAAATGATGTGGGGATACTTTCAAGAACATTCCAGGATGACATCACCTTGATTTCAGCATTCCCTATAGAAGCCTCTAGCTTGATTGGTAGATTATCAGTGGTTCTTTTCCTCTTATGCCTACCTCACAAATTTTAATCTAGCTCTGAAGATCCTCTGGCAAAACCCCAGGGACAAGCTGGCCAGGCAGTGACAGACACTTTCCAAGGCCTTTGCTGTTTCATCATTCTCCTCTGGAGACAACCCAGACTAAACACAGAAGCAATGCCTTGGGGAAGCATGAGGAACCTCCTAGGTGACTGGACAGTTTCATTGGAAGTAGAAGCCTGTACATCTCTGGTGATCAGAAGGCCATCTAGATACCTTTCTCTGAAGCTCTCCCCCATGCCATTGCAGAGGGAGGATGGCCATGTGGCTTGGGGAGACACTAAAGCAACAGTCAGGTGTGGTCTGAAAGAAAATCACATGTTGCTGAGGGCACACAGTGTACAAGCCCAGGAGCCAGCAAGTACAACCCTTATCAAGTTGATAAGGACTGTAAGCACACCCTGGGAATCAAGGATTAACTTTGGAAGACTTGTTCTTATCATAAAGGGATGTTTCAGAAATGACTTTGTCCTTCTAGGTACACAACTTTTTCATTGGTACCTGAGATAACTTTAATGCCCTGTCTCTTATAGAGCATTAATGAATCACATCACATAGCCATGTGTGGGTGCAGTTTTCTTAAATGAACCCCTACACTGGACATTGCAAGGCAACTGACATTGCAACACAGATAGAGGCACATTCTACTCCTCCCAAGTCATTAGCACAAGGCTCAAATGTGACTCTTCAAAGTCACTGGACTTCTAATGACAATTGTTCAGTGTGACTCCACTGGCTATCCCACTAAGATTCTGCACCCCCATCAACAGGCCCTAATCAGTCTGTGGTTTATTGTTCATCTTCATATTGTGTCATGAAATGAATGTGCTAAATATTGGATTAACTACCTCTGTTCCCACAGTGCTTCTATAATGATACTTACATGCTCCAATTGCTTTGCGAATACATCCAATCCTGAACCACTGTAAAGAAAGACATTTCATGTGTCTCTCTCTATACTGATGAGGGAGCTGAAGTAGAGGTTAAGCACCATGACCAAAGTCACACAGCTCACAGGTGGCAGAGCCAAGAGTATTTTTCTTACTCCTCGACCCAAGTTTTGCTCTGCCAGTGCATCATGAATTATATGAGGGCCCCGGGGTTGCCAGCCTGATTTGAGCCCAGAGTAAGCCTAGTACATCATAACGCCCAGCAACTATCTCTCAAATGGTTAAACAGTTAATAGTTTATTTTATTAAATTCCTTTAAATCCTTTATTCATAGACTCATGTGCAGACATATACTTCCTACTAACTAAGTCTCTGGATACACAAAGGAATTGGGACACAGAAGCAGACAGTGAATCTAAATGTTTGGGGGTCAGTTTCTGATGTGTCAGACACACATGGTTTTACTGGAGCTAAGTGACCTTAGCAGATTCAGTTATTTTACTGAACTCTGGCTGTCTTGTCTTTAAAAGGAAAATGAGTTTCTTGCTAGGTTGTGCATTGTGGCAGAGTCCACATGTAGGTAAAGGGGAAAGACCCATCAGGTACTCAGGAATCCAAGCATCCCCTGGCACCCTCTCCACATTAAGCAGGACGGAGAAGGAGGCATGAAACCCCTCTTTCTTGCTGAGCAAGCTCTATTTGTTCAGAATGACTATTAGGGTCAGGGCAGGGGAAAGCAAAGAGAATCAAGAGATGGAAAACTTCACTTTTCCCTTCTACTCCAATCAAGACTGGAATGACTTCAGTGAAACTTGGGGTATATTTCTTTTGATTCATGGTTAAAGCCATATTGACGTCACTTTTTTTCTCTTCTGCTACCTTATTTAATTTTGTTGTCTATAACATAAAACATTGGCTCTTTAGAAGTGGTTTCTACCATGTTATTGAGAAGCAGGGGGATGTCAATCTATCTTCCACCAGAAAACAAAGTCTGCTTTAAATTAGGGAAAGCAAAGTTGCACATCTGACATTTGATTTTCCCGTGGCTTCAAATTTGTAGGCTTAGTTCTTAAAACTCTAAATATTTGTCTTAGTTTGAAGACCATTTTCAAGTCTTAGTCAGAAATTCTGCTGTGAAACTAACAAAGAGTCTGAGGTTCAAAACAAACTGTACTAAAGTCATCTGTGTTTGACATCAAATGGCACTGGAAGTTTCAACAGATTCCTTCTGTAGGGGGAGTTCAAGGTCTAGGGACCTCTGCACATGCTTTCACCTATGTTCTACTCCTTTTGTTGCTCACCCACAAACGCCACACAGCAACTGTGTTGGATTACTCTAGGTCTTTGAGCCAGATCTTGGCCTTCGCATGTATGGTTCCCTTCTCTTGGAAGACTTTTCCTTCTCAAACTGATTTACTAGTCAAGAGTCAGTGTGAACCTGCATGCCTCTGGGGCAAAACTGAATGCCTGTCTTCCTTCTTACCGCTTGTGCCCTTTCTCAGGATTTTCTAAACATCATGGTTTTCATTTGTGTGCTTCCTGGAAGTAATGAGGTATCTATCTGTCTGTCTGTCTATCTATCTATCTATCATCTATCTATTTATCATCTATTTATTTTTGTGAATGTGCATGTTTGTGTACACATAGGTACATGTGTTCTTGTGTCTGTGAAGGTCTGAGGACAACTTCTGGGATCATTCCTTGTCATTATCAACTTGTTTTGAGACACAGTGTTTTACTGACCTGAGGCTGACCAACAAGGCTAGGCTGGCTGGCCAGAGTCCCATGGATCCATCTGTGTCTGCCTCTTCAGGAGTGGAATTGCAAACACATGGTTTTTGAAAAACCTGGGGACTAAACTTCAGTCAACAAGCTTTTACGGCTAGCATATTATCACCTGAGTTATTTCCCATCCCCTGGGTTACTTAATATACTTGGAAGCTCACATAGAGCTTGGTCAGTACAAAGTCCCCTTGAATGATGGACTTAAAGAGAAGTATTGATATTTACACTTTAGGCTCTGATGAGTAGGAAATAGACTCCTCACTAGCAAGAACATGAGCATGGGACAGGTTGGGCCTTGTGAGACCCTAAGCTGGTGCGGCCCAGCCTCAGATAATTGCACGTGATGGCATGGGAGTAGAGGAACAACTCTCGGGATGCACACACTGCTGATTGACTGAGGTCTTCTGATTCTCCATCCAGTGCTCACTCCGATGGTCATTGTCTTAGGAAAGAAGCGAGTGAGAACAGTCATCCAGGGGCAAGAGACTGGGGTCTAGACACGTTACTGGAACGAGGCCACTGGCTTGGCATCAGGCTCCAGGCATTTGGGAGATCAAGAAAAGCATTAACAATGAAAAGGAAGTGCTCTGGGCATTTCTTGACAGTCTCAATGGCCTGAATTAGTATAGGATCTAGGAGAAAGTGCCATGAACTACTTTCAATCAAAGGATAATGACTCTTCACAACTGGGTAGACATTAAGACAGATGGCTATTTCAAAACTTTCTAGTAGTAGTAGGAGGAAGTGGTTTGATTTCCTCCTAGTAGGAAGATGCTCATTTAAGTAGAATTCAGGAGGAATAAGTGGAAGGGGAAGTACCCGCCCCCAGCCCTGTACTTGGACCTTGAGGTCAGCATCTTGCAAAGAGGAAGGTATCACAAGAGGCCTCTCAGGAAATTAGGAGAGATTTTTACCAATGGCTCAGATCCAGAGTAGAAACAGGACATTTCTACCTGTGGCCCTTAGGTCTCAGCAGTGGCCTCATTTCACTTAAGTTCTTCCCTTGCCCTTGGAGAGATCCAAGGGTTGCTGAGACTCTCAGAGTAACCTCAGATACACTCCACCAGAATTATCAGACATGGTACCCAAAGGCATCTAGAACTCCATGTACTTGGAGACTCTGTCCAATCGAACCTCTTGCTTATCAGGAGGTGTGGCTTTGTTGGGGTGGATATGGCCTTGTTGGAGGAAGTGTGTCACCATGGAGATGGGTTTTGAGATTTCCTATGCTCAGGAGACCACCCAGTGTGTCAGTCCACTTCCTGTAGCTGCAATATTTAGGACTCCAAGCTATTCCTCCCGCCCATGTTCCCTGCATGCTGCCATGCTTCCTGCCATGATGATAACGAACCTCTGAAACTGTAAGCACATTCCCTAAATTAAATGTTTCCTTATAAGAGTTGCCGTGGTCGTGGTGCCTTTTCACAGCAATAGAATCTAAGACAGGCACCAAGAGGATGCTCAGGAAATGCAGGCCCCTCCCACATGTCAGCGTGCATAACCAGCCAGGTAGGTTTTATCATCCCTTTGTGTGAGGCAGGGAAACTGAGACCCAGAAGGGATACACTGCTTGTTGGCTTTTTAAAAAATAAATTTGTCTCCTGAATGTGGAGTAGGCAGGGTGTTTTTATGACACTGTGGTGCAAAGGTAACACATTTATTTGTGTTTCCAAATAGGACAAACTTCTCCAGTTTGATGGGAAGTCTCCTTTTAGTTATACAGGGTAAGGTTGCCCCAGGCCCTGGGGACTCTTAAGGAATGGAGTTTACATAAGGGTTTATCTGGTTTCAGAGCTAGCCTGTCTCAGATCCCAATGTAATATTAAGGAGCAGAGTCTAGAGAACCTCACTACATAAGTCCCTTCTGAGGAAGACACTAGCAAAATGTCCACACAGCCACACCAAATCAAGAAAAATATAGGATTATAACCCCGATGACTACAAGTCCTGTTGTGGCTCATTTCCACACGTGATCTTATTTAGTAAGCTGCCGTGGCGGAGGGCACGGTGTGTGTGTGTGTGTGTGTGTGTGTGTGTGTGTCTCACGCGTTAGATTTATATATTTTCTTGCTTTGTGTTTTTTTGTTTGGACATCTGCCTGAATGTAAGTTTGTGCACCAAGTGAGTACATGAGGCCAGAAGAGGACATTGGATCTCCTGAAATTGGAGTGATAGACAGTTGTCAGCTGCCATATGGCTGCAGAGAATTGAACCTGGGTCGTCTGGAAATCACCAATGCTCTTAGATATTGAGTCATCTCTCTAGCCCTGCAGGGTCTGTATTAAAGGAAGCTCTGCAAATTGCATATGCTTTAGCCCATCTGTCCCCAACCCTGCACATCTCGCCAGGCTTCATTCAAAGGCAGCAATCTCCCTCCACACAGGCCATGGGCATACTTCCTGGCAGGAAAACCCTGAGTTTTCGTAGGAAGCTTTCTGTGCCCATTCAGAGGTCCGGCCTTCTTAGACTGTGGTGTTGCACAGGAGAGGAATGAAAATCCCCACTATTGGAAACACCTGCCACCACCCTTTGGTTTAGCGATTTGCTGGATCTTTACTGCTGGGTCCCTTTATGACTTGAGTTTCAGCCCTGAGTCCCTCTCCAAACCCCAGAGTCATCAATCCTTATTTTAGAGAAGCAGAAAGAGGATGTGGAAAGATTTCTTAGCTCTTCAGAAGGACACGAGTGACCTCCCTTCTCACAGGGACATGGAAATGGCACTCACATCCTAGCCCACAGCCCAGACAACGAAACCAACCCACAAGCTCCACTTCCTGGCACAGCAGCCAGGGCCTGTTGACCAGCACCATCCATTCTGCGCTGAGTGGCTGGTGCTGGGTTACAGCTTTACCCTGGCTTTCCTTGAGGACAGAGGGGCTCATGAATAGGGTGCCGCTGGATGCATCTCTGCCCTTGGTCGGAGGCCATCTCCCGCCTACACGGAATCCTAACAGGTAAGGGCGGGTGGCTGTTGACTAGTCTTGAAAGAGGCAGTTCTTGACCTAAACATTCCTTCTGGCACCTGAGGCAGATGGAAAAGTCATGATTGAAAGGGCTCCCGAAGTACAAGACCCTCTGTGTGCCTCAGGCAGGACACCAGGGAAAGGCAACAGGAGACCAACATGCCTGGGGCCTGTGATTGCTTTTATTCTCATAGATGGAACTCAAATTAAGAGGCTTTGGTATTCCCTGGAGCAAGAGTACCCTGCTCTTGCTTGGAGCTGAGTAAACAGAACTTTTGGAACCTGTGGTGGCCACTTCTGACACATGGACCAGAGTCTGGCTGGCATTGGGAGACAGGGCAGCCGGGAAATAGCCTAGATTAGGACCCGCCCTGGCCTCTGGACTTGAGTCCATGAGGAAACACCTCTGCCAGGACAACCTGTCTTGGACACTTGGAAATTATGTCTCAGTTCAGAAAACAGTCATAGCCTTTGCCCCAGTAATTCCATCTCTAAGAAAACAATGACAAGCAATAATTGCTAATGTTTCTGATGATGTGTGCTCAAGGAAGGCCAGTGTAATTTTGATAGTAAGAAAACATGGAAGCAACATAAATATCTGCCAGTGGGACACGTTAGAATGCTTACACTACATCTACCTGGCAGAAAAGTGTTAGCCACTAACAGTCGGATGGTGAAGAATATCCATAGAAATGGAATGCCTTGATATTATGTCAAGTGGGAAAATGCTACACACTATTAGGAACTATCTGCTCCAATTGTGTAACTATATATTATGATGACATTTATTAGACACTTACTATGTATCAAGCATAACTCTAAGCATTTAAAAAATAATAATACATTTACTCATGTGTCAAGCATACGAAGAAGGCATTTTTATTGTCCCTGTTTTTTTTATAAGGAGTTGAGGTCTGTGCGGTTCTGTAAGACCACACAGTCATGAGTGGCAGAATCTGTGTGTGAACAGGGTTGTGCTGCCTTATGGCCATTTATAAAGCACCGATCTGGCTGTTCCCCCTCTCTGTGTGAGCGCCATGTTTGTGTAGTTTCTTTTCTCTCTTTCTAGAGGAGTAATCCCAAATGTTAGCTGGGTTTTAAGTTATCCCTTTCCAGCGCAAAATATGGACTGTGGAGGACATCAGCATCTGGACTGCAGAGACCACATGATGTGCTCCTGAGCTCCTGCCCATCCAGAGGCAGCAGGGTCCTAATTCTCTTAGCTGTGACTTGGTGCCAATGCTGTGCCATCCTGTTCAATATCCTGGGGATTCTGCAGTGAACAGAGTAAGGGACACAAAACCAATTCTTGGCCAACATTCCACCTAGTGGGGGAGGGGGCAGGGAGGGGACCAGCAACAAACAGCCAAGAAAAACATCATCTGGAGCTCAGGGTTGGGCAGAAGAGTACAACTGGAATGGTACCGCGGGGTGGGGCCATGTGCTTAGAACGGCGACCTTTGAGAAGAGGCATTAAGGCTGGAAATCAAACTGTTGAAAAAGAGCATGAGAGACCAGTAAAATGTTTTTTTTTTTAACAGTTTGGGAATCTAATGAATGATGCACTTAATTTCTGTATGTGTAAATTTTGTGACATTTCTATAAGCTAAGGTCATTTCAAAATAAAATGCTGAAGCACACTGAGAGGGTGGAGACATGGCTCAGTGATTTAGAGCACTCTTGTACAGGATACGGGTACAGTTCCCAGCACACATGTGGCAGCTCACAGCATCTGTAACTATAGTTCCAAGAAATCCCACACTCTCCTCTGGCCTCCACAGGGCACCAAACATATCTGTAGTGTACATGCATTCATGTAGTCAAACATGCATACATATTTTTTAAAATCTTAAAAAAACACTAAAATGAGAAAATTTTAAATACAAATAATCATTGTGTACCTGAACGGGCAGTTAGGACTTGCTAGGAGGGCGTGTGGTAGATGAGGGGAAGTCTAAATCCGTGAGGGTGGGTCTTTGACTGAAGTAGAGGGAGGGTGAGGTTTGGGCTTAGAAATAAGCAGTCTTCTCTTAGTTCTGTTAGATTTATGCTCAGTAACCAGAGTCCTCCAACATCCCTGTCCTCAGTAGGCCTTCAGCTCCCAGAGGTGGTTGACATTGAACTGATGCTTCTTTCTCACTGATAAAAAAAGCCAAAACCAAGCGTGGCGGATAACTGTACAAGACTCCCACTGGAACAGGCATTAGGATTCCAGCTCAAGCAGATATTCTGAATTCCCTGAGCTCAGGTCGTCTGGGGCGATACACCAGCATGCTTTCTGTGGCTCGGGGAAGTGACCATTGACATCGGGTGTCTGTTTTCTGTGTGTGTGTGTGTGAGAGAGAGAGAGAGACAGAGAGAGTAGGATTTGGCTGTTGTCTTATGGTGTGAGGTGGTGAGGGTGATGGGGCGTAGTGGGAGGTGGTTGGTGATGGGATTGATGGAGGATGGTTGAGGGTGGTGGATTTGGTGGGGAGTGGTAGGGTTGGTGGAGAGTGGTGGGGGGTGATGACGGGTGTGAGGCTTGTAAAAAGCCAACTCCAATAGCTTGTAAGAATCTGGCTAGGACAACACTTTTTCTTCAAAATTTCAAAGATTCCCTGTGAACTGATTTAATTCCCTAGAGGTGCTGTGCTATGAACTGCAACCTAATTTCTCTTGGTGCCAGGTTACTGGTCAATTCTTTTTTTTCATAATTATTGAGAATATGTGGGTAAACCACTCCCGTGGCTTGAAAGTAGTCAAGGGGACAGCATCCTAGGGAGATGAGCAAGAGAAGAAATTATTGTTTTGGACCAAACTCCTTCCTGGATGTCTTAGGGTCTCTATCGCTGTAGAGAAACACCATGACCTCATCAACTGGGGGAAGGAAGTGTTTACTTCAAGCTTACAGGTCCATATCGCAGGACATCAGGGCAGGTATGCAAGGCAAGAAACTGAAACAGAAACAATGCTTACTCGTTTGCTCTCCAGGGCTTGCTCAACCTTTTTCTTAGAGCACCACCCACAGTGAGCTGGACCTTCCCACATCAATCATTAATCAGCAAAATGCCCCATGATCTTGCCAATATGGTGGGGGCATTTTCTCAGCTGAGGTTCCCTCTTTCCAAATGACTCTAGCTTGAGCCAAATTAACATAAATCTAACTAGGACACGGGGAGGCGGGGATACTCAGTGATTTCCAGGAAGTGGCAAAGATCTTCAGTGTGACTTTGGTGACTTGCTCAATTTCTCTTATTTTGGAGACCATTTTAAAATTGCAAGTAAGGCAACACAACAACAAGAAACCCTTTTAGAAGCACTAAGGCATTAGGAAAAGGGACTCAAGATGTCGTTTAACAAGCATTTGCGCTGGCTCAGGCCTTCTTGCCTAATTTAGACCCAGCTGGCTCTGAAGGCGACCTCAGGAACCTAGTTTTAAGGAGGAAGCGATGAGGGCCTAATTCATGCGACAGCAAGGCTCCATGCCAGCTGTGATACCTCAGGGTCTGAGGGAAAACTCAGGGTCCTTCCAGTGTACCCCATAGTCAAGTTGACCCTCGCTGCTCCCTAAGATATAGGCTAACGAGACACAGGGATGTAAGGATGTGGAGTCTTGGAATCCACCCTGTTTGCCAGTCCTTGCTACCCTGAATCAATGGTCTGCATGATTTCACTGGGATGGTATTCAGGCTGGATTTGGGTTGGCACAGAGCACATTATAAATTGTATCCATGGACCCTCTGAAGCCTTTCCTCACATTGAAGATGTTTATAGAATCAGGAAGCACAGCCTCTGCATGAACGTACTGGTCTTTTCTATGTCAACATCACCATAAATAAACGTATCCAGGATCCCTGCCTGCACTGTTTGCCGTAGATACTGAGCAAGCCTGTGAAGTTGTCATTCTTACCAGAGAGCAGAAGAGAGGCTCTCCCTCTGCCCAGAGCTTAGTGTAACTAGAGGCTTTCTTGACTGAGGCCATCAAAGCATACCCTGCTCCTCCTCTCCCCTGTCCCATACGAACAGCCAGGCAAGTCTTTTAGAGTGTTTCTCTCCTTCGTGCAGCTTATGTTGAAATCTCTTGACCTAGAATGCAGCATTGCAGATCCGTGGCCTGCCTGGGGAAGAGACTCCACACACCTATATTTCGCTCTCCTTTCTACTTCGAAGGTTTTCACTCCTTTATAGCAGGCCATGCTCAAGGTTCATATGTGTGCAAGAGCGTCTTCTCAATAGTACAGAGAGGGAAGGACCCAGCATTTGATCTCACAGAACTTGGCATGGACTCTGCATTGCTGGTTGAGGAACTAAATAGTGGCTGAAGATTTCCACAGTGGCCATCACCTGTTTCCATGAGAAATCTGCCAGAGGGCATCCAGCATACGTGTATAGACTTCCCAATAAATAGAATTCATGAAGGCACCATTGCAGAGGTGTGGACAGGTTTAGCGGCCAGCATGCAGAGACTTGCAAAAGTAGGAAGCAGTTATCACCCTCTGTGGGTTGGATTTGTGTCATTTTCCAGAACTCAAGGCTGAAGACTGAACTTCCAGTGTCTTAGAATGCTATTGGGACACCATGTCACAGGGTGACGCTAGAGTTAAAAAAGATGTCGTGATTGTGGACCTAATCCACTATGCAGAGATCTGAATGCAGACAAGCACACTACACACACACACACACACACACACACACACACACACACACACACCTTGTATAAAGACATGGTGAAGAAGGCCCCCAGAAGACAAGAAAGAAGACCTTAAAAGAAACCTTGATCATAACACTCTAGTTTCTGGAGCCATGAGAAACACGTTTCCTTCTTAAGCCACCTCCCCATCTTATTTAGCAATCTACTGTCCCACTTCTAAGCTTGACACTAAGGGGGAAGAAGAAATCGCTCATGTTTCTCCTCTCAGACTCTGAGCTACTAGAGCCTTCCATTGCAAACCAGGGAAGGCAAAGGTCCCATTAGGGACTAGGTCCTTTTCATCAAGAGGTCTGGACAAACGTTAATTCATTGCTTATTCAACAAATTTCAATTAAATACCCACAGTCTATGGAATCTATTCTGAGTACTGTGGCTATAAAGATAAATGAGACAGAGTCCCTTGTCCTCAAGAGGCTCACACTGTAGAGAAGGTAGATCTAAGGTCAGCTGCAAACCGGCAGGTGCTGTTACAGCAGAGAGGCGAGGCTGCCCACCTACTCACAGTCTGAGGACTATGTTAGATTTTGTGCAGGAATAGAGGAAGTAAAACAGGACTGAGGGATTCGAAAAGACCATACATAGAAAAATGCCAAGACTCCTTTAGAAGGAGAGTCTGGGATATGACTCTACATGGTTAGACTCACTTCTTAGCTTCAGGGTCTCACAACACAGTTGTCTATATTATGGGCTTTCATTTTTTTTTCCTGTAGCCACCTGGTATGATGGCACAAATAGGTTTCTCATGACTCAGCTCCCATGCCAGGTCGTGTCCCTCTTGGGACCTTGGGTAGCCATTTCATATTTTGAGCCCTTTTTCCCAGAGGTCAACTGATCCTCCAACATTATTGTGTGCCTTTCCTATCCAGACCTCAGAGCTAAAGTGTTATAAGAGGCAGTTTCTGTCCCGTGTTCCTCAGTGCACTGGGAAGTCTTCCAGGGCTGTGCCCAGGGTGCTCTGGGAACACAGCTTTGCTCACTATCTTCACACATCTCAGGAATGTAGAAGGTGCTTGGAGAAAGAGTAGAAGAAGTGTTTGATATTACTGTTATTGGGTAGTGGTTGTAGCTGCTGATGAGTCAGGTAAAGGTTCCTTCTTTTTTAAACTTCCATTACTCTGTTTTATTTTTACTTTGAAAAAGAAACATGAGAGGAGATTGCAACTATACATTACATTAATTTGCTTTGGGGATTTACAAAGAAGTTGAAAACATAGATTTTTGCTTTTGAATTTTACTCTTTATTGTTTTTTTAATTTCTGAGATTAAAATATAATTACAATTTTTCTCACTTCTCTTTCCTCTCTCCAAATCTTTCCGTATACTCCTTCTTGCTCTTTTGCAAATCCATGGCCTTCTTTTCATTAATTGTTGTTACACACACACACACACACACACACACACACACACACACACACACACACACACACACACGTGATATATATCCCGCTCAGTCTGTCTAATGTTACTTATATCTATGTTCAAGGCAGACCATTTGGTATTGAATAACCAATTGATGTGCTCTTCCTTGGGGAAGACTATTTCTCCCGATCTCAGCATTCCTTAGTTGACTTTAGTTCTTTGTGTAGGGTTGCGACCTCATGGGCTTTTCTCTGTCCACTTTGACATGTCCATTGGCATTGTTCTTGTGAAGCTTTTTCTTCTTCAGCTTATGTTTTTGGCATCTTTGTCAAATATTAAATAACTAAAGGTATGTGTACTCATACTGTAGTATTTGACATCTTTTCATTGGTTTATTGACCTGTTTTTATGTGAATAATAAATTGCTTCTACAATAGATCTTAAGGTCTACAATGGCAATCTCCCCAGAATTGGTTGTTTTTGTTATCTAGGGACTTTTGTAGTTCCATGTGAATTTTGGGATAGCTTTTCTACTTAGGTGATAGTGAGTTGGGGGTTTTGATTGGGTTTACAGTGAATTTGTAAATAAATTTTGGTAAAATAGTCATTTTCACAATGGTAATTCTACCAACCCATGGACATGGGATATCTTTCAATTTTCTAGTGTCTTTATCTTTTTCTTAAGAAGCCCAAAGTTTTCATTTTTAGATATCCTTTACTTTTGTTAGGTTCATTCCAGTTTTCCTTTTCTTTGAGACTGTTATAAGTAGGAGTGTGTAAGTGGGTTCTTTCCCTGAATGTTTATTGCTGTATAGAAAAGTTATTGTTTTGTGCAAATTGATTCTGTATCTTTCCACATTGCTGAATTTGTTTATCATTTATAGAAGTTTTCTGGTAGAATTGTTTGGGATCTCTAATGTATCATATCCTGTCACCAGCAAACAGGACTCCTGTTTGTATCCCCTTAGTTTGCCTTTCGTTTCGGCTAGTATTTCAAGTACAATATTGACAAGGAGTAGGGATAGTGGATCTCTCTGTCATTTTCCTGACTTCAGTGGAATTGCTTCAAGATTTTTCCACTTAAGATGACGTTGATGAAGGGTCTCTAGTAAACAGCTTGTATTATGTTCAGGTATATTTCCTCTTGCCCTACATGCTCTAAGATTTTTATCATGAAGTCATGTTGAATTTTGCTGAAGGCTTTTTCTTCATCTATTGAGATGATCTGACATTAACTTCATTTGTGTGGCTTATTGCATTTATTGATTTGTGCATGCTGAACTAACACTGTATTTCAGGGATAAAGCCATCATGTATAATCTTTCTGATGTCTGTCTTCTATTTGAAGTATTTTATTTAGCATTTTTGAGCCTAAATTCATTAGGGGATGTTAGCCTATACTTTCTTTCTTTCTTTCTTCCTTCCTTCTTCCCTTTCCTTCTCTCTTTTTTACCTTGCCTCCCTCCCCCCGCTCCCCCTCCCCTTCTCTCTGTTGTTGTGCCTTTACCTGGTATAGGCGTTAGAGTGATCCTGGCTTCATAGACAGAGCTTAGGAGTGTTCCTTCTGTTTCTATTTGCTGGAACTATTTATGAAATATTGACTGTAGATCTTCTTTGAAAATCTGGTATACTTCTGTTATGAATTCATCTGGCTCTGAGCACTTTTTTAAAAGATGGAAGTCTTTTGGTTACTATTTTAATCTCCTCATTTGTTATGAGTCTATTTATATTGTTTATGTTGTTAATTCTGGGTTTAATTTTGGTGGTTCAGCTGAGTTTAGAAATTCATCCATTTCTTTTAGGTTTTCCAGCTTAATGGATTACAGGTTTTTAAAATATTCCTTATAATATTGTGAATTTCAGAGGAGGACGTGGTGGAGCAGGAAGGTTGAGTTGGGGGAAGAATAGGGGAGAACAGGATGAGAGACACCATAATAGAGGGAGTCATTCTAGGTTTGAGGGGAGATCTGGCACTAGTAAGATCTCCAGAGATCTACAAGGATGACACCAACTGGCAAACTAAGCAGTAGTGGAGAGACTACTTTAAATGCCCTTCCCTGATAAGGATTTGGACAACTATCTTACATAACATCCTAGAACCTCCATCCAGTGACAGATGGAAGCAGAGGCAGAAGCCCACAGCTAAACACTGAACTGAACTCCTGGAACTTAGTGACAGAGAATGAGGAGTGATGAGCAAAGTGGCCAAGACTGGGCTGGTGAAATCCAGAGAAACAGCTGACCTGAACAGGGAGAGATCTTGTACCCCACACTGATGGCTGAGAGGTCAGCATAGGACTGATGCAGACCCCCTGACTATGGGTGTCAGTGAGGAGACCTAGGCAATCTATGGGGCTTTGGGTAGTAGATCTGTATTTATCCCTGACACACAAATGGACTTTGGGTGCCCATCCCACAATGAGGGATGCTCTCTCAATCTGGACACTTGGGGAGGGCCTGGGCCTTCACCGGAATGAAATGACAGACTCTAGAGATCCCCCATGGAGGACCTTACCCTCCATGGAGTGGGGATTGGGTGGGGGATTGGGGGGGCCTGGCGGTGGACAGTGGGCATGGAGGGGAGAGAGAGGGAGCTGGGACTGACATGGGAAGCAAGCTTGTTTCTAATTTAAATATATAATAAAAAGTGTTTAAAATATTGTGAATTTATTTGGTTTCTGTTGTAATGTTTCTCTGTTCATTTCTAATTCTGTTAATTGGGTCACTTATTTCTTATGATTACTTGGGTCAACAATTTGTCAGTATCGTTCATCTTTTCAAAGAACCAGCTCTTATAGTCATTGCTTATTTGGATTATGCCTTTGTTTCTATTTCATAGATATCTGCTGGTTTTCATTATTTTTTTCCCATTGACTGGGTTTGGATTTGGTTTGATCTTGTTTTTCAGCTTTTTGAGTTGTATCCTTTGTCCATTTGTTTGTGCTCTTTCTGATTTCTCAGCATAAACGCTTAGGGCTGCTGTCAATCTGTCTTAGAACTTTAAATGTATTGTGACCTCATTTTCACTTAGGTACAGGATTTTTAAAATTTCTTTCTTGTTTTCTTCTTTGATCCATTCAACATTAAGTAATGAGTTGTTTAGTTGCTATGACTGAGTATTGACTAGAGACTTTTCCCCCTGTGATATTAATCATATAGCACTGCAGTCAGATAGGACACAGGGAGTTATTTCATTCTTTTTGAATTTGTAAAGCCTTGTTTTGTGTCCCAGGATGTGTTCTATTTTAGGCAAATTTCCCTATGTTGCTGAGTAGAATGTTTACTCTTTAGGGCTTATTTGATGTATGATGTCAATTAATTCTGACATTTTTTGTTTATTTTACTTTTTTTGTTTTGTTTTGTTTTGTTTTACGAGACAGGGTTACTCTGTATTGTTTTGGAGGCTGTCGGTCCAGCCCGGCCTCGAACTCAGAGATCTGCCTGCCTCTGCCTCCCGAGTGCTGGGATTAAAGGCGTGCGCCACCATCGCCCAGCTTGTTTATTTTTGTTCAGATGACCTTTCTATTAGAGAAAGTGTGGTATTGAAACCACCTAAAATTAATAGATTGATGTTAATCTGTGCCTTTAAATTCAAAAGTACTTTTTAAATGAAATTGGCTATCCCAGAGTTTGGTGCATAAATGTTTAGGAAAGTAATGTCTTATTTGTTAATGTTTCCTTTTGTAGAATGAAGTGTGCCTCTTTTAATCTTCTGATTAGTTTTAGTTTCAAGTCTATTTTGTCAGATATTAGGATAACAACACCTGCTTACTTCCTGGTTCCATTTAACCGCAGTCATTTTGTTCATACTTTTGCTCTATGCCAGTGCTTTTATATAAAACTGAGATGTTCTCGTGAACAACAGCTAGACAGATTTTGTTTCTTGATCTATTTGAACAGTCTGTTTCTTTTGATTAGAGATTTGAATCCATTTATACTTGAAGTTATTATTGAAGTGTGTGTGCTACTGTAGTGTCTTGTTGAATTTTGGTGTCACTGTCCGTGTTCTGAATGGTACTTTGTGTTTTAATAATCATGACTTCGTGTTTCTTTCCATAGTCTCTGTTATGCTTGTTCTTCTCTTCAGCCAGAAATAATGCTTTGGGTATTTTCTTTATGTTTGGTTTGTTGGACATTATTTTATTTTTAGTTGGTATGTAGTAAAAATTTTTCTTTCTCCTTTAATGATTATAGTTTGCTGGATGTCATACTCTTTTAGAACCTGGAAGGTACTGATCTGGGTTCTGGCTTTCACAGTTTCCATTGAAAAATCAACTATTATTCTGAATCTTTTTCCTTTGTGTGTTATTTGCATGTTTTTCCTTGCAGTTTCAGTACAATTTCTTTGTTATGTATACTTAGTGTTTTAATTATGATATGCTGTGCAGATTTTCCTTTTCTGGTCTTGTCTATTTGGTTTTCTGTGTGCTTCCTGTATGTGTGCATTTTTACTTAGTTTAGAGAAGTTTTCTTCTACGATCTTGTTGAAGTTAGAGTTTTTTTTCATAGTGTGTCACATTTTCTTTGTCTTCCTTTCCTTTGTTTTGATTTTTCTATATTTCTTGATTATTTGATCTAGATACTCTACTTAATCTTTGAATCCTAATAGTCTGCCTTCTCCTTGATCCATTCCACTTGTGAGATTTTACTTTGAGTTTTCCAGTTGACCTTTTCAGTTTGCAATTAATCTGAAACCATCTTCATTTTAGTTTGCATCCTCTCCAGTGTTCCATCTCCTTATTGAAATCCATTCTCATATCCAGGATTGCCTTCATAAGTCCCATCAGCTCATCTTTGTGTCTTCTTAGGCAACACTCAAGTGTTTATTCTCCTTAAGCACTCTCTCCTTAATTTCATTGACTTGTTTCTTTGTGTTTTCCTTAAACTCCATAAATTCTCTGATGAATCTTATGATCATTTTTTTTTTCAATTCTGTGTCCAGAGTGCCTCATCAGCAAAGTTTTCTACAGGTCAAGTGCATTTTGGAGAGAAGTTATGGAATTGATGTTTCATCCTGTTGTTATTTTTGCAATGAGATCTGGGCAGGTAGGCTTCTTTTGTTAGTTCTGAGTCTGTTGCAGACAGAGCAGGTTGAGGCAGAAGAGAAGATGTGCTGGTGGGTTAGGCCTGGAGGCTGAAAATGGATTGGGTGGAATGAAATCAGGTGAAGAGAGGAGACTTGGCTGGCACACAGGATGTGTTTTCTGGTCCAAGCCTGGAGTGTGGAAGTAGATGTGGCCTGGTGCAAAGGCTGTATACGGTGTGGGAGAATCCTGTGGATTTGGAGGATAGGTAGAGAGAATCCCAGCTAAAGTCTTCTGTGGTGCAGGCAATGCAGGCAATAGAACTGGCTGATTGAGGAGGAGTAGATAGGGTTGTCAGGGAGACCACTGGGCTAGACCCTGGAGGAAGATGGGGGAAGTCTGGCTAACAAGTGGAGTGGTGGAGAGCAGTACAGAAGGGACCTGTGGGTAGTTGCAGGTAGGGCAGGTCCTGGCTGGAGCCCAGGTTCCTCCCTTTTAAGAGTTCTCCCTGCACTTCCTGTTTGCTCCCACCTTCCCATCCTGATTCATACCAAGTCCACCTCATGTTCCTCCAACTATTTAAATCCAGTCTCTCCTTCAAGATCGAGTTCAGATTCACCTTCTCCAGGAATTTTGCCCAGAGCATTTCAGGTCACAGGTTATTCCATCCTCTCAATTTTGTCATATGTATGGATTTGTGAGGCATTTATTCATTGCCTAGAGACGTTTTTCCCTCTATTCTAGGATGGTCCTGAGCCATCTGGATCAGAGAACAGTGGGCAGAGCTGGGTAGGACATGGCTATTCTAATACCTCTAGTTTCACTCCTCAGCTCATCCACACGGCAGCAGGAATGAATTTCATGTGCCTTTTCTTCTCAGTACCAGGTGGCTCTACAGTCCACTGCCAGTAGGGGTGTGGTTGAAGGTTACTCAATGCTGGGATGCCAGGTCTAAACTAGGATGACATGAAGCAATCTGGTAGATAGAGTTCCTGGGCTACCTGACTATCTCAGCTACATACTTATCAGCTGGAGTTTCCCAGTATCTCATGAACAGACTGGACTTAACCCAGTGTCCCCCACTTGTTTTGGCTCCCCTGCCTCAAATGTGCTGGTTCCTCTTCTGAAATCCCCACCCAGTCCATTTCATTCTCCAATATCAGCATAAGGGTTACTCCCATTTAATACCCTCTCACATCCTAATGTGTGTGTGTGTGTGTGTGTGTGTGTGTGTGTGTGTGTGTGATCCTGCTCCTGTTGAGCTTGGCTCACTCTTTTAGCACGAGCTACAGTCATTTGCAAGTCTGTCATCTTTTACTGTCTCTGATCTCTTGAAAGCTGTCTCCTTCACTGTTGTCTCCCTGTCATACTTCCCAGTGTCTGTGTCTGACACACAGAAACTATATTGTGCTGTGCGATGATTTTCTGAAGATCACCATTGTGTTACCCAACATCATCCTTGCCTTCTCTTCCTATTTAATTTGGGGTGTGTTGTACAGGCATCCCTACAAGGGCCTATTTTGCAAGACTGTCTATCATGCCCTAAAGATAAAAGCCTATTGCAGCAAAGCTGTAGTGGCTCCAGCATTCTTAGCAATTTCAGAACCAAAGCTATGATCTTCTACATCCCCTAGAGGGGTAAGTCCTCACCCCCATATGGCTGCATAAGCTTGTGAAAACAGTCAAGTCTTTCAGAGCCCATTGAGGAAGATGAGTGGCTTGGAACAGATGCTCCAGATAAGCCCAGTAAATAATTCAGAGAAAGAATGAACAGAGGAAGAAAGAGAAAGACATCTTTTCTTATTTTTCTTTGTACAAAGGAGTTGGCAGAGTCCTAACAGAAATATGTGAGAAGAAAAAATACTCTGGAGAATTTTTAATACATTTACTATACTAGCATCTTGTTTGTGTCTCACCTTAATGTAAATGGAGAACACCTGACCGGAGCAGATATCACCATCTGAGTTTTACAGGTGAGCCAATTAGCACCCAAAGACCTTAGAACATTTCCCCAAGTTCTTACAGGCTTTAAGGGAAATTACATCATATTCAGACCTAAATCCAAGTCTGTGTGACCCCACGTGCCTTCATTTTTCTCCATTCATGGAGATCTGGAGTCCTCCAATGTGACTTTTTTGAAGAGTCATGTCCGTCGAGATACATCCATCTGGGTACCGTGTTCTTAGAAATCAGGATCTCTATTCTACAATCACAATATTCCACCTGATCATGTGGACCAGGTCCATCCTAAGAGCTCAGGACTGTCCCCTACGCTTCAAGTATGTTCAGTGCATCTTTACTGAACGTCTCAGATCAGACTCTTTGGCTTTATGAGTTAAACCTACCCAAACATGCCCATTCTCTGAACCTTCTCAACTATTCCTCCTTTCTCTTTCCCGCCCTGTCTATTTCACTTATCGTTGGCACAAGTGTGATCTTCATGATCCCCACAGTCATCCTCCTAGCATGCTGGATTTATGTCTCAGAGTCTTTGCTAGGTGTTAAACACCATGCCAGAGGAATATGCTCTCCACTGTGTATCTGTTCCTGTTCTCCTCCTGCACCTGCAGAGATCGTTTCAAACACATACTCCTGGCTTCTGTCAATTCAGGTTGGTGCGGTCCTTTGTTTCTTTAGGGTCTAGTCCTTTCCAGCAAATCATTGACTGGTTATGTTGTATTAGTCTCATGGCTTAGAGGAGATGAAGCAATGTCCTTTGCCAGGCTGAACTTCTCATGTCATCTTCAAACAAGAGAGAAACAGGCAGAACCAGATCAAGGCTGGCAGGTTCTCAAGTTCTCAGGACTTCAAACCCAATGTCCTCTCCCCACGCTTCTCAAGCAGGGTCTTAGACTCAGTCATTCCATTGTGGAGATTCTTTAATCTCTAATTCTCTCAATTCCAGGGCCCTGATAAGCAAGCTCTAGACTTAATCCTCAGCTTTTTCTTCTGTGTACTCGCAGGGAGTCAGCTGCCACAGAGGCCCTATGACTTTCCCACTTTGTCTGAAATAAGTGATGACTGATTTCAGCGTCATCTTATTCAATAGTCTTGGTAGCTGTTTTTTTTCTCCACTATCTCTTCAAATATCTGATACACTGCAGGTACGGATGCCTTTTCCTTTGATATAGCCAACCCCAGCTTCCCAAGAATGCGAATCCTCGAGTCTGACTCCCATGTGCCATAAGCTATCAGCTCTCTTCCAAGTTCAGTGAGTCTCACAGCCAGGTAGCGTTCAGGTGACCCGGACACCAGTGCAGAGCCACACATGGAACCAGCCATCTTAAGTCTGAGAAACACACCCAGTGCAGATACTTGCCTGTGGATAGATCATAGGGTTTACCCGAAAGGACTGGGAAGACACACAAGCTGGACAAGACACAGCTGCCAGGGACTCTGTGGTTCAGTTGTCTCTTCTGAGTTGTCACAAATCAAGGCAAGTAACCCACGCCCTTCACACAGATCCATTTGTAGACGTCCTAGAAAACAAGCATAGTATTAGCCAGGTGACTGCTGAAGTCATAGCCAACACTGTTTGTGATTATGGGAAGTGGCTTAAGCAGACACATGGGCAAGCAGCCCACTACATTGAATGAATGAATGAATGAATGAATGAATCTTTCTAAGCACCTTGGAATCCTTGAAAAATAACCTCCACCTACCATGGTCCTTTCAGATCTATCAACTCATGTTACCCAGTACTTGTACTTGGTGCCTTGGTACAAACAAAGATCCTCTGAAAATACCACTCACATTCAATTAAATTTTTCCAGTTTTTTAAAAAAAATCAAGGTCTTAAATGTTTTGCTTGCATGTATGTCTGTATGAAGGTGTTAGATCCCCTGCAACTGGAGTTACAGACAGTCTTGAGCTGCCATGTGAGTACTGGGAATTGAACCCAGGTCCTCTGGAAAAGCAGCCAGTGCTCTTAACCACAGAGACATCTTGCCAGCCCCTAAATAACTTAAAGTTCCCCAGTGAATTTGCAACTGAGCCTAACTGTCCGTAGAA
This sequence comes from Mesocricetus auratus, assembly GCF_017639785.1. Lineage (NCBI taxonomy): Eukaryota > Metazoa > Chordata > Mammalia > Rodentia > Cricetidae > Mesocricetus > Mesocricetus auratus. Next base: position 43,826,158 of record NW_024429197.1, on the reverse strand, counting down.
TTGAGATAGCCTCAGGAAGAGGCTTAAACCCCATGCATTTCCTGTTGCATAGCAGCTGTCTGAAGGGTTAGAGCTGGTGCGAGACACATGATCATCATCATAGTGCGCCACCTCTGCCCTCCAGGTCTCATATGTCTTCTGTGTGGTTCAGCACCAGGAGAAACCATGGGCCTCAAGACCATCCCTCTTTTCCTTTAAGGAACCATCCCTGAGACCATGCTTGTTCCATCCTATTACTTACCACTGGAGAGAACTTTGTCCCACACTATTTCTGACTATGACAAACACTAGAAAATGTCTTCATTCTAAGGGTGATTTACCCAGCAGAGAACAAGAGTTTTTGTATCTTGGTGCATAGGGCAAAGTGGATGTTCAGTAGGCAACTAGCAATCTCTGTTAAACTGGTAATAGAACAACAACAAAAGCATCATTTTGGGTTATATTTGCACAAGTCTTCTCCTAGCTGCAGGCATCGTTATTTAACCTCTGGACCATTAGTTTTTTTCATGTGTGAAATAGCCACCCAATCTTAACCCCACAGGCTGATTATGAATAACTGTAGAAAGCACACGCCACATGATCAAGTAGCTATGAAGTACATGACTTATAACCATGTTATCCCTCTTTTTCCCAAGATGTTGAGCACCTTGGCTAGGGTGTAATTGAATTAGCCCTCACTGTTCTGCTTAAAAATTTCCTAAACTGGGCTGGATGGAGAAAATAAAAGGAGAAAACAAAGTGGGGTAGGTAGGGAGGTGAGGGTCAAAAAAGTGAATTTGGGAGGAGTGAGGGGTGTGAATATATCACAAAGCAGTGCACAAAATTATCAAAGAATTATTAAAATATTTAAAGAATTAAAAGCATGTATTAAAGACCCATGTAAGCTCATGAATCTATGGCAATTCAATAAATGGCCTTTCACTTAAAAAACAAAATAGAACAAAACAAAAAGCCATGGCATCATGGTGTTCACAAGAACAGTGTTTGAGATCTTTGGCATTTTTCTATTTCTTTGTAGAATGCATAGAAGAAAAGTTACATGTGTCAGGATGCTTTTATTGACTTTTACTTGATCTCCACTGATGACAGACAGACATCAAACAAAAACCAGGCATAGAGTATTTTTTTCCAGACACAACCATATTTCTTCACTCCATTCCATTCATGAGACAAGACAACCTTCCTAATGCTGCAACCCTTAAATACAGTTCCTCATGTTGTGCTGACCCCCAACCATACAATTATTTTCATTACTACTTCATAACTGTAATTTTGCTACTGTTACAAATCACAAAGTAAATATCTGTTTTCTGATGGTCTTTGGTGACCCTGTGAATGGGTTCATTTGGTTGACAATCCCTGGAGGCTCTGATTGTGGCTACACTTCCCGATGGCTCTTCTTCAGCTGCGAAGTCTAGGGCTCTGACCTGTCTAGCTGTGTAGTCGGCTCAGTTCCTCACACAGACTTTGTCTATGGTGTCAGACCTGGCAGAGGAGCTAGAGACACTTCTGAGAAACTGAAGTCAAGTCAAGGTGGCCAACTGGTAATGTGTAATGTCCTCTGGTATCCCCGTGTGAATGGAGCTGGGGGAACAGAAGTGCTCTGTCTCGGTTTAGAGTAGGGAGGTCATAGAGAACTCTCTGGAGGTGGTGGTGTTTGGGCAACAATGTCAGAGATGTATACTGCATTTCACAGTTGACTAGAAGAGCCAAGAAACATTTAGGAGGAAGGTTGGTGGGATGGCGAAGCTTGGAGGCTATGGAAAGCTCAAGTGCTTAGTGTGTATACAGAGAAAATAGGGGCAGCTCCATTCTCAGCAGGACTAACCCTGGGGATTTCAACACTCTTCCCAGCCTGCGTCTTTTCATGCATGCAGTCTAGAAAGCAGTGAGCTCCCCATCATGGCCAGCATTCAAGTTCTGAGAACAGCAATGAAGCCTGGAATGGCTCTGTCCCTGATTCTTCAAGCCCCGTCCAGTTTCAGGATTCTGCAATTCAGGATGTGGGCGCAGCACCGTTTTCATAGGTGTGTTTTCTGAGAACATCTGGCATTGCACTTCCTCGTGTCTTCTTGGCAGCCCTCAGTTCTCTTTATTAAAAAGAAAAGCACATAGCACCAAGAAGGAGTGATTTTGATGCTTACACATACGAAACAGTCATCTTTCGCGTGCCATCTCCATTAAGTGTCATGCTTAGCTGTGAGTAAAACACATAGACACGCATTCTTAAAAGAAGAGGGGAAAGGCCCTGAGAGGTTAGGATCTATGCTTATGAACACATGTAACTGAGGGGAGTGGAATGCTCTAAGGAGCACCAAGCCTCTCTATCCAGTGGAAGGTCCTTACTCTGCTGGGGGTAGATATATGCTCCCCTCCTTCCTCCTCTTCTCAGTGATAAGCTGCTACTTCTCTGGGAACTTTCCCCATAGTCTGCCTTTAAACCTGGGATAGTAGCCAATGATTCCAAAGCAGACATTCTGAGCTTACTGAGGGCAAGGTCTTTCTGGAGGATGGGCCTTTGTTTGATGGCTGACTTTCACCAGCAAGTTCTTCCTCAGGTAATGTCCCACTTTAGAAAAGGTTAGGCATGGAAGGGGTCTGTGTCTGCTTGCACTACTCTTATTGTTGAATACATAGCAACATTGTGGCTAAGAATTGGATATGGAATGACTCATGGTCCATCAGGAAAGAATAGAATTTAGTGCAATTCCATGAGAAAATCATGTTTGGATTTGCCATCTCACGTCTCCTAATGGGTTTTTGGCTCCAGGACAAGACGCATAGGGCAGGAGCAAGTCCAGACAGAACCCCTGACAGAGGTGTGTGCTACTTTGGACACTGGTGTAGAAATGCTAGTGACAGCGGAAAGGGTACTCAGTGTTCTGACTTGGGGACACTTGTCAGAGAGCCAGGCTTCAGCCAGAAGCCTTGGCTGTAAGAGAAGTGTATGGCCATGTGGACATGTCACAGGAAGTCTGTGTATTCTACACAACACAGAGTGCTAACCACTATACGATCACGGCACATCTGTGTGTTCTAACAAGGAGAATACACAAGGCTTCATCTCCTACCATCTTTTGCAAAGAAGAAACCAAAATCCAGAGTGGAGATGGGTGTTGCTCAAGGTCACAAAGTCAGAAAGTGGCAGCACCAAGACTACAACACTGTCCTCAAGACCAGGAAGGATGTAGCTCAGTAGTTAGGCTGTCAATGACCTGCGCTTAAGCCCGGCTTCTCCCGTTTGCTACCCACACATTAAGCAAGTCCCTTAGCGTTTCGGAGCATCGGTCTACTGCCTGCAAAATGGGGTCAATGGGAGATCTGAGTCCATAACAAAAGTGCAGGTGTTTGCTTCACACACAGTGGCTATTAATTTTCAGACAGAGCCTCCTATTTCACCCTGGCATCTTAGAAATGCTACTGTAGAGTAGGACAGAGAAGGAGTTACCACCGGTTATTTTAGACACAGAGGTGAGAAGAAGTCGGGGTGTGAAGATGCCTGGTGCCCTGGGAGAGACGACCCAGTGATGTCTCTGAGCACAGGTGTGAACAGAACCCGCAGGCAGCGGGAGGAGGCAGCGGCCACAGCTGTGGGCAGGCCGGGCAGACTCTATTTAATCTTAGTCTTGTGGAGTAGCTGACATGTAACCCTCTGGGTAAAGGGAAACCACTGAATGTTGCTAACCCAGGGGAATAGCTAGACCTTTGTTCCTGCGAGTCCTCTATAGGGGACTGTGCAGGGGACGTTGGCTATGGCAGTGGCAGGGGTGGTGGTGGTGGTCATGGGGCTGGGGATGATAGGTGTGAAGAAACAAGTTCAGTTGTCTTGACAGTGTGGGATAGATGGAGGAGGCAGAGACATTAAACAGGGCTTGGAAATTGACTTCGTGTGAAGGCCACAACATTTTCCTCTCCCGACACAAAAACACCTTGTTAGTTACCTTTCTCACTGCCCTGACAACAAAGATGTATTTTTGCCTAAGGGAAAGAAACAGAGGAGTTTTCAGTTAAGAAATAGAAGCTATTAAAAAACAAACAAACAAAAAAAACCAAGCAAGGTTGGGGGCTGGGGTGATGGTTCAGGTGTGTAAAAACACTTGCTATGTAAGTGTAAGGACCTGAGCTCCAATCCTCAGAACCCACAAAAAAAGCTGAGTACATGGCATGAGGGTCTGTATCCCTAGGTCTCCTGAGGGAGATAGGTGGTAGAAAGAGGAGAATTCTGCAGGGCTGGGGGCTAGCTAGCATGGGATAAGCAAGCAAGAGATCTCACTTCAAAAACACAGACGGCAATGACCAGGTGCCTGAAGTTGTCCTCTGACTACAAGGTGCATTCACCCACACCACGTGCTTGTATGGGAATGCACACACACACGCACCATGAAGGGACCAGCCCCCTGCTTTAGCAGCCATGACAGGCTGGCAGAAAAGACTCAGCATGTTCTTGCCTGACCTTGCCCCTCCTCCCAGTCTCGAGGAGGTCAGATACCCTCTGAGTGGCAAGGAGCCAATCAGAAGTTAGCTGGTGGGACTCTGGATGTGCTTTATGGCTCTGGGTATGCATTATGGTAAACGTGGCATAACAGTAACCTACAGGACATAACAACCGCCATAACAACCAGTTACCCAGTCAACACAGGAGCCTGGAAGCCTACCAATCTTGAGACTGTTGCATACCCCTAACTACTCCCCTTATGTTGCCCAATAAGTTCCTTCTTCCCCTCCCCCCACCCTGATGAACAGATGAAGGCCCCCAGTTAAAAACAGTTAACTCGTTAAACAACAACAATAAAAGACTCTTTGCTTTTGCATCAGAATGGGCCTCTTGGAGATTTGGGGGTTCAGAATTTGGACACAACAACACCACACACACACACACACATACACACACACACACACACACACAGAAAGAGAGAGAGAGAGAGAGAGAGAGAGAGAGAGAGAGAGAGAGAGAGAGAGGGAAATCTTATATCTGAAAGACCCAGTAACAGAAATAAGCAGTTCCCTAAGAGGCCAGGTAACTAAGATGAGGAACGCAAGGCAAGATCAGACTCTGATGGGCCTTTTCTGTGGAGATGCAGACAGTATTTTAGACTCTGTAACTGTAATATGAAAACAGCTACGGGCAAAATGCAAATGACTGGAAATGGCGGTGTTCCAAATCTTTGTCTACTAAAGTAGACAGCTAGAGAAGAGGGCGTTTTCGATTCATTTTATGTGGTCGGCATCATTCCAATATCCAGAGCACACAAACACAGTGTAAGAAAATGAAGCAAGAATATTTGCAAATCAAATACAGGCATATAGAAAGATTGACAGCTTGCAATCGGCTGAAGGTAGCATGAAGAACATAACTGCAACTCATTATTGAAAATCAATTAATGCGATTCACCATACCAACCAGCTATGGAAAAGCGACATAGAAAAAACCATACCCACCTGTGACAGATTCAGCAAACTGAACATAGGGACTTCCCCTAGGCTGACAAAGGGCCTACAGAAACCTGGAGTTATATATTTCTACATGATACAACATAAGCTCAAAGATATAATGTTGAATGAGAAGAGACATTCACACTTAGTGTGGATATGCTGGATACAGAATGGTACCACAGCCACAAAGTTTATTACATCGCAAACTACCTGTCTCATATTGCTTAAAAATACCACATACGTATTTTCAAGGGAGTAGGGAACATTGAAATGACTCTAAATTGTAGAGCTTAAATTCTTTTTAAAACTGTGACTCAAGCAGGACACAGTAAGATTTGAAGGGTAGAAGGAAAGATGTATGATCATGCATTATATTATCCTTGGCACTTTCCTATATGGCCAGCATTTTATATTAAAGATAATCTCTACTTAAAAGGTCTGAATACTGTGATTAAAGCTTGCTAGGATTTTACATTATGTGGTCTGGGCAAGGAGGGAAGGAGGCCAGGTGTTTGAGTAGGGGGCTTTCTGCAGATGATCCAAGCAATTCTAGCATACTTTCTGGGGCTTGACAGTGTTTGGGTGCAACTTCAAGAAGTATTTACTTTACCCAGCCAGAGGTCTGCCCACCCCTATGTACAGATAAACTGAAGCTCAACAAACTCAAAAACGTATCCTCAGTCAGAAAACCAGTGAGGGAGGGTCTAGTGCAAGCTTCACAGGCTGGTCCCAGAACCTAAAGTGGTTACCTTGGCAGCCCTCTACCCGACCTTGCTCATCTTTGGGGTAGTGCTCTATCCTAAAGTGTATCGTGGACAGCAGTGTACGCTCCAGTAGCTGTGGGACAGCGAAACAGTGGTTTTCCTCTCTCTCTCTCTCTCTCTCTCTCTCTCTCTCTCTCTCTCTCTCTGTCTCTGTCTCTCTCTGTCTCTGTCTCTCTCTGTCTCTGTCTCTCTCTGTCTCTGTCTCTCTCTCTGTCTCTGTCTCTCTCTGTCTCTGTCTCTCTCTGTCTCTGTCTCTCTCTGTCTCTGTCTCTCTCTGTCTCTGTCTCTCTCTGTCTCTCTCTCTGTCTCTGTCTCTGTCTCTGTCTCTGTCTCTCTCTGTCTCTGTCTCTGTCTCTGTCTCTGTCTCTCTGTCTCTCTCTCTCTGTCTCTCTCTCTCTCTCTTTCATTTCTCTGAGTTCAAGGCCAGACCGGTCTACCGAGCAACTTCTAGGACAGCCAGGGCTACACAGAGAAACCCTGTCTTGAAAAAAAAAATGTTTTCAGTTTCCTTTGGGAAATGGGACCTGAGTCAGTAGTGAGAGGGGAGGAGAGAAATCGGAGAGTTGATGAAATGTGCAGAAGAGGGGGTTTAGCCATGCTTCCTGTGGCTTTGCCACATGCAGGACAGGCTGCCTAACCCTTGGAGGACACTCAGCTCTGCTTCTAGGCCTGGCAAGATGTCTGCAGTGGTTTATGAAGGCAAATTCATGATCACTATGGAATTTCTCACAAGCCCCTGCCTGAGGACTTGTGGGGTTGGATGGCTTGGCATCTGCAGGCTAAACGCTAGCCATGGTTTGAGATGATTAGGAAAAAAAAAATGAAAAGGAATGGGGCCAGCTTTTCCTATTTCCCAGCTCTTTCAGTTGAATCAGTTTTCTCCCCAGGTGTGTGCTTCCAAGGGGCACGGTTAAGTTATCATTTTATGCAAGCAAGGACGGTGACATTAGATGGCATGTCATTCTTCCCAGCTTTTGTGTTTGCAGTCAGTTAGTCCTCAAAGTTATTTAAAATTTCTTCTGCTCACTTAAGTTAAAAACAAAAACAAATCCGAGAACAATGGTGACAGAGAAAAGAGTCTACACATGTTGTCAGTTGAGCCACACATTGTATATTAGCCCTGCAACCATGAGACAAGCCAGTGAACTCCCTAAATCTTGATCTCCTCACCAGAATGAGTTCATTATATTCACTTTGGAAAGGAGGTGAAGTATGAAAGAAGTGATATTAATAGGAGTTTAGCTCATTTCAAGTTGATTTTTTTTGTCTTCTCCCTTCCAGGCATAAAGGGACTAGAGTTTATTTGCATACACTGACAGTCTTCCTCTTTAGACCTGGTAAAAATAGGCACACCAAACTTGCCTGTTAGAAACCACAACAGTATACTGTCCTTTAGGATGACAACTGTATTAGCTCTTGTCTCACTGCTGTAACAAAATTTCTGGAACAAACAGCATAAGGGAGGAAGGGTTTAGTTTTTAGGCTCACGGCAGGGAACGTATTGGGGTGGAAACAGAAAGGCAGCTAGTCATATCGCATCCCCAGTCAGGCAGCAGACAACAGAGTGAGGGGGTGTTGACACTCAGCTGCTTTCCTCCATTTTCCCTTTTTATTGTGTTGGGAACCCCACCCTATGGGTGTTACCATACACATTCAGGGTGGGGCTTCTATTCTCAGTTAGTTAAAGCTTTCTGGAAACAGTTTCATAGGTGTGCTCAAAGGTGTGTCTCCTATTTGATTCCAAATCCAACCATGTAGACAGTGAAGAGTAACCATCATAGCTACTGTCAGAAAAGATGAAGGAAAGAAAGATGGATGGAAAGAAGGGAGGGAGGGACAAAGGGGAGGATGAGGGGAGGAGGGGGAAGGAAGATGGAGTAATAAGTGTTGGTGAAAACTGGAATGCCTAGGCATTAAGATCGGGAGAATGAAATGGTGCTGGCTTTTGTGCAAAAAAGCATGGAAATTATTGAAAAAAATATAACTGCTGTACATGATCCAGAAATCCCACTTCTACTTGTGTATCTAAAGGAAACTGAGACAGGCCCAACAGATTTGTGATTTGTCTGCCCATATTCACAGCAGCATTAGTCACAAAGTGTAGAAGCAACTCAAGTGTCCACTGAGCAGGTAAGTAAATAAGATGTGCAGCCAACATGCGGCAGAGTGCTATTTAGCCTTGAAAAGCAGGAAAATCTGCCATGTGCTGCATTTATGAACCACGAGACCACTACGCTAAGTGAAATAACCCAGTCAGGTTGACAGGAAGTTTATATGGAGTGCCTAGAACAATGAACCATAGGAACAGAAACACAGTAGCGGTTAGAAAGAGCTGGAATGGGAAAATAGCAGAGAATTATTGCTGGCTGAGCGTGATTTGCAAGATGAAAAGAGGTCTGTGGATGGATGGTGGAGATGGTTTATACAGTGTGAAGTCACTTCATGCCACTCAGCATGGTAGTCAGTTAGCCACGGGGTAAAATAGCAACTTTTTATGTCAAGCATATTTCACCACGACTGCTAACTAACTAACCGAATTAAATTTAAAAACTAAAACAATGTAAAAACTTAAAATTTGTTTGTTAAGGTGAATAGCTGAGAATTGAAAAAGGGGTGCACAGGGAAGCCTGAGCAAATCTCCCACATGAAAGAGTGAGGGACCTGCTGCTCCCCAGAGGCTCACTTGTCACAACAGGGCAGGTGAAGGGCAGAGTGTGGGAAAGGGGTGCGAAAACACCCTGGAGGGCCTGTGGGCCTTTGCACTAGATTTTAACTGGAGGTGGTGGGACATCACTGGAGGAAGGAACAAGTAACAGTGAGTGTAAGGGGCATGGGTCCTGGAAGTCTGGAACTGAGTCACACGTACCATGTACCCCTCCAGCCACGAACCTGCTCCTGCACCAAGTCAACTGGAGAACCCTCCAGGACCCAGAGGATTCTCAGGTCCACGCCCTCCATTCTTGCATGGTCTGATAGTGATGTTGCTGAGCCAGGGGGCAGTGTGTATCCTCTTCAGAGACAGTGGTGCTCTGCCAAAAATGCAGGTTCTCATTGTTGGTTTCTAAGAGGGTGGGGAAGTGTGAAGGGTGGAGCTGTTTCTTTAATCACATAATTAAATTAGAAACTGGCTGGCTGCTTCCAGTGGTGAAGACACAGCTAAATAGTCCTGCCTGGTGACACCTCCTCTAGCTCTGGAGGGTTTTGAAATTTTTAGAACTGGCTTCTCAGCTCTTTAGGTTTTTTTTGTTTTTGTTTTTGTTTTCTTTAGTGTCTAAGAGTAGAGATTTCTCACTTCTTTGGTTAAGATTATTCCTAGGTAATCTTCCTCCAGTTTTTTTTATTATTATTGAAAGTATATTATTCTCTCATACAATATATAGCAATCACAGCTTCCCCTCCCTCCACTCTTCCTAGCTTCTCCTCCCCTCTCCCCCCCCAAGAGCTCCCTCTGTTTCTTCTTCAGAAAAGAACAGGTCTCCAAGAGACAGCAGCCAAAACAAGATACAATAAAGGAAGGCAGAATTCCTCATATCAAGGCTGGGCAGAGCCACCCTAAAGGAGGAAAAGAGTCTCAAGAGCAGGCAAAAGAGTCAGAGACACATTCACTCCCACTATCTCATAAGAACACCAAGCTAACAGCCATAGCATACACACAGAGGACTTCATGCAGGCCCCTTCAGGCTTTGTGATTGCTATTTCAGTCTCTGTGAGCCCATATGATCCCTTCCTAGCTGATTTGGTGGGCTGCGTCCTCCAGAACCTGTGATCCTTACAGTCTTTCCTCCCCTCTTTCACAGGGTTCCCTAGTCTCCACGAGGAAAGATAAGATGGAGACTGTGAATGTAGACTCTCTGTAATGTCAGGCTTTGGGTCTCTGCACCTGCTCCTATCTGTTGCCAAGCGAAGCCTCTTTTTTGATTTTGTTTTTTTTTTTTGAGCTGTTATGAATGGGATTTTTTTCCTAATTTGTTTCCTTGTGAATTCATTACTTGTATAGATGAAAGCTACTGATTTTGTGTCTTGCAATTTTGTGGAATTTTTTTATTAGACATAAGAGATTTCTGGTGGGTCCGATGAGGTCTCCTACATGTAGAATATTGTATATTCAATAGGATAATTGAATTTTTATTTTCTAATTTTATGTCTTTCTCATATCTTATTTTTTCTAAGGCCTCAAATACTATACCAAGTAAGAGAGACAAACTTGTCTTGTTCTGGACTTGAGCAGACATGCTCTCAGCTTTTCTTCTGTTTAATATAATGTTGGCTAAAGGTCTGTCATATTGGTCCTTATTATTTTGATGTATGGTCCATCTGGTTCTAATTACTCTAGGCTTTTATAATGAAAGTAAATTGAATTTTGTCAAGTGCATTTTATGTATCTATGAAGATGATCATATGATTTTCATATTTGAGTTTATTTATAACAATGTATTATATTTATTGCTTTGTGTACATTGAAACAATCTTGCACTTCTGGGATAAAACCTGCTTGGTCTTGACGTACAATCTTCTTAATATGTTCTCAAACTTGACTTGTGAGTATTTTAATTGAGAATTTTTGCATCCGTATTCAATAAGAAAAGCGATCTGTAGTTTTCTTTTTTGTTTGTAGTCTCTGGTTTTGGTATCAGGAAATACTGGCTTCATAGAATGAATTTAGTAGAGTTCCTTGTCTCTAAGGGAAGTCTTGATGATAGATCTCCCTTGAATGCTTGATAGACTTTGTCAATAAGTTCATCATTAGCCATCAGGGAAATACAGACTAAAACTACTTTGCAATACCATTTCCCCTAGTCAGAATAATGGCTAGCATTAAGAAGACTGACAACTAATGCTAACAAGGCTGTGGGGGAAGAGGAAGCCTTCTTCATCACTGATAGTGGTAGTGTAAACTAGTACCGCTATTATGAAAATTTGTGTGGATGCTTCTAAAAATATTGAATACAGAAATACCACTTGACTGAGCTCTTCCATTACTGAGCATACATCTAAAGGCCTCCACGTTCTATGGCCAAGACACTTCACACGGCCATATTTAATGGTGCTCAATTAACAATAACAGGCAAACCGAACAATATATGCCCATCCACAAATGAGTAGATAATAAAAATGAGGTACATACACACAAAATAAGTACTTAGCTTTAAAGAAACATGGAATTCTGAAGTCTCTGGAAAATGGATGGGTCTAGGAAATAGTATATTAAGTGAGATGACCCCAACTTAGAAAGACAAAAAAAAAAGAGAGTATATTTTGCCTCATAGATAGATCCCAAAATGTAGCTTTTGTAAGTGGGAGTCAATGTGGGTAACCACCCACCAAAACTGGAAATGAGACCAGGGGAGGCTAAAAGGAGATACTAAGGAAGGGGACGAGGTAAAGGAATGGATTGTAGTTGATTCCGTGATCTGAAAGTGGAATGGAGACTGAGGTGTGGGATGGACTCGTGGCTGGCTCAGAATGCAGTGCCCCTTGGAGTAGAGTTCCTGGAGCTGCCTTGATATGCTTCCTGTCTTCTTCCACTCACCTCAGACCTCCCATCTAGGCCCCATCACAATGGTAGCATCTTGGACTTGGAATTCTTTCACGGCCTGGAGAGGTGGCCTGGTGGCTAAAATGCTTGCTGCTTTTATGCCACTGGCCAGTTGTGCTTTTGTAAGCTTGGCATAGGGTACTTTAGAACATGGAACATTAGTTGAGGGATTGGGGCAGCTACCTGTAATCCCAACACGTGGGAAGCAGCGCCAGAGGTGCCGGGGCAAACTGGCTAGCTAGACTAGCTGGAATGGCCAGCCTCTAGGATGAGCTAGAGATTTTTTTCCCAACAGACAAAGTGGAGAACAATCAAGGAAGGCACCTTGGCTCTGCTTCCCACGTGCTGGGATTCTAGGCAGCTGCCGTACCTGCTTGACTTTTAGGTGGGTACTGGGAATTTTGACTCTAGCCTTCATGCTTGCGCAGGGTCTTAGGTTTCTCCATTGTGATAAAACACCGACTAAACCAACTTGAGGGGGAAAAGGGGGGGTATCTGTTTTATACTGATCATGGTCCATCATTAAGGGCGCTCAAGGCAGAAACTCAAAAGCAGGGACCTGGAGGCAGAAACCGAAGTGGAGGCAATGAAAAAATGCCGTTTTTGGCCTTGCACTCTGTGGCTTGCTCAGCCTGCTTTCATGTAGACCAGGAGATTGCCTACAGGTCCATCTGATGGAGGCAATCCCTCAACCTTAATCCCAGCACGCAGGAGGCAGGCAGATCAATCTCTGTGAGTTCAAAGCTAGCCTAGTCTGTATAGTGAGTTCTGGGACAGTCAGAGATACATAGTGAGACCCTGTCTCCAAAAAAAATCACAGCAAACCTCAGGAGACATTACTGTTATTTCACTTGCAGCTTTTTTTTGTGAGACCGATAAAAATTAAGGAATTTATGCATGGTTTGTGCATTAGAGCAGGTCACGATATACTGGCAATGGTTGTCCTTAATCTCGACCAGAGTCACATGGCGATGCCGAGGAACTGACCTATGATGGGGCTGATAGGAGCAGCCGTTTGAAAACATGATATAATGAGTGATACTCACTTCCCATGTCTGTAGACCTTAGAGATTAGGACCTGAAATTCAGTCACTCACACTGGCTTTAGATCTCTAATCTCTAGAATGGAATAAGACAAATATGTGGTATTATATATGTCTGGGTTTGCAGTAATTTGTCATGACATAAATGGGAAACTAAAATATAAAATGAGGGGAAGAAGCAGACAAAATAAATAAGGACGAGGTGAAAAACTGTAATAGACACTTGAAATAGCCAAATAGTTATCCCGGCAATCCCACTACTTTGTCTGGTCACTCCTCCTTTTTCAGCTAGAATTTCTTCATCTGGAAACCAGCCTAAGAAATGCTTGATGTATAGATGCTCAATAAAATGTAGTGGTCACTACATTGATATTGAAAGAGTGATAAATTATGACAGCTGTGCAGTGGGGCCAGGTTCTACTTAGGTTTTTCCTGCCACCAGTGCTGACTGCAGTTCAATAGGGGTCCCTCTACTCACATAAAACGCTAAGACAAGAGTCAAAAGATAGAGATGCGGGGTTGGAGAGATGGCTCAAACAGTAAAACGACTGCTGTGAAAACAGGAGGACCTGAATTCAGATCCCCAGGAGCCTACAAAAAGCTAGGGGCAGCATCTATCTGCAACTCCAGGGTAAGGGAGGACACGAGAGACAAGTACACTGCGAGATCCAAATCAACGAGCTCTAGGTTCAGCGAAAGGCAGTGCTCCAAAAATTAGATGGAGAATAACCAAGGAGGGCCCCCAGCATTGACTTCTGGGGACTTCTGGCGTCTACTACCCTTACATAAACACATACATGTACAAGTGCACGCACTCACACAGACATGTGTACACCACGCCCACAAAGATACAGAGGTGTTAATTTCGTTTTATTCTCATGAAATCTGGAAATCTGTTAGGATGGCGTCTGGCTTAGTAAAGAATATAGTTCTTTTAAGTTTCTAAACAGAAACACACTTTCTATTGACTGCAGACACCACAGATGCCACCCAGTAGCCTTTAATGGCAAGACTGCCCTGCTCCGGGGGTTGGGGGTGTGGCATTTTCACCTCCCTAACTCAGTTCTCTGATCTATAAAACGGAGTTGCCACCTTCCTCAAGGGTGCTTTTCTGGCAGCATTGAATTAGCATATGTAAAGGGTTTCTTGGCTAGGGGAGTTGGAGCTCCGGTAACTGGTAACTTTTTGGCACTGAGTAATTTGTTATTGTGGCTCTTGATGAAGCTAATTCACTTGAGTGAACTGTCACCTACCATGTGCTTCGTCCATTTAGCTCCCTGGACGGGAGCCTTGGTTACTGAAACCACAGAGTTTAGTGGTTGAAAGTGGAGGTACACCTGTCTCCTACTGCCACCACTCACTGCCTCTTGAATACTAGGACACAATGGTGCTTACCATACAGAGCTGGTCTATAGGTCATGCAAAGTGCACACGAGTTTATGTGGCTTCTGGTGAAGCAGAGGTCAGTACTCAGTGAAGTGACACCACTTGTTCTCATTCACTGAAGAGCAGCAAACAAAGCCTGCAGGTCTGAGGCTGGGGCATTCCTCGCCAGGCGCTCACCAGCGTGAAGCTGAAGTTTGGCCTGCTCCTGGAGCTGCTTGCTTGCTCTGTAAACCCTGCCGCCCTCAGGCTCAGCGTTATTGGAGCAAATTCTCAGTAAACAAGCTCTCTTTCTCTCTCTCCAGAAACCCGAGGTGTGAGACGAGAAAAATCCCTCCGCCTGGAGGTCAGTGATGACCTTTCCACCGAGGCTGTTTACCGAAGCCCGCAGCCTGGGGTGGGAGGGTGTGAGCTCCCCTTCTGAGCCCACAGAGTGGGAATTCCCTCCAGAGCCCGGGCCGTGCCTCACTGCCCACTCGGGGTTTCTGTTGCGCTGAAACTGCCCTGCAGAAAGCAACTGGAAAAGGGGGAACTCGGGTGCTCTGTTTTCCCCCACTTCTTTTTGAAAACTGAAACTCTCAGACCAGCTTTCCCGAAGTCTTAACCCAGCCAAAGGCTTTCTGATGGGGCAAGCACAGGAGAGCACAGGCGGGGCATTCTGACTTTGGGATGCTGTGATCTGATCGCGGCTGCACAACCCAGGCAGAGCAGGTTCCCAGGCCGCCAGGGACAGCTGGAATGCAGCTGAATTTATCGGCTGACTCCTCCTTCCTCACCGCCTCAGCCCTGATTTATGGCTGTGCAGACTCGGTGGCTTTGCTCCAACGTTATTTCTTTCTTCAGAAATAAACGGATTTTTACAGCTTCATAACCGCCCCTAAATTTGTTTGTTCTTCTCTCTGCACAGCGTGGGCCATGTTTGTTCCCTGGGAAAGCCGCCT
Organism: Mesocricetus auratus; assembly: GCF_017639785.1. Classification (NCBI taxonomy): domain Eukaryota; kingdom Metazoa; phylum Chordata; class Mammalia; order Rodentia; family Cricetidae; genus Mesocricetus; species Mesocricetus auratus. The sequence goes on along the minus strand of NW_024429197.1, from coordinate 43,811,058 downwards.
CTCTAATTATTTTCACATTTCAACAGCTCTTGTTTCTTCTTTGCTGGAGGTTTATAAAAACTGCTGATGGTACATTTGTTTCAGGTTAAATGATACCTTAAACCTCTTCCCTGACACTGACTGGGAGCCTGCGTGACTAGGGGCCCTGTTGTCTTTGCTTATGGTGCAATGTGCAGAAGGAAATCTGAAAATCTTAAAACACATTTCAAGCCTTCTGTGTGGCTGCCCCAGCCTTGTTCTCCCACTCAGTGCCTGGTACACTTGCCCAGCCACATGGCCGATTACTCTCTCAAATACACACCACACTCTTCATGCTTCAGGCAACTCCCTTGACTCTGGATGCCCTGTGCCCCTTGTCCAGCAGGCAAACATCTGCTTAACCTTGTTCGTACACACGCATACTTAGAGGAATTCCCAAATTCCCCTAGCTGGACCCACACACTCCCTCTCAGCATTCTGGAAGAAGCTCACACACACCCTCACAGTGTACGTTTCTACTCACATTCCAGCCTCCAACATCACACCTGTGCTATCATATCCTTAAAGGTCAGAACTGAAGTTGCTTCCTTCTACCTGGCAGAGCCTGGCCTCTGAGAAGGGCAGAAGATGGACATGGGAGACTTTATTTGGGTGATTTTTCAGGGAAACCCAGTACTTCTGGGAACTACTGGAGGTGATAGGGTAAAAAGGACCTCCTGGGGTTGCTTAGAAGACCATGGACAGAGGTGTGATACAAGTGTAGGGATGACCAAGACTGAACTGAGGCTTCAGTCGTGTTCAATTAAAAGTCGTCCTTCTAGAACAAAAAGGGAATCTTGGGCATCTGCTGACTTCAGGTGCCATGCTAACCCCTGCTGTCATGCCCCTCCTCCGTATTAGACCCACCTGGACCAATGCCTGAATTTGCATGCTTCCTATCCTGGGCAGGACTGAACTGGTGCTCATTTTAGGTCATTATTGGACTCCCCTGGATTCTGGAGTACCTGAGGAAGTTTCAGTATGCCTCCTAAGACAATCCCACTTCCACCTCCAGATTCAGGCTCTATTAGGGCTCCCGTTTTGTCGAGAAATAGGATGGCAAAGAGTATATGGAGTTGGGGGCAGCAGTCCCTCTTCTAAGACTCCAATGAAATAGTAAAGATTCTAGGACCTGAGACCTCTAGACCCCAAACTTGTTCATTCATTCAAATCTCTTCTCCATGAGCCTAATGTATGGACTATGGAGGTACTGAAGATACAACAGTGATTTCATAACATTGTTGTCCTGCAAGAATTCTAGACTCAGTGAAAGAGGTGAGTGTAAGAGAAAACTAAGGGGCAGTCCCAAGGAAGTTCCGAATCCAAATGTGATCAGTGGTCTTTCTCTGTTTCAGCTCTTTGCTTGCACAATAGGGTTCATCTTGGTCTGTTTGCAGTACAGGATTGTGAGTACCTCTTCTCCCAGTCAAGATTAGAATTACCAGCATAAACTTATTGTGGTGTCAGGCACTTAGTAGGTGCTCAACAGACACTGGTTTACTAAATGACAATAGATGAATAGTTCCTGCTTTTAGCCTGTTTGGGAAAGGGTGGGAACTCCCGCTATGTTTTACCTATGTCACAGCATGTACATATGACCACACTGTCTTTGTTAAAGTTTCTGTTGCTGTGATGAAAGCAACTTGGAAGGAAAGGGTTTATTTTGCTTACACTTCCGTCACACAGCAGTTCATTGTCAAAGGCAGTCAGGGCAGGAGCTCTAATAGAGCCTCAACCTGGAGGGATGATGAGCTGATGCAGAGGCCGTGGAGGGATGCTGCTTACTGGTGTGTTGCTCGAACTGCTTTCTTACAGCACCCAGGATCACCAGCCCAGGAGTGGCGCCACTCACAGCATGCAGGGCCCTCCCACGTCAATCACTGATTAAGACAAACCCCTACAGGCTTGTCTGCAGTCTGAAGTTATGAAAACATTTCTCCTAGATTCCCTCCTCTCAGAAGACTCTATCTTGTGTCAGTTGACACACAGCTAGCAATACCAAGATAATGCACATACCCATGGTTAAGACTGGGATGCATGGACTGAAGACAGGGGTGGGGGGTGGAGGGAATGGTGGAGTGTTTTTCCTCTCCATGGAAGGGAGGGAAGTTACTATTTAAGGATGCAGGTAGGTAGGGCTTTCTGGAAGAGTGAAGCTCAAACAGTCTTCATGCGGAGTTGGACCGGGAACTCCTGAGTTCTTCTTCCAGGCTTTATGAGAGACTGTAGAGCAACCATGGAGGGCTTCCTGGAATCCTGGGAACTGTTTTCTCAGCTTCCATCTCAGCCTCCTGTGTGTGGCAGAGAGAGCCACAGGGCCATCCTCCTGCAGGTGCAATCCTTTCTTGGATTCTTTACAGGTGGAGAGGAGGCCCTGTGGCTGGAGGTCCTTTGTGACAGACTCTACCTGTATTTCTAGATCATTCGCCATCTTGCTCTCTCTTCATCTTGGTGTGCCTCCAACTGTCTATCTTTCTCTTGCTTTCATGATCTTCTCTTCTTATATACTCATACTCTTACTGCAGTCCTAACTCCCTCCCTCCTTCCCTTCCTCTCTTCCTCTGCTCCCTCCCTCCCTCATCCCCTCCCTCCTTCCCTTCCTCCACCCTTCTCCCCTTCTTTCCTTCCCTTCCCTTATTAATACATGAAACAGCATGGACTATCTGTGTCTGGGGGAAAACTGGAAGCCTCCTGATGATTAGACCCTTTGAGGGCAATGACCTCTGTCTGTGAGTTTCTCTTCAGGGTGTCTGGCATCTAGCATGGTGACTACATTTGGAAGGACCCTAAGTTACACATGTTTATGTGTTACATAAACACAAGTCAATAAGCATCACTTGCTTGGGAAGACGGTAGCACTAGTTTGGGTCTGGGCTTTAGGCTATATTTCAAGAGAAAGGGAGAGAAGACACAAATACCTCCAGATTCTGACTGTCCTATCTGGCTCTTTGTATGAGAAGTTGGGCAGAAATTCTTGAGAGAAGCTTCTCTTAGGAGCTGACTGTTTAGAAGTATCATCGTGGACTTTATCTTTCAGAAGAATGGACCTGGAACAAGAGTAAAATGTCAGCAATAAGAGACCCCGATGCTTCCCTGCTCTGATAGTTATAGAAGCTTGCACAGATCCACCACTCACCGGGCAGCATCTGCACTCACTGGGCAGTATCTGCACTCACTGGACAGTATCTTCACTCACTAGACAGTATCTGCACTCACTGGACAGTATCTGCACTCACTGGACAGTATCTGCACTCACTGGGCAGTATCTGCACTCACTGGACAGTATCTGCACTCACTGGGCAGTATCTGCACTCACTGGACAGCATCTGCACTTGTTTGGCAATATCTCCTCTGTGAAAAGAAGGGGTCAAGCTACATATGACTTAAAGGTTCCACTGTTCTTAGATCTGTGAAGTTAGATAAGAAGTAGGCTGGGTACTGAAAAGGATTCTGTGTCAGGAGCTGTTGCCCTCACTGTGACAATAGGAAACTGTGCTGTGATTGATTTCCCAGTGCTGGCAGCACAAGTATGCCCAAGCTGTATGCTGACTCATTCAAGCCATCCTCAGAGGTGCCTGGCCCAGGCAAGACAGGGTTTTCACTCTCAGTGTGACCAGAGTTTCTCTCTATTCTCTGAATAGAGAGAGCAGAAATCTAGGTCCTGAAGCATGAGTATCCACATGGTACATAAACTAACTACTTTATGGGTTTTTTCCAGGAAAACAGAACTGCTATCTATTTCATGTTTCTGTTTCCCCTTTCTGATGGTCCCCAAGCTTCCAACATACACTACATACATCTGCACTCCATCAATGAGGTCAGGTACTGTGTCACTCCAAAACACACACACAGACACACACACACACACACACACACACACACACACACACGGTCAGATCACAACCCTAGTACCCAATTATCCATCATTCTTACGTGTCACACTCACATTCCCAAACACACACTCAGACATTTGGTCTTTCCTATATTCCCTACAATTGGGCATCTACAGTATGGTAGGTAGAATGACGAACCTCCAAAGATATACCAGTCCTAATTGATGGAAACTGTAAGCAAAAAAGAATTAAAGAGACAGCCAGAGTTAAAATTATTGTTAGTGACCTGGTTTATCTAGGTGTCCCTAATGTAACCAGGGGATTGAAAGAGTTGGCATCAGAGATCATGACCTTTTCTATTGCTAGCAGGCTTGGATGGCTCTGTAGGTGAAGGAAGGAAGGAAGAAGCTGTTGACCACAGACTATGGTTAGCCTGCAGTTGGAAAGGCAAGAAAACAGTTCATTTTAGCCCAGTGAACTTCTGTTAAACATATACCTACATAACCACAAAACAGTAAACTTGTGCCATTTTAAACCGCGAAGTCACGGGTAATTTGTTATTGTGGCATGGGAATCTAATACCCACACAGACAGACATACTTCTGTCTTCTGGAGCTTATGATATAACAGAGACAGATGCACATCCAGGGCGCCAGGGCACCGAGTAAGAAAGCTGCCATCAGAGAAGCCCAGGATGTCACGCCAACACACCGGAAAAAAACCCAGCCTCCACGTGGACATGGAGGAACGGTTTCCTCAGAGAACTCCACAGGCCCGGGGCCAGCTCTCTCAGTGTCTGTGTACAGCAGGCACCCAGATAAAGACCTAGCAGAGGAAGGAGAGAAAGAGGAATGCTGAAAGAAAGGCCCTCACCAGCACCTGCCAGTTAGATAAGCAGAGTGGAGATGGGTGAATAGAAAACAGGGTGCCGTGTTCCAGGCAGAAGCAGCAGCTGGGGCGAAGACCTGAGGGCTATTTAGAGAACTAAACAAAGTTGACTTTGGCTGGGACACAGTGCCCCATGGGGGGCATAGGGAAAGAGGCCCAGATCATGAGAGCCTTGTCAGCTATAATTAGACATTTGGCCTGTATTCTATGTGCCGTTGGCTTCACAGCCCCTCCTCCCGCCCTTGTCTCTTCCTCTCTTCTCTTGGGTTATACTTTAACATCTTTTAACTGGAGGGTGTTTGCTTGACCTTGAGGACAATAAATGGCTCCTGTCCAAGCCCACACCTCAGTCACTTCCCTATTTTATCACAAATTCAAGATCCAAATCAGCAGTTACCATTTGGGGTAAGGTGGACAATAAACACTGAATCTGTAATTACAAACATCAGGTTGAGTTTACACTCGCACTCTACCGGTAGTGTCTGAGGTCTTTTGATGGGTCTCTAAGTCAGTCAAACAGGATCATTGTGTTATCTCCTGTGCCTGCGGAAGAGCGAATGAGTTGGTCCACCTAAGCGTTTTTTGAAGGGCCTCAAGTATACCAAGTACCATGGCACCCATCTCTTACAGTCATGCCTACTTGTACAGTTGTTATCAATTAAGTCATAACCATTGGCCTAATAAACTTCCATGCTAGTTCAGATTACCCCGGGGGCTCTGTTCTCACCTGCACCCAGACAAATGACCTGCAGGGTCGTGGCAATGACCAGTGCTTCCCTCCCAACTCCCAGAGGAGCCCAGCCTTAGGGAAGCAGCAGCAGGAGATGTATAAGACTGAGGGGCATGAACATTGACCCTTCAGCTCCCTCTTCTCAGGCTTGCCGGGACCCCTTGCCTGCTTAACAGGGTAGTCTCTGGTCAGTTGATCCTTCCTTACAAATACTGTCTTTGATTCTGGAGCTGTTACCTCCTCTCCCCCATGAAGACAGGGATAGGTGACAGATCCCGCCCCCACAAGCTCCAGAGTTCCCTTTGTCCCTAAGCATGTCATCTTTTCATTAAATTTTCCTCCAGTAACTTAGTGTGATTGCTAACTTCTTACAGTATGAAGGAGGCTGCTTGACAGGGTCTTAGCACTGGGAAAGGGAAGTGGACATGTGCTCCCATCCCCAACCAAGAGTCTATCTACAATTGATACCCACTGAAAAAGGAAATGTTAGCTTTCTGCAATGGTGTGTCACCGGGAATACAGAGCACACATGGGGAGGCCCCATGCCAAGTACTACATGGTCAATACAAAATTAAGTTCATGGTGTGTTTTTTTCTCTTCTTTTTTTTAAGTTAGAAACAAGCTTGTTTCACATGTCAATCCCAGCTCCCAGCTCCCTCTCCCTCCCCTCCTCCCCTGCTCTCCCCACAAGGTCCCCCAGGTCCCCACCCCCAGTCTTCACTCCAATGCCTAGGGAGGGTGAGGCACTCCATGGTGGATCTCCAGAATCTGTCATTTTATCCAGGGCAGGGCCTAGGCCCTTCCACAAGAGTCCAGGCTGAGAGAGCATCCCTCATTGTGGGATGGGCACTCAAAGTCTATTTGTACGCCAGGGATAAGTACTACCCAAGTCCCCAAAGATTACCTAGGCCTCGTCACTGACAACCACATTCAGAGGGTCTGGGTCAGTCCCATGCTGTCCACCCAGCCATCAATCTAGGGTCCAAGAGCTCCCCCTTGTTCAGGTCAGCTGTTTCTGTGGGTTAAACCAGACCAGTCTTAACTCCTTTGCTCATTACTCCTCCCTTTCTGTCACTGGATTCCAGGAGTCCAGTTCAGTGTTTAGCTGTGGGTGTCTGCCTCTGCTTCCATCAGTCACTGGATGAAGGTTCTGTTTTCTAGACTCTCTGGCAGTGGGATTGTATGCTGGTACTCCTCTGATACATATCTAAAATCCATATATGAGTGAGTATATACCATGCTTCTCTTTTTGCAACTGGGTTACCTCACTCGGTATGGTTTCTTCTAGTGCCATTCATTTGCCTATGAATTTCAAGATTCCATTGTTTTTTTTTCCACTGAATAGTACTCCATTGTGTAGATGTACCACATTTTCTCTATCCACTCTTCAGTTGAGGGGCATCTAGATTGTTTCCAGATTCTGGCTATTACAAATAATGCTGCTATGAACATGGTGGAACAGATGTCCTTGATGTATGAATGTGCATCTTTTGGGTCTATGCCTAAGAGTGTAATTGCTGGTTCTTGTGGTAGACTGATTCCCATTTTCCTGAGGAACCTCCATACTGATTTCCAAAGTAGCTGTACGAGTTGGCACTCCCACCAGCAGTGAAGGAGTGTTTCCCTTTCTCCATATCCTCTCCAGCATAAACTGTCATTGGAGTTTCTGATTTTAGCCATTCTGACAGGTGTAAGATGGTATCTCAGAGTTGTTTTGATTTGCATTTCCCAGATGGCTAGGGATGTTCAGCACTTTCTTAAGTGTCTCTCAGCCATTTTAGACTCCTCTACTGAGAATTCTCTATTTAGTTCTGTACCCCACTTTTTGATTGGATCCTTTGGTGTTTTGGAGACTTGCTTCTTGAGTTCTTTGTAAATTTTGGAGATGAGCCCGCTGTCAGAATTGGGGTTAGTGAATATCTTTTCCCAATCTGTGGGTTGCCTTTTTATCTTGATGACTGTGTCCTTTGCCTTACAGAAGTTTCTCAGTTTCAGGAGGTCCCATTTATTAATTGTCGATCTTAGTGTCTGTGCTACTGTAGTTATGTTCAAGAAGTGGTCTCCTGTACCAATTCGTTCAAGGGTACCTCCCACTTTCTCTTCTAACTGGTTCAGTGTGGTTGATTTATGTTGAGGTCTTTGATCCATTTGGATTTAAGTTTTGTGCACGGTGATAGACATGGATCTATCTGCAGTCTTCTACATGTCAGCCTCCAGTTATGCCAGCACCATTTGTTGAAGATGCTTTCTTTTTAACATTGTATAATTTTAGCTTCTTTGTCAAAGATCAGGTGTTCATACGTGTATGGGTTAATGTCAGGGTGTTCAATTCAATTCCATTGGTCTGTCTGTTTTTGTGCCAATACCAAGGTGTTTTCAGGACTATAGCTCTGTAATACAGCTTGAAGTCAGGGATGGCGATGCCTCTGAACGTTGCCTTGTTGAACAGGGTTGTTTTGGCTATCCTGGGTCTTTTGCTTTTCCATATAAAGTTGAGAATTATTCTTTCAAGGTCTGTGAAGAATTGTGCTGAGTTTTTAATGGGGATTGTGTTAAATCTGTATATTGCTTTTGGTAAAATTGTTATTTTTACTATGTTTATCCTACCTATCCAAGACCATGGGAGATCTTTCCATTTTTGGGGGTCTTCTTTAATTTCTTTCTTTAAAGACTCAAAGTTTTTGTGATACAGGTCTTTCACTTGTTTGATTAATGTTACCCCAAGATATTTTATGTTGTTTGTGCTATTGTAAAGGGCGATGTTTCTCTGATTTCTTTCTCAGCCCTTTTATCGTCTGTATATAGTAGGGCTACTGATTTTCTTGAGTTGATCTTGTATCCTGCCACTTTGTAGAAGGTATTTATCAGCTGTAGATGTTTCCTGATAATTTTTGGGTCGCTTATATAAACTATCATATCATCTGCAAATAGTGAAAGTTTGACCTCTTCCTTTCCAATTTGTATCCCTTTGATCTCCTTTTGTTGTTACATTGCTCTAGCTAGAACTTCAAGGACAATATTGAAGAGGTATGGAAAGAGTGAACAGCCTTATCTTGTTCCTGATTTTAGAGGAATCATTGAGTTTCTGTCCATTTAGTTTGATGTTGGCTGTTGGTTTGCTGTAAATTGCTTTTATTACGTTAAGGTAAGTTCCTGTTATCCCAGATCTCTCCAAGTCCTTTATCATGAAGGGGGGTTGGAATGTTTTTGAAGACATTTTGTCTCATGTGGCTTTGTTTATTTTTTTCTTGTCTTATTGATCTTTTGCTTGCATCTTTTGATTTCCATCGGAAGGGGTGTTTCTTTTGCCTTTTTTATTTGTTTGCTTTTTAGGGGGGGGAGAGAGAGGGAGAGAGAGTTGGGTTAATGTGGAGGATATGGGAGGAGTTGGGAGAGGGAGGATAAAGCATAATCTAAATGTATTTTATGAAAAAAAGTTCTTCAAAACATAATCATTTTTAAAGTATAGCCTTTGAACTTAAAAGACTTCCTCAACCAAAAAATTAGCAGTTGTCAGCCTCTGGACTGTGTGTGGCAGAAGTATTCCCTGCTCCTGACTCCACATGTAATCCTTCGCTCTGCTCCAGTGTGTATATCATAAGTCATGGGGCCAAGTCCATTTATCACGAGAGCTTCAGCACAAGAGAGGCTCACGTCCGTCATCAGCTTTGCGTCAACAACCAAGACTGAAACTGATGATGTAAGTGCAGCCTTATTTCCCAAGGGCTTGACTGTCTCATATAGTCCTTGGCTACTGGGATGCCCAAACTGAGAGACAGAGACAGAGAGAGAGAGAGAGAGAGAGAGAGAGAGAGAGAGAGAGAGAGAGAGAGAGAGAGAGAGAGAGAGAGAGGAGATATGCTAGGGTCTGCACTCCAGATCACAGAAAGCAAATGCTACTTGTGGGACAACAGGAACATAGATATTGGATACGGGCAGGGATATGGTTAGATGGATATGGATATTAATGAAAGAATGAACGGATAAGAGACCAAAAGAGTAAATGCATGCTAAGGAGTTTTGGTGATAAGGATGGAGGTCTGAAGAAGTCAGAGAGAGAGAAGCATAGAAGAAACCATCTGCTCAAAGCTGAGGGCTCATGCATATAAGCAATGCTGCAAAAGTAGTAGATGATAGAAAATGGAAAATTTTCAGTTTATCATGTGGTCCTGCCATGCTATTTAAGCTTATTTTATTCATAGATATTTCTACTGCACAGCAAAGCTACACAGACACAGACACAGACACACACACACACACACACACACACACACACACACACACACTTGAGTATATTATTTTTCTAATTCCCTATGGGAGAGGTGAGATGTAGAAAATGTCTTCCTCTCGCCCTTCCTCTGTGACTGTTTTGTGGTCAGGATTTCTGTCTTAAAATCAACAAACAGTAAAATTAAAAAGACTCACTTTAAGCACTGATGGGGGCAGGGAGTTAGCAGGATCTTTTATTTACAATATTTTGTTTCACAATATATTAAAATCAAAATACACAACAATTAGAAAGGGCTTAGAAAATAAAATTATTTAATTTAATTTACTACTACAACTTTCAGATTTTTTTATGTTTAAAGGTGTTTTGTCTGCATGTATATCTGTGCATTATGTTCATACCTGGTGCTCGCAGAGGCCATAAGAGGGCAATGGATCTCTTGGAACTCCAGCTATAGCCTGTTGTAAGCCACCCTTTGGGTACTGGGACGTGAACCCAGGTCCTGCAGAAGAACAACTAATGATCTTAACCATTGACCCATTTCTCTAGGTTACAAAAAATATAATTGTAAGTGCTCCAGTTGGATTTGTGGGAAGACACAAACTGCCTGATAAGGACTCCCGACTTCTAGCAACAGATTATTTGCTGGGTTCTGTGCAGTGTCATGGTCAAAGCCAAGGATAGCAATAGTCTGACTGTAGAATTCCTTTAGAGATTATCTTGCGGACCTCTGCTGACAAAAGAGGCTTTGGGAAAGAGCAATATATACAAATGAATAGAGCCATATGATTGGCACCTGAGCATGTGCCACTTTTCCATGAGAACCAGAGAAACGATGGAAGCAATGAACCATGGAATATACAGTTTGGGAGGTGGGAATTGCCAGTGAAACCATCAGAGTTGAATGTGCTACCTTGTGTGCCACCAAACTTACCAAAAAGAAAAACTAAACAAATCTCCAGCCATTGTAAAGGTTGTGGGCTAGGGTGGCTATTTGGGAGTTGGGGTGTAATCAGTGGCCTCAAATAGAGTTTCAGAAGTGTGAAGATTGACTCACCCTTGCTACCAATAACTAAATAGAAGATAGTCTGACCACTGAAATAGTAACTTCAGTCAAAGAGGAGTCTATTTTACTGCAATTACTATGGAAATTTGGGGTGAAGCAACCGTGTGATTTACTGTCCACCCTTGTAGTCACACAAAAGGGGGCCTGGAATCTACTGGGTGACTATGAGGCCAAGACAAGGGTACAGCTCTTTATTAGACAGATTCCAATAGAGAACTTTGATTTTGATTTTGAGACAAGTTCTAAAAATTTGGGAGTTGAGACCATTGGGCTCTCTTGTGATAGAGATACTGATTTGCATCAAGTTTAATTAAATTCATTTTTTAAGACAGATGGAATTTTTGATCCTCCTGCTTTAGCTTCCCAAGCAGCTATGATTAAAAGCCCTCTCCATCAGAGGCATTTGGAAGCTAAGTGTCTGGCCTTGATGTAGGTAGCAAGTCAGTCCCATGTCCTGAAGTTTAATAAAAGGCAGTCACCATCTCTCTGGATCATTGTCGAAGCAACCATCTTCTGGTTCATGGCACTTGGACCAGGATCTCAACCTGTTCCAGCCATCATTCTCAGCCAAAGCACTTTTCACTCATATGTCCTATTTTTCTCCCCAGGGCATCTAGACCCTAAGCGTATGTGGACTGGGAACTCAGATACTGTGGAGTAGGAAAATCTGACTCTTTCCCCCATGTCCTTAAGTTCAAAAAAGTTGGTGCAAATCACACCAAATTTGAAGACCCAAAAGGGACCACAGCAAATAAACTTCACCACCACCACCACAAAAAAAAAAATATGGGAAGAACTTCAACTATGGCACCCCCAAGGCAATTATCTACCCCTGACTGGATTCCAAGTCCCCAGAGGGCCTCATGTAGATTGCACCCCATGACCCAGTCCCAGTGTTATGGGATTCCCACCTGGTTCTGCAGCTGCCTCAGAGCCCCCAAATAACATATGAGACACTATATTAATTATGAAACTGTTGGCCAATGTCTAGGGCTTCTTATTGGCTAGCTCTGACTTACTGTCTAATCCATAACTACTAATCTATGTATTTCCACATGGTCTTATCTTACCGGAGAAAGGTCCAGAGACATGTTACTCCTCTCGCATCCTACATGGTGACTCACTGTGCCTATATCTCCCAGAATCCTCCTTGTCTCATAGTTCTGCCTATCTTGCTTCCGTATTGACCTACAGTGTTTTATTCATCAGCCAATAAGAGAAACATATGTACAGAAGACTTCCCCTATCCCATGTGAGGATTGAGTGGGCTGTTCTTGATCCAAATGTCTGTGGTTGTGAGTAAATGTATTCATATCCTAGCAACTCCACAGCAACTTAGTCAGAGGTGGGGTTTTTGCATTCTGTTAATAGGAGAACAAGTTTGACATGAAGCCTGAGGCCAAAATGTCTTGGTAAAAACACTAATTCATTTCCTCTTGGTCATCTTTGGCTACTCCTTACGAGTTGGAGTCATCTTCCAATTCAGCCTTCCAGTGTCTTCTAGAAATGCAATTTTCTCTCTTTCTTGGAAGCACAGAAGCCAGTGTTGCTGAGTTTTCACACTTTCACCAAGGGCCCAGTTCCAGGTGCTGTTTGGGGTTATGAAAATGGAGATGCTTCAGATGTGACTTCACCCTTGAGAAGCATGAGGAAGGCAGGAAGCCTGACTACAGCAGCTGAACTATACTTGCTCCAGGCTACACCCATGCCCTTGCTCTTGCCCTTCCATTCCTGGAAGCCCTTGGTTATCTTGCTTCTCCTCCCTTACCCATGGTTGTCCATGCCTCTGGGATAATCTGTACTTTGGACACCCATCTGTTTCAAGATATCACTAAGTATAGAGACATCTGATATTCAGAGTATCACTTCTTCCAAGTGAACTCCTCTAGCCGGGAATTGTTTCTGGCATGCAGTGGGCAGACTATCCTCACTGGTGAGTTAATTCAAGAGAAAAGTATAGCATCCTACAGCCTAGCCTTCTCAGTTTAAGTGCTTCTGGCTAAGTGATCCTAGCCAAGCCATTCAGCCTCCCGAGACTCACTTAGACAGGAATAAGCTCTGTTTTATAGTGTTGTGAGAACAAGCAAATTCTTTTTAAGTCCATGTTAAAATTACTGTCAGCTATATGGGTTCCATCAAGACAGCTACTAGGATAGCTGTCACTAACAGACATCTACTGAGTAAATACTATGTTCCAGACAATGTGAATTGGGTAGAAGCAGCTTTCAGTGAACTCCCTGTGTGGGTGGAAAGAGTCCACTGTCTAGACCGTGATAGGACATTCATTAGTTTTCACAGTTAGTTTATATTTCCTTTGCATGTATCTCCATTCCTACAAGCTTTGATCCCCTAGAACAGTAGTTCTCAACCTGTGGGGGTCTGGACTCCTTTAGGGGTCATATATTAAATATACTGCATATTATATATTTGCATTGTGTTTTATAATAGTAGCAAAATTACAGTTATGAAGTAGCAATGAAAAAATTTTATGGTTGGGGGTCACCACAACATGAGAAATTATATTAAAGGGTTGCAGCATTAGGAAGGCTGAGAACCACTGCCCTAGAGAGAGAAACTATCTTGTTAATCTCTCATATTAAAGGCTTAGTGAACGCCTATTGATCAATGAATGACAGTGAAGTTGTTATCCAACTCTCCCTTTGGGCTGGGAAACAGCATATCTATGAGAAAAGCAGACTAGCTTTCAACTAATAAGTTCTTCAGAGACGGAAGATATAATTCTTGTATCAATTAATACCAAGTCCAACCAAGAGACACACTGATAGACATTGGAAAGTTTCAAATCAAGTCATTTACAACATATGCCATGATGTAGAAAGAAGGAGGCAAGGAGCAAGAGAGAAAGGTGAGCTGTGCAGAAGAAGATCTGAATAATGAATAGGAATTAACAAGAACAAAAGAAGGCATGGTGGAGTATTAAGTCAAAGGCTCCAAACACTAGGAAAATGGAAACATAAAAAAAAATAGCTACTTCTTGACATGACTGAACATGACATGGATATAAAAGGTCACAGGGCATTGTTTAAGCACTATATGAAGTACATACAGACTCTGCCTTCTAAATGTGTATAAACCATGTAGATGAGTGACGAAGGCTAGACATATGGATGGTCGTGTGAGTGAGTGGGTGAAAGGGTGAGTAGATGGATGTGTGAGTGGGTGGTTGGGAGGGTGGATGGACAGATGGATGTGTGAGTAAGTGGTTGGGAGGATGTATGTGTGTGTATGTGTGAGTGGGAAGGTGGAGGGATGGGTGTGTGTGTGTGAGTGGGTGGTTGGGAGGGTGGATGTATGTATGCATTAATGGGTGGGTGGGAAAGTCGACAGATGACTGTTTCTTAAGAACATTCATTTTGGATGAATAAAGAGGATATGAAGAAGAGTCCTGGGTAAAAGATGAGCTCTTGATCTGAATATTAGGTTGATTGGTATTAGCTATGTGTTAACACAAGCAATGCATTTCTTATGAAATAAGAAGAAAGTAAAGGCAAAGGGCTTTAAATATGAAACATTCCATCAAAAGATGGCTGCTGTTAGTATGCTAGTGTGTCTTTAGTTCTCTCCTGTATTTCTATCTCTTACACATATATTCATGAATGTCTTTCTGTGATCCTTGCACATACCCATTCATTCATAAATCCAGTCAAAGATTCTTTTCTAAGAGAAAGCAGGTTCATAGGGTTCTTATATCTTGTAACTTAATTTTCAAACTAATTTATTTTAAAACTCTATTTTTGTCTTAATATAATATCCCTCTTTATGAAAGATGTCCTTCTTAAGAAAGAGGCCAGGTGGTGGTTTAGCCAACTCTTTGCTTCATTTATTTATTATTTATTTTTGCCATTATTAAACTGTTTCAGTGAACATTGCATTTTCCTTTTGGCTCACAGTTACAGCTAAGAAATTACTTTTCTCTCAAGTTTATAATGTTCTGGATTTATTGGAAAAAACTTGATGTGGAGTCATATTTAATCACAGGCATAAATCAATGGAAGCAACATCCCTTTGTCACCATAGCATCCGCTCTGATTAGCCAGGCAGGGTGTACAGGCCTCCCCATGGTTCAGGTGCATTCATGCAGCCATCAGCCATCATTGGCTGTATAAGTCACATGCTATGACAGCAACCACTCTCCTGGCATCTCCACTGTGATGGTGATTCAGAGCTGTCAACTGGCACAGCTGTGAGGAAATGCCAAGGAAGGATTTATGGGGTGCAGTGGTGACTTTGTGACCCTCATCTGGAAAAGCAGACGCCTTTGAAATCAGACAAGTCAATGTGGCAAGAGGGCAGAGGCTCTTACCTACAGAGAAATAGAAAACATCCTGTTCCTTCCCTGAAGCATCAGATATTCAATGTCTCCAATTACTTACAGGAAAAAATACAGAACATTTTAGTTCAATGAAGAGGCAACAGAGATAAAAGTGGCCTGTTGAAAGTCTGATGCCATAGATCCCAGATGAATTCTTGCAACCCACTAGCTGGATAGCCCAGGCAAGTCACTCCCTTTTGGGGTTGGTTTTTATTCATCTCTACAATCACCTTACATGGCTGATGTTTGAATGTTGAATAAATAAGTCAGTGAAAAGTCATTCACTGAGGCCTCTTGTGTAGTGAGGTTACAATAGATCATGATGGACCACCTCCTTATGGTTGATCTTGAATTCTGGGGTAGGATCATGGGATAACAGACTGTCAAATATCAGCTAATGTAGTATTGACTACAATGCAATGGGATGCTGGAGACCAGCTTAGAGTCCAGCATAGATAATGTCTTAGAATCTATAATGGCATAGCAACTACAACTGGAGCACCAACTCAGGCTAAGGGCTACCATAATGGGTCTTACCCGGCAAAGGTGAGCTAAGTGTTCAATCAGGTACATATTACTGAATGTCTTACTATTCTGGAAACTCAAGGACAAACAAGAAAGCCAACGTCTCTATCCATCTGGTTCAGAGTGGGGAGTATGTGACCAAAGGGTGACAAGCACAGGAACATGTGACGCAAGTCCATGATCATCAGGAGAGGCTTCCCAACAGAGCCATCATCACAGCTGAGATCAGAACAAGAAGTAAAAAAGATTTCAAAAGCTAACATGAAACTTGAACCCTAACCTCCCAACAGGCTGTCTGCTCATGCCCACTCTGACCAATAACTTCTGGGCTCTATATGACTATGGAGTTTTTCTCACTTGGATGAAATTCAGAATTCAGTGGAGATTCATCAACAAATTCAATAGAAAATCATTGGTATACCCTTTAGAGCAATAGATTTGACTTTAGTGTCAGCATCCCATAGCAGGTTTTGTGGAAGCTGATCACTAGATCCAGACCTGTGAATTTCCAATTCAAGTGGTCTAAGGAGGGGCCTGAGAATCCAGCATTGCAGGTACCCAAGTGGTATGTTGGGAGAACCCTCCCTGCCTTTTTGTTTTAGAAATTAAAGGCAGGTCAGCAAGGACTCATGGGTTTCCTGAACCTTCACATTTCCCTTTGCAAAATTAGCTAATTGCATCAGATTGTGAAGTCTAGCTCCCACTGATAAGGTGAGATGTTGTTACTGGCATCAGGGATAAAAGATTGCAGGGTCTTAGCCCAACCACGGAAGGCTGAGCTGGGTCCAAGGAAGGATAAGTGTGCTGCTCCCAGGATCCTGGAGACCATCAGATGCAGCAGGGAGTCTAGTCAAGCAGGAACTTGTTTATTGCCCCACAGCAAGCATCTTTTAAAGCAAAAAACCGCAGAGTAAGAAAACAGCCACCCAATGGTTTTAAAAGGTCAGTCTATCACGAGCCTAGGCACCCTATGCTTTACCTAGTGAACATGAGTCGTTCATGCAGTGACCTCATCTGGTTCAATCTTGCAACCAATCACCTTTTTTTTTTAAACATCTCAGGACTCATCCTCCTGACTTCCACTTGGGGCCATCTTTAACTGGCTCATGTGCCCTTCAAAGGATGGGAGTCATGTTAGTTACAGTGCTTGCAAGCCCTTTGTAGGACACTGAGGTTATTCCTTGTTTGTTTCTAACAATGTCCATGCTATCTTCTGGGAACTGTACTTTGAGAAGTTCTGTCATACAGGGAGCACCTCAGTTTCTGGGAGTTTTGCTCAAGGAATAGGGTTGTTCTAATTTCTCCTCAGAGTGTGGGAGAGACAGAGATGGAGGCTCCCAGTGTAGGCTTCTAGTGCCCAGGAAGGGTCCTCTGACCCTATTCGAAACCAGTGATTATGTAAACCAAATTATGACACCTAACCTTGCTTTGGCATTTGTGTTTTATTATATGAAAGAAGTTTGGATTATTTTCCCCTTATTTTCAGAGAGGAAAATGTAGAGATGTTTTGCCAAGTGCTGTGGTATTAATGTTTGTGCCCCATCCCCATTTCATGTGTAGAAATATTATTCCCTGTGTATGATATTAGAAGGTGGGGCTTAAGGAGTTGACTGGGCCAGGGCAGAGGCCTCCTGAGCAGGTTAAGTACCATTATTAAAGAAACCTTAGAGGAATAGTCAGTCCTCTTTACTATGTTGGCATAGGGTAACATGTGCTCATGAGACACTGAATATTGCCAAGGATTTCTCCACATCTGTGAGGAATAAGCATATGGTTTCTTATGAGCCACACAGTCTACAGTATACTGTTATTCCAGCCCAAATAGACTCAGATACTTCTTGAAATCCACCAGCTCTGAGCACATGGGATCAACATGTCCTCTTCAATGGTTTTTCCTCAGTTCTGTTCTCTCAAGCATGTGGATCCCAAAGTCCACACTAAACTTTAACTGAATCACACTTCTCCATAACACCACATTTGTAGCTCCTGGGATGTGGTGAACTCTACAAAAATCTCACACAAGGGATTGCAGTTGGGTGAAATGCACTATCGTGAAACCTGGAGTTTGAATTTGAGGTCAAGGCTTTGTAGAGATAATTGAGCCTCTTGGTGCCTTCAAAGAATGATGGAGGGAATGACAATAGCAGTTCCACAGTGGTAGGAATAACAAGAAGATATGATTCATGTCACTCCTCTACATGTACTATGCTCTCCAGGGCATATAATTGTTAAACACAGTAATGGGGAGTCAGGTGGCCTTGAAGTGATGGGCAGGAACTTAAAGAGTAAATGGTATATGAATTACTCCAGTTACTTATCCTGAGAAGCAGGGTTGTGGCTGCTTCTCTGTTTCTGTCTGTCTGCCTCTGCCTATTTATCTCTATCTCTCCAAAGCAGGAAAGTGGACACAATAGAAACAAGAATTAAGGAACAATAAGTTTACTTAATTAACAGCTGAAGATTGTTCTCCTTTCTTGATGATTCAAACTTTTGAGCTTGACCCCATGTGTTGGAACACATCTTTAATACCAGCACTTGGGCAGAGAGAATCTCTGAGATCTAGACCAGCCTGGACCATATAGTGAAACCTTGTCTCAAAAATAAAAATTAAATTGTTTCTCAACTTTATATAGCACAGTCCCTTGTTGTTGATTTGAATTCTCAAGAGAAAATCTGATTACTCAATGGGATAGTGGCCCACAGTGAACTGTCACTAGATGGCGGACTTCCCCTTGATTGTTTGTAGACAGGGGTTCTTCTTTGTCCCATTGGGGGTAGGGCCCCCTTCCCTGTTAGGAAATTCAAGCACCTTCCATGGATGGAATCTCTAGTTTGTTCCATCTTAGTTAAAACAAAGTGCCATAAACTAGGGGACTTACAGACAGCAACAACTTGTCTCTCAGAGTTCTGCAAACAGGGAAGCCTAAGATCAAGGAGCAAGCAGATTCAGTGCCTGGTGAGAGCCTGTTTCCTCAAATATGGTGGCTTGTTGCCATTTTACCATTTAGGGGAGGGGCAAGGAAGGAGCTTTCTGGGGCCTTCTGAAATCAGAGCACTGCTGTGGTTCAAGTGTTAGCGTTTCCCCCATGTTGGAACTTAGCCTCCAGTGCACTAATATTACCAAGTATGGCCTTTGCAAAGTCACTGGGCCAGCAGGGCTTCTCCTTTGCAGAGGAGATTCTGACATGCAGGCAAGAAGTGTCATTATGCACTTGGCCCAGGTTCAGCCTTTCTACCATTGAGCAAGAAGGGACCATCTTAGAAGCAGAATCAGTCCTCACCACACTTCACATTAGTGTGATTATGGACCTTCTAGCTTCCAGAATTGGGAGGAACAAATTTCTATTATGTACAGATAGATAATCAACTCTGTAATAAATTTTACAGTAGCAAAAATGGACGCAGGTCCTAATTCTTCTCCCAAAGTCTCTACCCTAGTTACTTCCCAAAGATCTATTCACTTTCCAATACTATTACCTTGGGATGTCAGATTTTAACATGTGACCCTGGAGTGGGAAGCAATGCAAATATTTAGAATACATCCATGTCTATGAAGCCATTTGAGTGTGGTGGACGTTCTGCAGCCTACATGGTATAGTGGGTTCAGGGACAAGGCTTGATGAGCTAAACAGGGATCTACAGGTATAAATCCAGAGAGGAATATGTTTCTGGGCCATGCAAGTACATCTCTGACTATTCTAGGTCTATTCTAGAGCTGACCTTGTACTTCACTTCTGAGAAGCCACTGCCCCATCTATAAAAATGAAGAGGTCAAGCTATGTGGAGTATTGGGTTCTCTGGCTTGAAAATCACCTTCTGGTGCCCAGTGTCTGTGACAGCTCCTTCTTCTATTATTTCATCTACATTTCCTTTGCCCTACAGGGGGCCTGGCCATCAGTGATTGGCTTTCCTGACAATGCCTGACCTGACTCTCAAGGACTCCACCACATGTCATTTAGCAAAAGCAGTCATGAAAGAGCAACATAACATCTGGACCTTCTTGGAGAGACATGCTTCACATTCCTCCCCTCAAAGCAAAATTGATTGGTCTTGACCTGGGGCCTCACCAGGAAGAAGGCACCCTCTGGGGCAAGGGTGCCTTTTAGTGCCTGGCTGAAGTCGGTCACCACATGGTCCAGGAAGCCTGAGGAATGAGAGGTATTTGCCTCGCTGTAAATCTCTCAGAAGAGTAAGGATTATTTCAGGTCAAACTGACAGTGTGCATCCTGGTAGAAAGGGAACCAAAGGCTTAATAGCCATTTAGAAAAAGCCCATGCAATTTTGTTCCCTATGCTAGAGCTATAGTAACCTAGAAATATGGGGAGAGGATAATGGGAATGGAGATGAGGGTCCATGCTTCATGGTTTTGTGCATAAGAATGTGTTCATGTGCTGTTCATTGATTTGTGTTTTCACTATCAATCACAGGAGTCCACAGGGCTGGGCTCTGTCCTGGCTTTCATCACCCAAGGGCATCTGAGAATTGAGATGAGATCAGGAAGATGCAGTTCAGTCTCAGGTTTGCTCCTTGTACCCAATCTATCTGTTATCCCAAGAATGGGACTTCTTCCCAAGGCAGTACACATCACTGTTGGGTGGCAAATACTATCAGAATTGGTTTTTGTTGCTGTTGCTTGCTTGTTTTTTGTCGTTTTGTTTTGGTGTTTTTCTTTGTTTTTCCTATGGTGAGCTAAAAATCTATCTCTTTGGCTCAGCCACAATGTGGGTTAAGATCAAGTCAAGTTTGTGAAGGTGTTATCACAGCCTTCCAAGGTGACCCATTCCCATGTAGAATGCATATTATTTCTGATGGCTTTTCCTTATACTGTAGGCTTTCCAGGTATCCCACTCCTCTGGCTGTACTGACCTCCTTTCCAGAATCACAGTGACCTGGTGTCCTTTATCCAGAGTAGGCCATAAGTGCAATGGCCATTCAACTACAGAGAGCAGACTGAGCATCTGAATTTGAAGATGCCGCTAGGTAATAATGCAAGCTAGGATAGGAGCCCAGCTCTGCTGATCCTGGGCTCCTGGGGTTCATAGAACAAATACTAATTGCCAAAACACATAGAGATACACTCTAAAGCACAAAAACATTTTGCATGAAACGTATCATGTGCACAATTTCCTCAAAGAGCTCACAAACTACACAATTGAACAAAGGAAGTTCATGTTCCATACAGAAACATGTACTATCAACAACTTTAGATGTAATTTGAGTGATTTGACTGACCCACACCATTGAAAATTTCAAACCTCAGGTAGTATCATGTTGGGGATTTATACTCAAGTGATTAAATTGTCTTCTTTTTCATAATTAATCAATATAGAGATACTTCACAAAAAATTATCCCTCCAAGAAATGCATTCCTTTTCCTGCCTTTACATACTATTCTAGAACAATTATCCTTTATCTTTTATTTTTTATCAATCTTATGATTCCTTTATCAAGATATATGTAACTCACCAGAAACTTGCACAATACAGGAATGGGGAAAGACTATTTTTAACTTACCCAAGTATTTTCCATTATCTTTAAGTGATATTTTCTCAGTTTTGTATAAAACATTTATTCCAAAGGGTTGATTATATATTTGTAATAATACCTGTCTCCTTCATTAGAGAACCAAAGATGCCGGAAATCCATCACCTTGAATTGTCTGTCATGACTGGAGGTCCTGTAATCACTGTCTACCACACCACCATGAAGCTTAACTCTGCATTGAAAACATCTGTTTTACAAAATGAGAAAAGTTAAAGAGGCTAGAGCAATGGCTGAGTGAATGGAAAAAGAGCCCTTTCTACTCTTCCAGAGGATGGGGGTAAGATTGGCAAGGGTAAGGAAGACAGGAAACTCTTGTTCTTGAATGGTGCAAATGTAAATTAATTTAGCTATAATAGAAAACATCAAAAATTGAGCTATCTGGCAGGCAAAATGGCTCAATCAAATTGTGATGTTACATAATTGTGATTTGTGCTTGTCAAATATATATCAATTAAATTAGAAAAGAGGAAACGCTTCAGCTTGCAAGCATATCAGACTTCTAGACTTTCTCTCTCTCTCTCTCTCTCTCTCTCTCTCTCTCTCTCTCTCTCTCTGGTCAAGGTGAACTGCAGAGCTCTTAAGTGACTTATACATTTCACAGTATCACCACCTCCGCCACAGGCACCATCATCTCCTGCTACAGCTGTTGCAATGGTCTTGAAGAGCTCCCTGTTCCTACCCTCACATCTATTCACGCTCAACTATACAGACAGAGCCTTTAGCAAGAGCTCAACCAACTCTATGAAATTCCCCCTAGATTTCGCTATCACCTGAAACGTTGCCCGTTCCACTGGCTTGAGTGCCTGCCTATAAGATCTTCTTGGACTTCCTCTCCAGCTGCTCTTCCTCCCCAGCCTCTGCTCCATTTCCTGGGCCTCCTTCACTGCCTCTAGCTTTTCTACACACTCTTGCTTCGCAGTTGGTCCTTGCATTTGCTTCATTTCTGCTGCCCTGGGATACACTTCCCACAGGTAACTGTGTGGCTTACTTCTTCATTTCCCTTAAGGCTCTGCCCACTTAAAAACATAGAATCAGAGACATCTCCCTGATAACTTCCTATGTAAATTAGATCCACATGTCTCCACTTTGTGTGTATCACACAAGCATCTTAGTCACTGTTCTATTACTGTGAAGAGACACCATGAGCAAGGTAACTAGTATGAGAAAACATTTTTTGGAGCTTGCTTTCAGTTTCAGAGATTTATTCCATTATTGTGATGGCAGGAAGCATTACAGCATGCAGGCAGATGCTGGAGCAGTAGCTGAGTTGCTAAGAATTGCATCTTAATCCATAGGCAGAGAGAGACAGAGACAGAGACAGAAACAGAGACAGAAGGACAGAGAGAGACAGAGAGAGACAGAGAGACAGAGACAGAGAGAGACAGAGAGAGGACATGGACTTTTGAAACCTCAAAGCCCATCTCAAGTCACATACTTATTTCAACAAAGCCACACCTTCTAATAATTTTTCAAATAGTGCCACTCCTTGATGACTAAATTAAACATTCAAATATATTAACCACATTTGTACGTGTACATGTAGGCATATATATTTGCACATCTATGTTCATATCAGGTGTCTTCTCAATTATTCTGCATCTCATTTTATAAGACAAGGTCTCTTACCAAACTGATTTAACTAGACACCCAGGGATCCTCCCATCTTTGCCTCCTCAGTAATGCTACTACAGGTACATACAACCATAAATGCATTTTTTACATTGGGTTCTGGTGATCCAAACTCAAGTCCTCATGCATAAATGGCAAGCACTTCACCAATTGCCCTATCTCCCTGTACCTGTGTGTGTGTACAGTGTGTTGGAGTATGCATACACACATGTGTGAGTACATGTAAAAACCAAAGGACAGCTTCTTGTATTGCTGTTCAGGTACTGCCTATCCTTTGTAGTGAGTCTTTCTCTGTCCTACTAGCCAGCTCCCAAATAACTAGATGAAGACTTATTCTTAATTGTGAAAGCTAGACCGATAGCTTAGGCTTGTTTTTAGCTAGCTCTTACAACTTGAATTAACCCATTTATATTATTTTATGCATTACTCTGAGGCTCATTTACCTCATCTATAGACTGTCCATCCTGCTTCATTGTTTCCTGTATATCTCCTTGGGTCTCTACCCTTCTTCTTCCCAGCATCCTCTGTGACTGGAAATCCTGTCTAGCTAATAGCCATTCAGCTTTTTATTAAACCAATCACAGTGACACCTCTTCACAGTGTGTAAAAAGATTATTCCAAAACACTTCCCCCTTTATGTCTTAATAAAAAGTAAAGATTTTGACTGTAACATGGTAAAGCTATATACAATAAGAACAATTATGAGGTAAGAATTACATTCACTATGTCTAATGCATTTGTATTTGTAAATTCAGAAAAAATTACTCCACTAACTATACTCTCTGAATGAGTCCAGAGTTTAATACCTAATTTACTTTCTATCATAGTGTAGGAAAACTGTTAACTATAACCATCTAGTCTTCAACACCATAAAAGAGCTGAGAAGGATATATTACCTGAGTAAACAGGGAGTGCAGAGCAAGCAACTTCCCAAACTATGAGAAATGACAGAAACAGCCTGGACAGTCACCCAAAGTTCCTCTGTAATGTTGGGCAACCATCTCCAGCCTGTGGGCCTAGAATATCTGAGAGACTTCTTTGAGGCGGAAATTTTAAAGGACTGTCATAGGTTGTCTTGGTAAAGTTTGGCAGACACTTTCCTTTGTGTCCTGCATGCTCAATCTGAACAGCATACTATCAGCAGCTGTGGCAAGGGCAGTTTCTTTGCCCAGCGGTTAGCTTTTTGCCACAAAAGAAGTAAAACCCATTTAAGATCACTTATCTATTTAAAATATGTCTCTGACTGACCTTGAAAATAAACCAAACATTACTATACATTTGATTGTCATAGATGACTAACTACTAACCTGTTTTCTTTATTATCCTAAATAGCTTTTAAGGACTAGAACTTTGCAATTTTAAATAAACTGCATAGGTACAATACCTTAAACAAGAATAGAATCATATATGCAGTATAACAAAAAAAACTTAGATTTGTGTCAACACACATAACCCATACCAATATAAGATATTTGAGACTAGTAGTTGCTCCAAAGTAGACTCAACAATCCACCCTTTTATCCCATCATTTCTCTACTATACCCTCCCCCTTTTTTTCTCTTCAGAAAGAGATCCTAGAATCTAATCTCCTTTGGTTAGATTTTTTTCTGACTATGACTAACAACAATTTGTAACTGACCTCTGTAAACAATGACAAACATCTATGACCTACCAGATGACCACAAACCACCCACCCCACGTCTTAGGAATGCAGGCATTGTTTTCTCCACTACTTCCTGTTGTCTGGGTGTGCTGGAATCTTTGGGGGGCCTGAGAAAATTTGGGTAATGGTCAAGTCCTGGCAGGAGTATTCTGTGGGGCCAGACCATCTCAGCCAGCAGCTCTGAAGCTGTTTTGGATGCAGAACTCTGAGAAAACTGCAACAGAGGCACTCTGAGAAGCTAGGTCATCTGAACCACCCATTTTCATTGGTGTCTGGTTTCTTTGTTCTGAAAACACACAAGCTTTTAAAGGTAACATATATATATATATATGCATTAAGACAAGTATGGAATGTGCAGTGTGCACTAGTTAAAGATTTTTGTTTGTTTGTTTTATGTTTGAACAGGTAAAATGTGTGTCACTTGTCTTGCAGTTTTTTTTAAAGGTTTACTTTTTTATGTCTGTAGCCAGGATTTTCAGGGGGTCTCCATCAGATGAAATATCGCTATCAACTTTAAACAAATCCACAGCTGCGTGTTTTCTTATGGAAGCAAAAGCATAACCTCCTCCCCAATGTAACATATTTTTGACTTGCATTTTGAAGTTAAGACATTGTAAAAATATAACGGTTGGTTTAATTTAGTGGTTTTATAATCCAATTTCTCCTAGCAGTTATTTGGCATTCATCATCATTCAAAAAATTTGATGTCACAGGGCAGTGGTGGCTCACCTCTTTAATCCCAGTACTCAGGAGGCAGAGTCAGGTGGATACCTGTGAGTTCAAGGCCAGCTTGGTCTACAGAGTGAGTGCCAGGACAGCCCCCAAAAAGTTACACAGAGAAACCTTGTCTCGAAAAACAAACAAACAAAAATTTAAAGACAACATAATACCATACAGGATCCAGACTCTCTGTGTATTTCCCATCTCTATGTGGCTTATTTTTTATTACTTTACTTCTCTCTTTAAAGACTTTGTTTTATTATTTTAAACTATATTTTTATGACTGTCTATATCCTTTATCTTTGTTTCCTCAAGCTTATGTACATTGTTGAACACACTGTAACCTGTTTAGAGAGTTTTTGTTTTTCTTTTTCCTTCTGTGTCTGCTTTACTGAATACCTGTAGCCTTTTCTGTCTGCATGAGCAAAATATTAAACTGTCACACAGCTTAGCTCATGGTGACTGGCAGTTCAAGCCTACTGGCAGTGTCTGGGAGAAGCTTTTCTGTACTATGGCCTGCATGAGAGATTGCAGGACTAGGAAGACACACTTGGCTCTGTGTGTTTGGTACTTTTAAAAAAAGTTATCTCGAGTCATATGGGGAAATATATGCCCCTCCTTGAGTGTCATTTGTAGCAAGTCTGCTTCCAAATCACTACATGGAGACTTACTATTAATTATGAAATCTCAGTCAATAGCTTAGGTTTGTTTTTAGCTAGCTCTTATAATAGCTTAAATAAACCTATTTTTATTCATCTATGTGCTGCCCCAAGGCTCCTTTACCTCATCTACATACTGTTCATTGTGCTTTCGTGCTAGCTCCAAGTCTCCTTGTGTCTTTGCCCTTCTTTGAAGCATCCTCTGTGCCTGGAAATTCTTCTGAGCTAATGGTCAATCAGCTTTTTAATAATAGTTTAATAACTAATCAGAGTGACACTTCTTCACAGTGTACAAAAAAGACTATTTCACAACAATAGTCTGTAGGCTTTTTGTTCATTTGTTGTTTGAAACAGTATCTCTCATTGGTCTGAAACTCATCAAGTAGGCTATGCTGCCTGGCCACAAAGCCCCAGAGATTTTCTGTCTCTGCCTTTCTAGTGCTGGCATTGTAACTATGCACCACCATGCCTGGCTTTTTGTACATGGGTAATTGAACTTGAGCTCAAGTCTTCATGCTTACAGAGCAAGCGCTTTACTGAGTTATCTTCCCAGCCTCCATCATCATGCTTCAAATGCTGTTTTCTTCATGATAAAACCAACAACTGACATACACATTCACCGTTTGTTTGTTTGTTTGTTTGCTATCTAATTCTAGTATTCCATGATGCAGTCTGCTTCTTCGAATAGCTAGTAGGTTTTCATAAATACTCAATGAATGGATGAACAAGATATGAATGGAAAGGAAGGTGCATATTTTGTCATAGACTCTGTGCTAAGTCTTAGTGTGATAGTTTGAATGCAATTAGCCCCCATAATCTCATAGGGAATGGCACTGTTAGGAGATGTGGCTTTGCTGGAGTGGGCATGGCCTTGTTGGAGGAAGTGTGTCACCCTGGGGTCAGACTTTGAGGTATCCTAAGGTTTCCTATGCTTAGGATACCTCCCAGTGTCTCAGTTGACTTCCTGTTGCCTGCAAGATATAAGGTTCTCAGCTACTTCTCCAACACCATGTCTGTCTGCACACGACTGGGGAGATGCCATGCTCCCTGCCATGATGCTAATGGACTGTGAACAAGTCACCCCAATTAAACGTTATCCTTATCAGAATTGCTGTGGTCATAGTGTCTCTTCACAGCAATAAAAACCTAACTAAGACAGGTAGGGGTATATAATCTGTAGTGTGGAAGCATACTGGCTAAAAGATGAGACACACACTTTGCTAATGGCTTGGCTTCTGAACCTGTGAGCATGGCGGGTACTCTTTAGGGCATCCTGCACCCCATTCTGGACGCCCATGAAAGCATCCTCTTGTACTTTGGGATGCTGATTTGCATCCTGTGTATGTTTCTCAGCTGCTCAATGTGGCTGCCCCAGCAGGCAAGATATACCCACCCAAACACACTTCAGGTAAATTCAGTCTGGCCTGGCTCATCCTGCTAACTGGGGAAGACAAAGTGGACTTGAAGCACGTGAGAAGCCAGTTTGCCCAAGAGCTCAGAAACGCTCTGTTTGTAGAGACCGCTACACACGGGCCACAGGTGGAACATGGTTGGAGTTAGGCCTTGAGGAACGGAGGAAGGTCTGGTCAAGCCAAGGGGTCTGCTGGAATACCAGTCACGAACAAACCAAGCTTCAACACAAATATGCTCGCATATTTAGATTTCAGAACTGTCCTGTGGGAGGTTTTGGGGGATTGTGTTGAGGTCACACAATCCTCTGAGGGCTGCTATTCTTCTAGATCCCTGTCGCCTGCACTGAGAGGAAAAGCAAGTGAACAATCTGCTTAGACCCTGGTTGTGAGATGTCAAGGAAGAAGGGGAGGGTCACATCTATTGATGCAACTAAGCCCTGGTGTTTATTTGTCTCCAGTAAGTAAGGAGATAACTAAGAAGAGAGAGGGGAGGGGGTGACAGGGAGCAGCATGATGACCATTGAAGAGCTTTAGAAACAGAAACACTACCCGTGGGCAGGGACGTCATCCCAGGGAGTTCTCTTTAGGCCGGAGATCCTTTTCCTGGTACCCCCAGGGGAGACACTGAGGGAGTAGAGCCATCCTGTGCTTTGCTTGTGTCTGTGCTGGGAACTGAACTTAGCACCTTTCCTGCGCTACTGAAGCTTAAGCGCTAGCCTGTCTTTTAGCTTTTAGTTTTGAGAAAGGGCTCCGGATAGTTGAAACCCACTCTGTCCCTTCAGCAGGTTTTGAACTTGCAATCCTCTTGCCTCAGACTGCTTAGTAGCAAGAGTTACAGGCTTGACCTGGAGAGACAGATGACTCGGTGGTTAAGAGTACTGGCCACTCTTTCAGAGGACCCAGTTCAATGCCCAGTACTCACATGGCAGTCCACAGCTATCTGTAACTCCAGTTCCAGGGGATCTCACACCTTCCCACAGACACGAATGCAGGCAAAACACCAATGAACATAAAAGAAAAATCAAACCAAAAGCCAAAAAAACAAAAACGAAAACAGGCAGTGGTGCCGCACACCGTTAATTCCAACATTTGGAAGGCATAGGCAGGTGGATCTCTGTGAATTCAAGACCAACCTGGTCTACACAGATAGTTCCAGGATATCTAGGGCTGTTACACAGAGAAATCATGTCTTATAAAACAGAAAAAAAAAGAATTATAGACTTGTGTCGTGAGGCCTGGCTTTTCCTGTGTGAAATGGATGTTGTTAAGCTCTGTATGTCAATCTTCTGCACCAGCCATGAGTGTTCTGAAGGAGAGTCACCACCCTGCCCTTATTCTGATGCTCTAGAACTGGGTTTTCCAGATAAAATAGAAGATACCCAGTTAAACCTGAAGTTCAAATGAGCAGTGAAACTGCACACACACACACACACACACACACACACACACACACACACACACACATGCGCGCATAATCGCATCCCAAATGTCGAACAGGACATTATTATAGTTAAATTTTTTTATTGTTCACCTAAAATTCAAAATTTAGCTAGGCATCCTGTATATTTGTCTGCTAAGTCTGCAATTCCTTCCCAGTCATTAGACGATTTCTTATGAGTTCTTTTCCACCGGTAGTAGGATGTCATGAGGCATTGCACAACCTTCAGAACAGGAACAAGAAGAACAATGCCTTAAGGAGCAATAAGCCCTCTGTCTTTAGTATTTCCCCTGATGTCCCTATGTCCTCCATGCACCTTTAACCCTTCAGCATTTATTTCCTGGGGAAGGATCATGGACCCTGGAGTAGCTGGCTAGGGTCTGACCCCTGGATCCACAATACGTTAGCTGTGTAGCCTTACATTATGTGTGTAACATCTCTGTGTGTTTCATGTATTTCCATTCTTACAATGGGAGTGAAAATAGCAACTTGGAAGATTAGAAGTACTTAGACCAGTGCTTTAACCACAAGAAGAAGTAAAATGTTAATTACTGTTGAACAGAGTTGAATGGTAGGAGACACAGCCACAACAGAATTTGGAGGCTTAGAAAACTCCATCGAATGTGAAGCACAGAACAGAAAAAGTATTGGGGAAACCTTTAAAGAAGTTCTTTTGTTTTATAGACGATGACGGAAATCAAGGTAGGGAGCCAAATGTTTCCAAGCAATGCAGGTGGCTCAGCCTGAGACCATAGGGTACAAAGGCACCTAAGCAACAGTGGAGCACCACCAGACAACAGCGGAGAGCCACCAAGCAACAGTGGAGAGCCACTTGCCGGTAAGAATCAGAGCAACTAAGATCTTAGAGCCACAAGATGTGACCAAGGCAGACTACAGCAGGGCCAGCCAAGGGCTGACTTGGGGAGTTAAATCCACCGAGTTCTAATCCCTTTGCCTTTGTGTGCTACCCACCTTTTGACAAGCCTTCACTATGGCCTTTGATTTCACATCTCATCTCTGTACTGAAAAACCTGGAAGAAATGACACTAGGCTGCCTCCCAGAAGCCCACAGCCCCGTGCTGTCCACACACATAGTTCATCGGAATGATGCCTTTGTCGATGTCTACTCATGGGGAGCTCTGGATCCAGATGACAGATACCCGTGGGACTCTAGCATGTCACTGAGGCCAGAAATGGCTTCCTGCTCAGCCGGCCTGCACAGCCCAGCAGGCTAGATTCAAACCAGGTAAAAGAAGAATCAAATGTCACTTTGTGATGTGAGCACATTAACCCAGCTAAAAGATGAGCCTGACAGTGGCATTCTCTAAAAGTTAGGATTTAGGGACTTGTGAGTGAGCTATCTAAAGTGTGGGGTGAGCTATCAGACACACAGAGCTGCTTCCACCAGCCCTTCAGGTTAAATCAGACTCTTCATCTGGGATCTCTTGACCCCAATTGTTTAAACACGTTGGTGATTTCTACCTCATGGGATGTGCCTTCTGCTCTGAGTGCTGTCTTCCCCCACCCATCTCTGAGACCTCCCTTAGGAGCTCACCTGCCATTTTTAGCTAGTGAAACTCTGCTGAACAGCTGCTCTGCTAGAAGCTCCCTTGAGCGTCTCCTCTACCTGCACAGGGGAGATGTCCTACAACAGACACACGCCAGCTGCTTTCAAACGGCATGGTTTGCCTACTTCTGACATGCACAGAGGTCTTCCAGATGACAAGTCCATGTCCTGCTCATCCTCTCGACCCCACCTTTTCCAATCCAGTAGCATTGGAAGACTAATAGTACCAACTTTGATAGAAACATGCCTCCTGCCCCTGCCCAGAACTACCGATGGAGAAACCCTAGCAATGAGGTCAGAAAGCTCTACCCAGCCCTGAGAACTCTACCTGAGAACTGCAGGTCTGTGAGTCTCCCCCAGCTCTGGCCTGGGCTGCTAGGATAGCTCTCAACTCGGCATTGAGGGCTTCTTCTTGCTGCAGAATTCTCTTTTTATATTATGCAAGAGCTCTGCTCAGCAGCCTTCAGTAGCTTCCTCTTGTACCCAGGGTTTAATCCAGCTCCTCGGGTGATCTGTAAGTCCCTCCGTGATCTGGTACCCACAGCTACCCTCCATCTAGTCTCAGCTTTCTGGATTGTTTTGGGCTTCTCAGACTCCCTTCATGGCTTCTTCCCCAGTGCATGGCTTCATTCCTCCCTCAACTCAAGCCATGCACTGGGGCAAATGATGAGGTTGAACTGAGTCACCTACACAGTCCTCGAGGAAGAGCGGTCAGGCAGGAGAGACAAATACACACAAGTGACATGGTAGTTTATGGGAAGCAAAGTGACTGAAAGAGCAGTGATGAGTGTCCCTTGGGGGCTTCCATCTGCGGTCATTTCTAACTTTGTTTCTAAAGGTCAAAGGTGTGGGGTTTTTTTTTCTTTACACCTTCCAACTTTAGGTTTTCCATCACCCTGTACCCAAATCCCCACATCTGTTGACTTGGGGTCATGTCCACCCTACAGGGTTGTTGGAAGGAACAGAGAATATGCAGAAACCTCCCCTTATTGGTAAGGGACACATTCCAAGATGCTGCAACACCTAAAAGTGCAGACAGTATGGAAACCTGGGCATGCAAGGGTTTTCCCACAGGTACACACACCCATGATAAGGTTTAGCTTTCAAATTAGGCTCTGTAAAAGATTACCAGCTACAGATGCAACAGAACAACAGTGACAGCAGGCTGCTGCTAACGTAGGGAGTGTTTCTAAGTCCTCTGTTTAATATTTTCAGATGTGAGTTGACTGCAGGAAATTAAGCCTGCAGGGAAGTACCACTGTGGGCAAGAGGGAGAACAGCATGGAGAGCCTGCCACATGCAGGCTGCATGCCACAGGCAGCAAACTCCCTGATGCCTGGAGCCTTTGGAAAGCTTGCGTTGTGAGGAGGAGCATCAGCGCATCGCTAATTGCATTCTAAAAACTCTGAAGCCTTAGGGGAAGACTGGAGCCTGAGCCAAAGGAGAAAAGAAAGTGCCCTTCCTGCTGAGAAATCTCCCCTTGGGGGTGTTCAGTGAAAGCGAAAGTGGAACCCCTGCCAGTTGGGTTTACCAGAAGGGCAGTGGGGCTTGTAGAAGCCTTTCAGAAAGAGCAGCAGCTGAACAGGAACCCAGGCAGTTTCTGAGAAATGGTGAGCTTCAGGGAAGAGCCTGGCAACCCGTGTTTACAAACTCCAGGGGCACCTGCAGCCGGATGTGTTAGCCACGGAGTGGGTCATGGTGCTCTGGGAACAATATTCCAAAGCAAGGAAACTAGAGCAAAAGCCAAGGTCATTTCTCCAGAACCTGGGAGAAGATGGGAGACAGCTGGGCCTGAGTGAGTGAGCCAGTCATTCAGTAATCACTCAATAATATATCTATTTACTTACAGTATATAAACCAGGCACCTGCTACAATAAAATTAATAATAGATGCTTACCGAGTGTTAAACACATGTCAGGATAGTATACTAACTACTTGAGTCCTCACAACAAATACCTGAGGTGATTACTCTTTCTGGGACTTGCAGATTGGGAAACTGAGGCTCAGAGAGATAACCTAGTCACATCCCAGCTAGTTCATAGAACAGGGACTTGTCTGCTGATTGGTGCTGTGCTCATCGCCATTGTATCTAATGAGGCTCAAGCTTAAACACCTGTGCTGAAGTCGGAACTGGGCAAGGCCAGCCGAGTGCTCCTTTACTGACCCCTGAATCTGCAAATGGCAAGGTCATGGCCCAGCATGTAATAGCTACTCACTAATGTGTATGAGCAACATCTCTGCAAGGCAAGGTGAAATGCGAGAGTCTCAGGGAGAGGACAGTATGGAGGCAACCAGACCTATGACAAAGGTACTCACAAGGTGCCTCTGAGGTTTGTGCCTGGTCACTGTACATAGGTCAGGCCCTGAGGCTCCCTATAAACAGCCTACTTGCTTTGCTTATTCCCAAAGTCATAGAGGTAGAAGAAACAGTGCGGAGCTGGAGGCGTAACTGCCGCTCAACCATTCATACATGGGGGGGGCAGGAGGGGTCATCTGAAATCTCATAGTGTTGACTGGCAAGAGAACCAAATGAGAGTAGAGATGCCCGTGATCTAGCTTTCCCTCTCCTGCCTCTGGTCTCTAAGCTACTAGTTGGTCAAAATGAACCAGAAACAGAAGACTCAAGAACCTACAGACCTATTTTAACTCCCTGGACCTAGAGCATCAGAATACAGGGATGGTATGGCTGCAGAGGACCTCAAAAGGCACCCTGCATTTACCTGCAGACTGCACAGACATTCTCAGTAAGGCAGAGTTGGCAACAGGCATCCTGATGAGGGAAAGAATCTGCTATCATATTGTCAGGAATGCTCAGCGTTTTAGTTGCTTTGGCAAAGCAAAGACATCGGGAAGGAGTGACTCAGCGATGAGAAAGGAGGAGGTAAAGGGCGACAAGGCCTGGATCATGGGGAGCTGGGCAGAGGGTACTCTTCTGGAATCAGCAAGGACCACAGGAGATAGCAGAGCAAGAAAATGACCAAAGTGGACTTGCCTTGCTGGGCAATTCATTGTCCTGACTACAGAGTAGTGACTTGTTTGAGGAAAGAAAGGCCTAGAGATGGAGGAGCCCCTTGGGAACATGGGTGAGGGTTTGGACAGAAAGACATCCGTCCTCCTGGACGAAGATGAAGAGAAGCTCAACCGGCAGGTGCCAAGAGGCCTAAGTCTGTTTCCCACTTGTCTCTCAAGGCAAGTGTCGAGCCAAGGTGAGCGCTGATCAGCACTCAAGGCAGGCCCATGTTGAAGGTGAGGGTGTCCCGGGGAGCATTCTGCCTGGGCTTCTCCTCAGGAAGAAGGCTGATGATGAGAACTTTAAAAGAGGCAAATTAAAAAGGGCAAAGGCTGTCTGACCACACAGGACCCTGTAAGACAGAAGGAAAAAAGAGGTCGGAAACTGGGGAGCCGCCTTCATCCTTAGAGTGCCAGGGAGACTAGGCCTGGAGACAGCAGAAGGTGAAGGTAGGATGCCAGGAAACAAATGGGACAGAAATGAGCGGGTTCTTCCTTCCTGATTTATTTATTGATTGGTTGATTGCTAATGTTGAATACTGTGCTGGATAGTCTTCCAAGGAGGGAATTTCAATTAAAAAATGCTTCCATAAGAAGGGGTTGTAGGCAAGACTGTAGGGCATTTTCTTAATTAGTGGTTGATGGAGGAGAGCATAGCCCATTGCCAGTGATGTCATGCCTGGACTGGTGGTTCTGGGTTCTATAAGAAAAAAGACTGAACAAGTCACGAGAGCAAACTAGTAAGCAGCTCCCTCCTAAGGCCTCTGTCTACCAAATTAACCCTTTCCTCCCTAGCTATCTTTTTGGTCACAGTGTTTCATGGCAGCATTAGAAATCCTAACTAAGACAAATATCATGGAGGCTAAGGGAAGAGAGAGTAGGAGATATTGTAAGATTTTCTGAGGAAACAGAAATTTCACATGATAGGCAACTGGGCCTGAAAGCAAAGGGCCTAAATTTAGCTCTGAAGACAAAGGATTCATGAGCTGGGGACCCATGGTAGAGGGGATTGTGGTTTGAAGATAAGACACATTTAGCATCCAGAAATTATATGGGGGATTATACTTTTCTACTTTGTTGAAGTAAAGTTATATCTGGAATTCTTTACAGTAAGATAGGGAACGACATAATGAGATGTGACGCAGAATTAGGAAAAGCACCAGAAGCAC
This sequence comes from Mesocricetus auratus, assembly GCF_017639785.1. Taxonomy (NCBI): domain Eukaryota; kingdom Metazoa; phylum Chordata; class Mammalia; order Rodentia; family Cricetidae; genus Mesocricetus; species Mesocricetus auratus. Next base: position 43,776,627 of record NW_024429197.1, on the reverse strand, counting down.
CTTCCCCTGAGGTGTGTTGGAGCCTAGAGCTCTGCGGTTGCTCTGTCCAATGCGGAATGAGCCCAGCAAAAGGGAGCCAGTGTCCCTGGACCACAGAATGAAGAAGTCACCAGTTCTTTCCATAAAGGGCGAGACTAAGTAAGTCTGAGCTTTGAGAATCATAGGGCTCTTGTTGCCACCTCCTCCTCTCCCTTGTTCTCCTACCCCTACATCTTCTTTCTTTCTCCATCATTTTTTTCTTTCTCCTCTTTGTAACAACACTTTGAAAAACCACCATTTGCTCACAGGTCATAGGAAAAGAAGCTTCTGCATGGTTGTGAAATTCTGGCTTTGGATTTTGACCTGGGTCTGAATTTTGTTTCTGCCAGTGTCTTACTTAAGACTAAGGTACCACAGTGGTGATAAGACACCACAATCAAAGCAACTTATAGAAGAATAGGTTTACTTGGAGTTTATGGTTTCAGGGGGTTAAAAAGTACCCAGGCACCATGATAGGGAGCATGGCAACAGGCAGGTAAGCATGGCACTAGAGCCATAGCTGAGGGCGCACATCTTGATTCACAAGAAGGAAGGAGGGATGGAGAGAGAGAGGGGGAGAGAGGGGGGAAGAAGAAGAAGAAGAAGAAGAAGAAGAAGAAGAGAGAGAGAGAGAGAGAGAGAGAGAGAGAGAGAGAGAGAGAGAGAGAGAGAGAGAGAGAGAGAGAATGAAAACACTGGGAATTATAGGAGTCTTATAAAATCTCTGCACCTAGAGACACCGCTAACAAGACCGTACCTCCTAATCCTCCCCAAACTGTTCCACTAACTGGGGAGCAAGCACTCAAATATATTAGCCTATGGGTTATTCTCATTTAAATCACAGATTTGAATTCAAAATAACAGATCACATGACATTTGGCAAGTTACTTAAGCTACCCTTTCTCTGTGAAATAACCCAAATCTGCTTCCCCCAGTTCGTAAGATGTAAAGACTTACTAACAGGCACCAGGTTCCATAGTATGACTCCCACTAATTAACTCTCTGTGCCTCAGTTTCCTCATCTGGATAATGAAGGTGACAGCAGTACTACACACATGTTTCATATTCTATTATTGGCAGGTACCTAGTGTAAGATGGATACTTGGCAAATAATGGCTAACCATCGCATCTATTTCTCAATGAGAAAGCAAACTGAGAAACTGAGGAAGGGTAGCTCTCAGGTAGGGCCAGGTTCTGCCAGGGGTCACTTACAGGTCACACTTAAGTCTGTCCTATAATATGAAGCCATCCAGATGGGCTGTGTGAAAAGATCTCTGTTTCTCGGTCCCATGTGTGGCACTCCCCCAGCATCAGATAAGCGTTTTCATAAGCCAAAACCATTTTGATCTCAGAAGAGATCCTGCACACATGCACACACTTGGCAGCCGTGGGCTGCAGGCCCTGTGTTCTCGCTTGTGATTTGAGCTATGTTATCAATGCTTGTGAATGTAAACTTGGGAGATCAAAGCTATCCAGGTCAGGAAAGGCTAATATTTAAATTCCAGACTTACAGGCACAGTTCTGAAATTCCCTGGCTCCACATCAAGTCTTTGTACCAAAACCAAGTCAAGCATGCATCTGACACAGTTGTGGGGCTCTGGAGTGTGGGTGTGGTATGCATTCAGTAGAAACTGGGGGTCCACCCATAGTGGAATTCTGTGGAACTCTAATGAAGGACTGTTCTGAAGTTCAGTGCCCTGGGTGACCCTAGTCAGAGCAAACACGTTTCCACAGTACAGAGCTATCACAGAGATGGTTTTGGTATCTGGAAATACCACATGCTGTTCTGGAGGGGTAACGACTTGGACCTAGCATCACCACTTTTTCTAGTTTGCTTTCTGTTGCTGTGACAAAACACTGACCCAAAAACAGCTTAGGAAGGAAATCGTCTATTTCATCTCACAGCTCTGGGGTCACAGGGCATCACTGAGGGAAGCCAAGGCAGGAACCTGGAGTTGGGAATTGAATCAGAGACCATGGAGAAACACTGCTTGCTAGCTTCGTTCCTTTGTGTCTTGCTCAGTTACCTTTATTATACAAGCCTGGGATGGCAGCACATACAGTTGGGCTGTGACCCTTTCGCATTGATCAGTGATCAAGAAAATGGCCCACAGACATGCCTGAAGGACAGCAGACAGAGGTAGCCTCATTCTTCAGTAGAGATTTCCTCTTCTCAGGTATGTATAAATTTGTGTCAAACTGACAAAACCTATGACAACTGGCTTGCCAAGTAATACAGAAGTTATAGATAATGGTCATACATTTCCTGAAATCTGACAGCACTCTACAAATGTTTTTAAATTATTCCTATTATCTGCATTGTACCACCCATCCTCTTTACACCCCTGAACATGCAGAACAAAGGTATTCTTTCGTGATGTCAACTATTCTTTTGTCACCTGTCTAGCTCTTGCAATTCAATAAAACTTTCCTGGGTTCTTTATGCATGCTTTTAGGAATATAAGGCTTTTGTACTTATAGAAAATGAGCAAGATGAGGGCCAGAGAGATGGCCTCACAGGTAAAGGTGCTTGCTGACAAGCCTGCATTTGGTCCCACAAGGCAGAAAGAGAGAACTGATTCCAGAGTGTTGTCCTCTGACCTCGACTTCTGTACACACACACACACACACACACACACACACACACACACACACACACACACTCACAAACATACCCACACACCACAATTATAATATCAAAACGATTTTTGATGAACATAAGTGGCTGCCATGGAGGACAGATGTTCACTACCAGTTATAACACCATGCCAGTGGTTTGGCAGAAGAATACTCCCAGGTTTATAGATCGCATAGAAAGGGATAGCTCATCCTATCAGCAGTAAATGTGCTTGCATGGTGGACCTGTACTTCCAGTCTTTCCTAGGGTCAAGTCTTGGCTCTGCTTTTAAACTGTGCCATTGGAAACAAATAGGTTAACCATAATAAATATTTGTTTGCTTGACTGTAGAATGAAGATCTCACACTACTTACTTTGGGAAAAAAATTGGAAAAAAATGAGATAATTTCTGCAAAACTTGCAGTACTGTGGTCCAACTCACTAACATAGTAAGCCAATTGGCCATCCTCATAAGATAGACCCCACTTAGAACATGGCAGTCTTTTCGAATGTTCTTCTTCCCTTTTCTGCTGACTGTAGTCCTGCGTTGTATCCATGCAATACTTTTATGGTTTCAACATGCAGAATTGCCAATATGCAGTCAATTATAGCCCATAAAAATAGACAGTTTTATAACAGTTTTTTCCAAGTACCCTCTTCTACGGCATATCATCAGAGTCTGACAACTTTGGTGCGATGGCCTGAGTGGCTGGGTTTGTAAATCTGGCTGGGACGATGGGAGATTAAGAAAGAAAAACAGACACATGTAACAATCAAATCTGGATGGGGTGCACTGTACACTCTCCCTGTAGGAAGCAGTCTCAGGCTGCAGCCTTCGCAGATGAGGAAGCTGCAATTTTCCATACATATTGTTACCATCTGCACAGGGACCAGGGACACATTTGCCATTCCTGTGGTTCTAAGACACTGGAGTTCTTGACATGGCTGTGATCATGTCAATAATAAACATTGACTCAAGACTTCATCTGCTCCCCACACTCTGAGTATGCTGATACCATTGAACTTTACTAGATAGCTGTTCTCAAAAACAGCTTTTTCAAATCCCCCTTTCTACTTCATACACATGCTAAGATACTGTTGTATTTAGTAGTTACAAGTGTTTGCTGCTGTAAGCTTACAACCTAATTGGTTCAGTGTCTTCCCCGAGGCTTCGTTTGTTTAATCGTTTAATATCTCCCTCCCCCCTCCCTCCCTCCCTCCCTCCCTCCCTCCCTCTCTCTCTCTCTCTCTCTGTGGTGTGTGTGTATGTGTGTGTGTGTGTCAATGTTTACATGTGTACAAAGGTCAGAGGTCAACCTCAGGTGTCTTTGCATAGCTTCTTTTCACTATATTTTTGAGACAGGGTCTCTAATTGGCATGGAATCTGCTAACCAAGCTAAGCTGGCTGGCCACTGAATCCTGGGGATAAGTTTGTCTGTTTCTCAGTGCTGGAATTACAAACATATCAGCCAGCCTGGCATTTTTTTATCTGGGTTCTGAGGATGGAGCATAGGTCCATCTTGCTTGTACAGCAAACAACCTACTGACTAAGTGATCTCCCAAGCTCCTAATTTACTTTTCAAAGTAGAATGTTGGAGAGCTTTCCAGTTGTTCTCTAGTACCCAAAGTTGTAGGGCATTAGATTCTGTGGGATTCAATGGTATCTTTTTGATGGTCTATTTATCCAATTAGTATTTACTGAGTGCTTTCTATGCTACTGCACTGGGTGTAAAAGATACATGAATCAATATAAGCATGAAGTCTTTGCCCCAGTGAACTCTGTTATACTGAAAAAGACTAAAAACAGGCAAGAAAACAAGTAGTAGAATGTGACTAATTTTGTGCTGGAACTCTGTAGAAATAGCATTGAGACAGGGAGATGCAGCCAATATACCGATCCAAGCAAAGAACATTGAGGGAACATGAATGGGAACTCCAGCTTCTAGTTCCAGCAAAGCTTCAATCCCAGCTCCTCGCTTCCCTGCCAGCACTTGGTTACTTAGCTCTTCCTTGGAGCTCATGAACTGTTAGGATGGTCTCCTCACCGCCAGCATTGCTTTAATTAGATTCTTCCAGTTTCAATAACTAAAGTCCGATCTAAAACAACAGCCTGTGTGTGAGAATGCATTCTTTGTACTCATAAACAGAAAACAGAGAGACAGAGAGACAGAGAGACAGAGAGTTCTTTGAGAAAGTAGAAAAGTGGACCTGAGATATAAGCTTCCTTAAGTCCTTTTTTGGATATGTGCCTAAGTGAATAATATAAACTGGGGTGTTTTAATTAAAAAAAATAATTCAACCTGTGACCACACCTGACCTGAACTTAGGAAGTGGATGGGTCTAGAATGAAATCATCCTGAGTGAGATAGCCCAGACATCAAAAGACCAATCCCCCCACCCAAGGCCTTATGCAGGTATGTATTCTTTTATATGTGGGTGTTAATGTTTAAGCCTTCAATAGGCATGCTAATAACTGAATATCCAAAGTGGTTCTGTATAGGGTAAGGAACTAGGGGGGAGGGAAAGACCTCTCAAGAAAGGGGAAGTAGAATATACAGTTAGAGTGAAACAGGGGGGAGTGGGTATGTGAGGATTAAATGGGGGAGGGTGATAAAAAGGGAGGAAAGGGAGAAATGGCTAACATTAAGGTCCATTTGAGAGATTATATGGAAACATACTACAGTAGAAGACTCTTTAAATATATACATATATGAAAGAAATCTAAATAGAATCACTAAGCAATGATGGAGACAAAGCCCCAACTAGACATCTCTCTACCAAGTCTACCAAGTGAAACTTCCAGTGCCAGGAATTAGTTACATCTAATTGAGTTGTTGACCAAGGAGGCCCCATGGAAACCCCCAAACAACTCAGGCTATTGCCATGGTTATTGGCTGATCTCCACAAATAGATGGTAATGCCCTATTGCTGAAGACAACGCCTATATCTCTCATTAAACACAGAAAAATTAAGCTAGTAGTAGCTATAGCCTTCCCTACTGACTACTTACTATTCTTACTACTACTAGAAGGTTTCTGTATGCTACCAGAGGAGAAAGGTAAACATCAGCCCTGCTATAAACCTTTCCATCTACAATGTTGACCTGCCTTCATGGTATGCTAGTGAAATAGTAGCACAAATATTGTGGGAGTAACCAGCCACTATCTGATTGGATTTAAAACCCACTCCATGAGATGGAACTCATGCATGACACTGCTTGGGTAGCCAAAAATCTAAGATAGGATAGTCCATGGACCTAGGAGAACACCAAATGCTATTGTTCTGCTAAAGAAATGTAGCAATAAAATCACTTCCAGCAGAGATGCACTGCTTTACTCAGGCATCAGCATTCTCCTGCGTTAGATGGGAACTAATAACTAATACAGACATTCACAACTAGACAGTATGCATAGCATGAGAGACCCAGGAACATTCAGTCCTAAATGGGATGTATTCATCAAATCCTTCCCCCCAGGGCTCAGGTTAACTATGTGGAAGAGGAAATGGAAAGATTGTAAGAGCCAGAGGGAATGCATGATACCAAGGAAACAGGGCCTTCCAGATGCAAGGTGACTGATGCATGTAGACCATGATAGCATCCATAGGGCCTGCACAGGTCCAAACCAGATGGGGTCTCATGCTGAGATGGGGAAGTAGGCAAAAGTTCCCATCTCTAACTAAGTGTTTTAGTTTGCTATCATGAAATACTATGACCAAAAGCAACTTGGGGAGGAAACTTTTTACTGGCTTACACACCCATGTCCATTGTCCATCACTGAAGGAAGTCAAGACAGGAACGCACACAGGGTAGGAACCTAGAGGCAGGAGCTGATGCAGAGGTCATGGAGGAGTGCTGATTGCTTTTTTTCCTCTGTATGGCTTGCTCAGCCTGTTTTTTTTTATAGAACCCAGGACCACCAGTCAAAGGGTTGGACCCTCCCACATCCATCACTAATTAAAAAAATTCTCTACTGGATTGCCTACAGCCCAATATTATGGAACATTTTCTCAAATGGTATTCCATCTTCCATATGACTCTAGCTTGTGTCAAGTTGACATAAAATAATCCAGGACATCAACCAAGAAATTATCTCCAATTAACAACTGTTCACAAAAGAGAAAAATAGTATCTTCAAGACACTCTTCCTGGGCATATAAACCACACTTGGGGGGTAGGTCCCATACCTAGTAGAAGATGGACAAGACAAAGTGAACTCAAAGATATTTTTGGAGATTTTTTTGTCTCATAAAAATTGTTTGGTTTGAGCTTTTTTAATAAAAAAAAAATACTGGTTTCAAATTGCGTTTTTATGAGGTGTGTGTGTGTGTGTGTGTGTTTCTCATGCTCTTTGTTTTTTGTTTTGTCTTGTTTTTGGCTTCTTAGTTTTGTCATTTCGTTTTATCCTTGTTTGTTTTTGTTTTTATTTGATTAGATCTTAAGAGACAGAAAGAAGACATGGAGTTGGAAAGGTGGGAGATGAAGAGGGTCTGGGAGGAAATGAAGGAGAGAAAACCATGGTAATTAGAATATAGTGTATGCAAATAGCTATTTTTAATGAAAAAATAATTTTCAACTAGAGTTGGGTCATTGCTGTCATTACCAACTTTGAAGGCTTTCTGTGGTCAACAATGTGAAGATTGGCAGGACCCCAGCACCTGGAAGCTGGACAGATGGAGGATTGTGAAATCACATTTCATCTGACAGATGTCGATTTAGGGAGATCCAGAGCACATACAGGACATATCACCCAGCTAGACTGTAGTCTAGCAAGATGTGCACCCACGAGATGTGTACTCTGGCTCTCACTCCGGGCCCCCGGCTACCTTCAGGTCATCAATTTGCCACTCAACAGTTTGGTGATCTTTATGTTTCAGACCCAGTGCTCAGTGGTTCCCACACACAGAGTTTCACTATAATTAGGGGATGCTAGATAGAAAAAAAAAGATCTGGTGATATCTGCTGAGAATAACCCAAAAAAGATTTGATGAGACTATGATTCTGTGTCATCGTCTGTGTATAGGAAAGAGACTCATGTCCAGGAAAGCCCTCTTTGAAGAAGTGCTATTGAAGCCAATATGTGAATGGGCAGAAGGAATCAGTCACATGGAAATGTGAAGGAAGAGAATTTTAAGGAAAGAAAAGTTCCAATACTCAAATAAGTTGAAGAGTATAAGGAATAGAAAGAGGGCAGGTGCCTTTGAATACAGTGAGATAGATAGGAAGGCAGTTGAGTGTGACATGAAGTTGAGGGGGCAAATGGGAGACAGATGACACTTTGGAGTCCAGGTAAAGGGTTGTATTTTTACCAAGAGTACAGTGGAAGGCCATAAGGGCAGTGTAAATCACAGAAAAGAAAAAACACTACTAGATTTGCATTTTTTTAACATCACTATGCCTGCTACCTGGACATGAAAATAAAAAATGAGAGCCTGTGCTGAGGCATCAAGGCTAGGAATTAGGATTATGTAGGATGAGTGAAGAGGAGTATTAAGACGGCTTATGAAGCAAGCAGGAGCAGGATTAGAGTTTGGCAGTGATCTGGGATTTGATAGAATTTAGGACTATTGCTCAATCCTGGGTTTAAGAAACCAAGTGGATAATCTTCCCCCTCAGGGTGGTTAATGGGAACATAGAAATGTGGACTCACCAAGACAGTGCTCTTGCATCTCACCCCATACTCTTGAACTACTGGTGCTGAAGCAGTTCCGTGGTTAAGAGCACTAGCTACTCTTGCAGAGAACCCCAGTCAAGTTCTCAGCACTCACATGGTAGCTTTCAACCATCTGTAACTCTAGTTCCAGGGGGTCTGACATCCTCTTCGAGATCCTGGCACCAGGCACAGATGTGTGCAGGTAAAACACACATCCTCTTGGACCACAATAACTCTACATCCAAGGTCAACAACTGGCAAAGTCAATCCAAAGAAGACTCAACAGAGAATCATCAAGGATGGAAGCCACAGACTGCTGCTCTTCATAGCCATATAGTTGGTCATCTGGTGTTCTATCTCTCATTGATCAGCATGGGAAGAGTCTGAATGGATTAACTACTGTTTCTGAAAACCAGAGAGAGGCAGTGGGCAATTGCTGAGACGACTGCTTAGCATGAGAAATGACAGGTCTATCCCCTGGGGGTGGCGCAGAGAGGAAGGGTTAGACAGGGAAGGGCATTCTAAGTGGAGAGAGACCCTGTCCAGAGATGGGCAGGATCACTATGAGCTGGTCCCGAAACAAGGGGTACTCATGAGGACTTGTAGGCAAACATGACAGATGAGCATTTTATTTTGCAAGAGAAAGGTAAGTATTTAAAATATCACCATGTAAGAGAGCTGAGAAAACCAGACTTATTCCCTCATTTATTCATTCATCCAGTCATTCATTCAATATTATTAAGCCTAACCCATGTACAAAAAGTATTCCATGTATAAGAACTTGATGAATGCCCCCCTCATAATGTGGGCTGCAACAGCCTCTTTATGCTAGGTGGTCTTTGTAGGAAGGCTTGAGTCTGAGGGAATCTGGACATGGGGTCATACCTGTCTCTCTGTGTCCTGAATGAGGCAAGTTCTGTCAGAGAAACAAGGGCACTGTTGGCACCCATGGGCTCTGATGACATTCTTTCTGTGTTTACTTTCTGCTCTTACAGTCCTTGAACCCTCCCTTGCCTTTTTCTTCTCAAAGTTCCTCCTCTTTGGGCCTATAAATGTGTAAACTGTTGAAAAGCCAAGTAGGAGGTGCAGGGTGGAGGCCTCTGGGGGCTGGGTGAGTGACCAACGCCCAGGAGCAGTCAGGGTCCTGGGAGTCCTTGCTAGTGACCACTGAAGAAAGTGCAAGCTCTCCTTGCAAAGGCTCTGCCAGGCTAAATCTAAACCAGATGTGCACCAGAGAGAGCAGGGCCTATTACTAAGTGTTGTGAAATGGCCCAGGGGAGGTAAATAAGCAAAAACAGGCCAGTTGCCTAGCAGCACCTACAACAAAACAAGCAGCAGCTCAATTGGCATTGGACCCGGCAGAGCAGCCTTCTGAGGAGGGTTGGGGTTGGGGGTGGGGAGAGACAGGGAGAGCTCAGTCTGATGGAACCCAAGGGGCTGCCTCCCCAGCACCCTTCAAACTCCCCACTAGGCCATTGCTGATCCTCTGGGTGCTAGGGCCTGCCATCTGATCTGTGCAGCTTGGCTCCACAGCTGCAGTGACTGCTTTCAGTCAACCCCTGAGTGTCAGTGTCAAGGATCTCTTAAATGGGAGGAAGGAGGGACTGTCCCCATTTCGGAGAAGTACTATGACTATATCCACTAAAAGGGGTAGCAGCAGGGACAGGGCTGCAAAGAATGAACTTGACGTATGCTTCTTCATCCTCCAGTGCTCTGCACCCCATGTATGTATTTCTTGCCCTTGCAGCCTATTATGAACCAGGAACTGGGATGGCTCCAAGTTAGACCAAATGGATCGAACAAGGCTCACGCCTTGTGATTAAAGGATCTCCAGCTTCTGGAGGAGATAACGAGGATCCAGGAACCACACACTCTAACACATGGTTGTAAATGTTGCTTAACGTTTTGAAAGAAAACACAGAGTAGCAAGAAACAACAAAGCAGTGGTTGGGTTTCAACAGTGTGTGAGGCCGTTGTCTTTTAGGAGGAGAAGCTGAGACATGCAAAATGATTAGTACTCCCCGGGAGAAAGGAGGGGCCACAAAATGAGAAGGCTTTGTGACATGAAAGAGTAGTGGGAGGTGCCTTGAGAGAGGCTGGAGGAGTGTTAGAGAAGTAGGTAAGGGACAGGTCACCTGAGACACATGAGAAAGATGGAGGAGTTTGTCTCAAGCTCAATGAGAAATGTATGGGGCTTATTTACTGATAACTAATTTCAGGAGTGTAGGAGTCCTGATTTTATTAGGTTCACATTTGTAAAAGATTACTTCTGGGTACAACATGGCAGTCCTGAAAAGGAATGAGAGAGGGCACAGGAAAGCTAGTCGGGAGGATACGATTGTCAGCAAACTGAAAACAGAAGGTTCATGAACTAGCTCAGGGTCACAGGCAGGGCTGGGATCCAAGCCTAGACTTGCACGGTACCAATCAGGCTAGTGTTTCCAGGTTCCCGACTCCTCAGACCAATTCTGCAGAAACTTCCTCACCCATATCTGACCCCCTGGAGGGGGAGGAGTGTATCCCAGCCCAGCTGGAGGATGAGTAATCACTGGCCTGTAAAAGCTCAATCAACACTGTAGACAAGGATGCTTTGCCTGCTACCCTGGTGCCCTTTTAGTGTGAGTCCCCTTTGCCTATTCTCCCAGAGCTAGTCATCTTGACCGAAGATATCTTTATCCCTACCAGGTCCTTACAGAAAACCAATCTCTGGCAATGTGATGTTATGACAGACATGACTTGGCAGTCTCAGGTTTGAGTTCTTGATCTGCCTTTCATGAGCTTCCCCTCCAAGATGGCTGTGTGTCCGGAACAAGTTACTCAACCCTTGTACATTAAATAAAAATGTTTGACTTCTAATATTGGAACCAAAAGAAAATGTGCCTTGAATTCCTCTTCTCCATCACCTTCTCCCTGCCTCTCATCCAAATTTTTGACATTTTTGCTATCATCACTCTGGGCAGTGTACCTCCAAGGTAAATCATTGGCGTGCAATATCTCAATTGGACAAGGACAGACGAAACTGAAGACTGTGTCCATGAGACTGGGTCCTCATGATGAAGGCCTAGGTCCTCGGGAGGTAGGGGGCTGACTTGGTTAGGATTTCTATTGCTGTAATAAAATTCTATAACCAAAAGCAGCTCATGGAAGAAAGTATTTGTTTCAAGCTTACAGTTTCACATCACAGTGTATTGTGAGAGAAGGTCAGGACAGTAACAGAAGGCAAGAAACTGGAAGCAGGAACTAAAGCAAAAGCCATGGAGGAGAACTTGTTACTGGCTTGCCCAGTCAGCTTTCTTTCATACCCAGGACCACCAGCCCAGGGTGGTACCACGTCTAGTAAGCATGTCCCTCTCATATCAGTCATCAGTCAAGCTCCAGAGGATTGCTCACATGACAACCCATTGGAGACATTTTCTCAGATGTTGCCTATAGGCCGGTCTGATGGAATCAGGTGGGTGCTGGAAGGAAAAGCTCCCTGACTTTGCACACAGGGGTCAAAGCTCACCAGGTCTCAAAGTTTTCTCAAACCTGTACAAAGAACCACAGGCAACTAAGGAGTGCTGAGAGTGGGAGAAGTTTTCTTCAGGGAAGAGCACACCGACTGATTATCTAACCACACTGATTATCTAGCCACACTGAACCTCTTAGAAGAGAAAGTGGCAAGTACCTTTGAATGAATTGGTACAGATGACTTCCTGAACATAACACCAGTAGCACAGACACTGAGGTTGACAATTAATAAATGGGACCTCCTGAAACTGAGAAGCTTCTGTAAGGCAAAGGACACAGTCAACAAGACAAAAAGGCAGCCCACAGAATGGGAAAAGATATTCGCCAACCCCACATCTGACAGAGGACTGATCTCCAAAATTTATAAAGAGCTCAAGAATCTAGTCTCCAAAACAGCAAATAATCCAATTAAAAAGTGGGGTACAGAACTAAATAGAGAATTCTCAATAGAGGAGTCTAAAATGGCTGAGGAAACTTAAGAAAGTAGTTAACATCCTTAGCCATCAGGGAAATGCAAATCAAAACAACTCTGAGATACCATCTCACTCCTGCCAGAATGGCTAAAATCAAAAATACCAATGACAGTTTATGCTGGAGAGGATGTGGAGAAATGGGAACACTCCTCCCCTGATGGTGGGAGTGCCAACTCATACAGCCACTTTGGAAATCAGTATGGAGATTCCTCAGGAAAATGGGAATCAGTCTACCACAAGATCCAGCAATTCCACTCTTAGGCATATACCCAAAAGATGCACACTCACGAAATAAGGACATCCGTTCCACCATGTTCATAGCAGCATTATTTGTAATAGCCAGAACCTGGAAGCAAACTAGATGCCCCTCAACCAAAGAGTGGATAGAGAAAGTGTGGTACATTTGCACATCAGAGTACTAATCAGCAGGGAAAAAATGAAACAAACGTACAAACAAACAAAAAACAATGGAATCTTGAAATTCTCATGCAAATGGATGGCACTAGAAGAAACCATCCTGTGACTGAGGTAACCCAGTCACAAAAAGACAAATATGCTATGTACTCGTATATAGATTTAAACATGGATCAGGGGATTGCCAGCCTACAATCCCACTGCCAGAGAGGTTAGGAAACAGGGATGACCATAAGAGAAATGTGCATGGTATCCTGGAGAAAGGAATGGAACAGGATCTCCTGACTGGATTGGGAGCATGAGAAGAGGGGAGGAGAGAGGGAGCTAGAAGAGAGGTGGGGAGAAGAGGAGGGGAGAGGAGGACATTGAGGAGCAGGGAGGTTGAGTCAAGGGAAGAATAGAGGAATGCAGAATGAGAGATATCATAATAGAGGGAGTCATTATAGGTTTGAGGAGAGATCTGGCACTAGTGAGATTTTCAGAGATCTACAAGGATGGCATCAACTGGCAATCTAAGCAATAGTGGAGATGCTACCTTAAATGCCCCTCCCTGATAATGAGATTGATAACTACCTTATATGCTATCCTAGAGCCTTCATCCAATGACTGATGGAAGCAGAGGCAGACACCTACAGCTAAACACTGAACAGAACTACTGGAACCCAGTTGCAGGGAGGGAGGAGTGATGAGAAAAGGGATCAAGACCAGACTGGTGAAACCCACAGAAACAGTTGACCTGAACAAGGGGGAGCTCGTGGATCCCAGACTGATGACTGAGAGGCTAGCATGGGACTGATTCAGATCACCTGAGCGTGGGTATCAGTAAGGAGGCCTTGGCAATCTACCGGGCCTCCTGTAGTATATCAGTATTTATCCCTGGTGTATAAATGGACTTTGGAAGCCTATTCTATATGGAGGGATGCTCTCTCAGTCTGGACACACTGGGGAGGGCCTAGGCCCTGCCCGGGATGGTATGACAGATTTTGGAGATCCCCCATGGAGGGCCTCACCCTCCTTCAGGAGGGGTGGGGGGATGGGGTGGAGGTTTGGGGGGTTGGGGGATGGTGGACGAGGGGAGGGAGAGGGAGCTGGGATTGACATATGAAGCAAGCTTGTTTCTAATTTAAATTTAAAAAGCGGGGGAAAAACAAACCATTGTGGAGTCAAGGAAGTATATGTATTTCCAGGAGTCTAATCATACCTGCTCCACCTGCACTGTTGTTTTTCTCTGCGTGCTCATCACCATACCCAGCTCATTTTAACATGGTTTAGTGAGCTCTTTGAATCATGGATGTTTAGTTGCCTCCCACAGAATAACACTCTAGAGATACTTAGCCAACCTTTGATTAAGGGGTCATGCTCCAGAGATAGTTCAATTTTGTATCCCCATTCAAGGGCAGAGGTTCTATTAATTGGCATGATAGGTATTTGAAATAGTTTTGTTAAGAATCAATGTGGTTTTAAATTTTTATTGTTTGTATTCACTATTTCAAAGTATTGCCATCTACCCATGCAATCAATGTGAAAATTATAAAGGATATAGTTTTACTCTTGGAGGTGGTGAGATGGCACCGTCAGTAAAGTATTCACCACACCAGCATGAGGATCTGAGTTCCATCCCCACCACACATCTCAACAAGCAGGGCGAAAAGCATGCACCTGTAACCCCAGTGCTGGAGAGGCAGAAGCAGGATCCTCCTTTCCAGGTAGGATGGCTGAATTAGAGAGCTCTGGGTTCAGTGAAAGACCACATATTAAAAATAAGACAAAGAGCGATTGAGGAAAACATACAACATCTACATCTGCCCTACACACACACACACACACACACACACACACACACACACACACACACACACACACATACACACCAATGTGCACCCACTTCCTGATACACACACGTTTGTGTATATATGTATATATATGTAAATATGCTTTTTATGCATTGTCTTCCAAACCTGTATATATAAAATATCTTAAGTCACAGAATTTTTATCAGTTTTTTAGTTAGCATACAAAGCAGAAGGTTTCATTGTAACATTTTCACACTACATTGTACTTTGTTCTTATTCACACCTCACCTCCTCCCTACTGTTCTTCATGCCACCCCCATCCCTGATCCCCCATCTCCCATCATCTTGCTGGTCTCCATTCTCCCTGCAAATGGTGCCTCCCATGCCGACAAACACAGCTGCAGTGTGTCCATGAGTAGAGTAGCTATGTCATGTTTGTCAACCTTTTTTTCAAATATTTATTCCTCATTTGCATTTCTTCTTTTGAGAGTTGTCTGTTCAATGCAGTAGCATTAGTTTGTTGCTGCTTTGTTGAAGGAAACACTGAGCTAAAGAGAGCCCTAGTGCATTCATTGATTGATTGGGTGTTCTTCACTGCTCAGAAACTTTTGAATTCCGTGCAATCTCATCTGTCAGTCTGGGGCTTGTTACCTGTGCTACTGGAGTCCTTTTGAGAAAGTCCTTGCCTAAGTTTACAACTTAAGACTTTTACCTATGTTGTATTCCAGATGTGTCAGAGTCTTGGGTTCTTGGTTCACTTATACTGATTTTTTTTTTCTGAGTGAAAGACATGGGTTCTTCTCCAGGTGGACAGCCAGACTTCTGATCACTGTTTATTGAAGGAGGTGTCTCTTTTCCAATACTTTTATCAGATATGAGATAGCTGTAATTGTGTGAGCTTATTTCTGAATTCTATTGTATTCTATTCCGTTTTTCTGTGTGTCTGTTTAGTATAGTCTGAGATGAGGCATTGTGATACCCCTCATCCCTCTTTCTGTTTAGTATAGTCTGAGATCAGGTGTTGTGATATCCATCATCCCTTTTTCTGTTTAGCATAACTTTTGTTATTATGCTTAAATATGAATTTTAGGTTTGTTTTCTTTATAGTTCTGTAAATAGTGTAGTTGGAATTTTGATGAAGATTTTATTTAATCTGTAGACCACTTTGGGTAATATAGTCCTTTCTATAATATGAGTTCTGCTAAGCAAATGAGCCTGGGTTTCTATCCATCTCTGGTACCTCTACTGTTCATCCATGATCCACAACTGCTCCAAACTAGTGTCTAAGTAGTTAAAGAGATATTTAATTGCTGGGATACCAGCAACTTTTATAAAGAATAACACTGAGTCAAAAATTTCCAGCAACTTGGCCACCAGTTCTTACAACTAACAGCCAAGAAATAAACATAGAATGTTGAAACACTGGTGTCTTGTCCGATAAAGAAATTAACCTATTATGTTAATTATATATTTGCTTATGAGAATCCTGATTAGTCTTGGGCTCTTCCATATGTCTTATCGTCTTCTAAGTTTCTTAATGAAGATATAGATTTTAAAATACTCTTTTTCGCCGGGCGGTGGTGGCACACGGCTTTAATACCAGCACTCGGGAGGCAGAGGCAGGCGGATCTCTGTGAGTTCGAGGCTAGGCTGGACCAACAGCCTCCAAAATAATACAGAGAAACCCTGTCGCGTAAAACCAAAAAATTAAAAAATAAAAAATAAAATACTCTTTTTCTGTATCTAGCCCACAGCTCAGGATATTCCCACCTATACATTATAGTCAAATTAGTGGTTCTAAAACAACAAATATTTGCCATCTCAGTTCTGTAGTTAGGGACCTGAGTGTGGGGTGACTTAAGAGTTTTCATCAGGCTGTGGTCAAACCGAGCTCAAACTGAAAGGAACAGTAGATTTTCATCTTCCAAGCTAACTCTTTTTTTTTAAGATTTATTTATTTATTATGAATACAACATCCTGCCTCCATGCATGTCTGCAGTACAAGAAGAGGGCGCCAGATCTCATTACAGATGGTTGTAAGCTACCATGTGGTTGCTGGGAATTGAACTCAGGACCTCTAGAAGAGCAGTCAGTGCTCTTAACCTCTGAGCCATCTCTCCAGCCCCCAAGCTAACTCTTACGTTTGCAAACCTTTATACCACACTTTTTGCAACTCCCTTCAGGACAGCCTAATTGACAGCTGTCTCCTCAAAAGATTTTTTTTAATATTAAAAAGTTTTATTTTTAAATTTAAATTCAAATTGGAAACAAGGTTTCTTCACATGTCAATCTCATGTCCCTCTCCCTTTCCCTCCCCTCCCCCACCCCCTCCCACCACCCCTCCAATATCCCCTCCTTTCCCCAGGGAGGGTGAGTTCTTCCAAGGGGGTGTCCATAGTCTGTCATTTCATCCAGGACAGGGCCTAGAACCTCCCCCAATAGTCCAGGGTAAGAGTGCATCTCCCATTGTGGGATGGGCACCCAATGTGCATTTGCATGTCAGGAATAAATACTGGTCAATTACCAAAGGCGCCATAGATTGCCTAGGCCTCCTCACTGACACCCCCATTCAGGGGGTCTTGATCAGCCCCATGCTGGATTCCCAGGCATCAGCCTGGGATTCAAGAGTTATCCCTTGTCAGGTCAGCTGTTTCTGGGGGTTAAACCAGTCAGTCTTAATCCCTTTGGTCATCAGTCCTCCCTCTCTGTTATTGGCTTTCTTGAGTTCAGCTCATTGCTTAGCCCTGGGAGTCTGCCTCTGCTTCCATGAGCCACTGAATGAAGGTTCTGTTTCACTGACTCTCCGGCCATGGGAATGTAGGCTGGCACTCCCCAGATCTATGTCTAAAATCCATATATGAGAGAATACATGCCATGTTTCTCTTTTTGTGACTGGGTTACCTCACTCAGGATGGTTTCTTCTAGTGTCATCCATTTGCCTGCAAATCTCAGGATTCCATTATATTTTTCTGCTGAATAGTACTCCATTGTATAAATGTACCACATTTTCTCTATCCACTCTTCGGTTGAGGGGCATCTAGGTTGCTTCCAAGTTCTGGCTATTACAAATAATGCTGCTATGAACATAGTGGAACAGACATCCTTGTTGTATGAATGGGCATCTTTTGTATATATGCCTAAGAGTGGAGTTGCTGGGTCTTGTGGTAGGTTTATTCCCATTTTTCTGAGGAATCTCCATACTGATTTCCAAAGTGGCTGAACCAGTTGGCACTCCCACCAGCAATGGAGGAGTGTCCCCCTTTCACCACATCCTCTCCAGCATAAATTGTCATTGGTGTTTTTGATTTTAGCCATTCTGACATGAGTGAGATGGTATCTAAGAGTTGTCTTGATTTGCATTTCCCGGATGGCTAACGATGTTGAGCATTTTCTCAAGTGCCTCTCAGCCATTTTAGACTCCACTATTGAAAATTCTCTATTTAGTTCTGCAGCCCACTTTTTAATTGGATCCTTTGGTGATTTGGAGACTTGCTTCTTGAGTTCTTTGTAAATTTTGGAGATCAACCCTCGGTCAGATGTGGGGTTAGTGAATATGTTTCCCATACTGTGGGTTGCCTTTTTGTCTTGCTGACTGTGTCCTTTGCCTTACAGAAGCTTCTCAGTTTCAGGAGGTCCCATCTATTAATTGTGGATCTCACTGTCTGTGCTACTGGTGTTATGTTCAGGAAGCTGTCTCCTGTACCAATTCGTTCAAGGGTACCACCCACTTTCTCTTCTAAGAGGTTCAGTGAGGCTGGATTAATGTTGAAGTCTTTGATCCATTTGGACTTAAGTTTTGTGCATGGAGATAGACATGGATCAATCCGCAGTCTTCTACATGCCAGCCTCCAGTTATGCCAGCACCATTTGTTGAAGATGCTTTCTTTATTCCATGGTATATTTTTAGCTTCTTTGTCCAAGATCAGATGTTCATACGTGTGTGGGATAATATCAGGGTTTTCAGTTCGATTCCATTGGTCTACCTGTCTATTTTTGTGCCAATACCAAGCTGTTTTCAGGACTATAGCTCTATAATAGAGCTTGAAGTCAGGGATGGTGATGCCCTGGACGTTGCCTTGTTGAACAGGGTTGTTTTGGCTATCCTGGGTCTTCTGTTTTTCCATACAAAATTGATTATTGTTCTTTCAAGGTCTGTGAAGAATTGTGCTGGTATTTTAATGGGGATTGCATTGAATCTGTAGTTTGCTTTTGGCAGGATTGCCATTTTTACTACATTGATCCTACCTATCCAAGTGCATGGGAGATCTTTCCATTTTCTGAGGGCTTCTTTAATTTCTTTCTGTAAAGATTCAAAGTTCTTACAATACAGGTCTTTCACTTGTTTGGTTAGCGTTACCCCGAGGTATTTTATGTTGTTTGTGGCAATTGTAAAGGGTGATGTTTTTCTGATTTCTTTCTCAGCCCTTTTATCATCTGTATATAGTAGGGCTACTGATTTTCTTGAGTTAATCTTGTAGCCTGCCACTTTGCTGAAGGTGTTAATCAGCTGTAAGATTTCTATGGTAGAGTTCTTTGGGTCATTTATGTAAACTATGATATCATGTGCAAATAGTAAAAGTTTAACCTCTTCCTTCCCAATTTGTATCCCCTTGATCCCCTTTTGTTGTCATATGGCTCTGGCTAGAACTTCAAGTACAATGTTCAAAAGCTATGGAGAGAGTGGACAGCCTTGTCTTGTTCCTGATTTTAGAGGAATTGCGCTGAGTTTCTGTCCATTTAGTTTGATGTTGGCTGTTGGTTTACTGTATATAGCTTTTATTATGTTTAAGTATGTTCCTGTTATCCCAGATCTCTCCAAGACCTTTATCATGAAGGGGTGTTGGATTTTGTCAAAGGCTTTTTCGGCATCTAGTGGGATGATCATGTGATTTTTGTTTTTCAGCTTGTTTATATGGTAGATTACATTGATGGATTTTCATATGTTGAACAATCCCTGCATCCCTGGGATGAAACCTACTTGATCATGGTGAATGATTGTTTTGATGTGTTCTTGGATCCGATTTGCCAGTATTTTATTTATTTATTTTTATTTATTTCTGCATCAATGTTCATGAAGGATATTGGTCTGAAGTTCTCTTTCTTAGTTGTGTCTTTGTGTGGCTTGGGGATCAAGGTTATTGAAGCTTCATAGAAAGAGTTTGGCACAGACCCTTCTGCTTCTATTGCGTAGAATACTTTAAGAAGAATTGGTATAAGCTGTTATTTGAATGTCTGGTAGAATTCTGCGCTGAGACCATCTGGACCTGGGCTTTTTTTGGTTGGGAGACTTTTGATGACTGCTTCTATTTCCATAGGGGTTATAGGTCTATTTAAATTGCTTATCTGTTCTTGGTTTAATTTTGGCAAGTGATAGCTATCCAGGAAGTCATCCATTTCCTTTAAAATTTTGAATTTTGTGGAGTACAGGTTTTCAAAGTATGATCTGATGATTCTCTGAATTTCCTCAGAGTCCATTGTTATGTCCCCCTTTTCATTTCTGATTTAGTTAATTTGCATGTTCACACTCTGCTGTTTGGTAAGTTTGGACAAAGGTTTGTCTATCTTGTTGATTTTCTCAAAGAACCAACTCTTCTTTGCATTGATTCTTTGTATTGTTTTCCTACTTTCTACTTTATTGATTTCAGCCCTCAATTTGATTATTTCTTGGTGTCTACTCCTCCTGGGGGAGTTAGCTTCTTTGTGTTCTAGAGCTTTCAGCTGTGCTGTTAATTCTCTAGTGTAACTATTCTCCAGTTTCTTCATGTGGGCACTTAGTGCTATGAACTTCCCCCGTAGCACTGCTTTCAAAATGTCCCATAGGTTTGAGTATGTTGTGTCTTCATTCTCATTGAATTCTAGGAAGTCTTTCTTTTTTTATTTCTTCTTTGACCCAGGAATGTTGCAATTGTGCATTATTCAATTTCTATGAGTTTGTAGGTTTTCTGCAATTTGTGTTGTTGTTGAATTCTAATTTTAAAGCATGGTGGTCTGATAAGATACATGGAGTTATTCCAATTTTTTTTGAAGCTTGCTGATGTTGCCAAGTATGTGGTCGATTTTTGAGAAGGTTCCATGTGGTGGTGAGAAGAAAGTATATTCTTTTTTATGTGGATGAAATGTTCTATAGATGAGTTTTTGTCTGGTATTCCTGTCTAGTGGTGAGAGTGGTGTGTTGAACTCTCCCACTATAACTGTGTGGGGCTTTAGATGAGATTTAAGTTCTAATAATGTTTCTTTTATGAATGTGGATGCCTTTGTATTTGGGGCATAGATGTTCAGGATAGACACTTCATCTTGGTGTATTTAGCCTGTGATGAGTATGTAATGACTTCCTTCATCTCTTTTGATTGATTTTATTTTAAAGTCTAATTTGTTAGATATTAGGACTGCTTGTTTCTTGGGTCCAATTGCTTGGAAAATTTTTTCCCAACCTTTAACTCTGAGGTAATGTCTATCTTTGAGGGTGAGGTGTGTTTCTTGTATGCAGCAGAAGGATGGGTTCTGTTTTTTAATCCATTCTGCTAGCCTGTGTCTTTTTATGGGTGAGTTAAGGCCATTAATGTTGATGGATATTAATGACCATTGATTGCTCATTCTTCTTTGATTTGGAATGGTTGTTGGTGGTGGAGTTATGTGTGGAATTTCACCCCTTTGTTCTTTTGGCTGTTGGTAGAGAGCGATTCTCTAATGCCTATGTTTTTCTGGTTGTAGTTAACTTCCTTGGGTTGGATTTTTCCTTCCAAAACTTTCTGTAGGGCTGCATTAGTGGATACATATTGCTTGAATCTAGTTTTGTGATGGAATATCTTGTTTTCTCCATCTATAGTGATTGAGAGCTTTGCCAGGTATAGTAGTCTGGGCTGGCATCTATGGTCTCTAAGTGTTGGTGGAATATCTATCCAGGACCTTCTGGCTTTCAGAGTTTCCATGGAGAAGTCGGGTGTAATTCTGATAGGTTTGCCTTTATATGTTACTTGGCCTTTTTCCTTAGCTGCTCTTAATATTCTTTCTTTATTCTGTATATTTGGGGTCTTGTTTATTATGTGGCGAGGGGATTTTTTTTTGTGGTCCACTCTATTTGGTTTTCTGTAGGCTTCTTGTACCTTCATTGACATGTCTTTCTTAAGGTTGGGAAAGTTTTCTTCTATGATTTTGTTGAATATGTTTTCTGCCCCTTTGAGGTGGTTTTCTTCTCCTTCTTCTATACCTATTATTCTTAGGTTTGGTCTTTTCATGGTGTCCCATATTTCCTGGATGTTTTGTGTTAAGGATCTGTTGCACTTAAGATTTTCTTTGGTTGATGAATCCATTTCTCCTAGTGTATCTTCAACACCTGAGATTCTCTCTTCCATCTCTTATATTCTGTTGATAATGCTTGTATCGGTAGTACCTGACCATTTGCCCAGCTTTTCTATTTCTAGCCTTTCTTCAGATTGTGTTTTTTTATTGTCTCTATTTCAGTTTCAACCCTTGCACTGTTTGCATTGTTTCTTGCAATTTTCGGTTTACCTTTTTGTCCATTTGTTGCATTTTATGAATTTTTTGGTTTGTTCTTCCTTCCATTTCTTGCATTTTTTGGTTTGCTTTTTCTTCCAGTTCTTGTATTTTTTGGTTTGTCTTTTTCTTCCATTTCCTGCCTTTTTTGGTTTGTTTCTTCTTCCATTTCTTGCATTTTTTGCTTTGTTTGTTCATCCATTTCTTTGAAGGCTTTTCCTATATCTTCTTTTAGGGCCTCTATCATTTTCATGAAGGTGGTTTTAAGGTCATTCTCTTCTGCTTCATTTGCATTGGAATGTTGGAGTCTTGCTGGTGTGGAGTCTCTAGAATCTGGTGGTGTCATATTTGTTTTTCTGTTGCTGAGTGTGTTTTTGTATTGTCTCTTTCCCATCTCTTCTTCTGGTGGGTGCAGAAAGAGCCCCTTACCAGTTTGGTGGTTAGGGGACCAGAGTTCCCTTCTGGTGGGTGCCAGCAAGTCCAATAATCTGGTAGTTCTTCTATTCCTCGTCCTCGTTCTGGTCCCATGGGTGGAGAAGAAGACCAGGAATCTGGGGTGCTTAGCCTCTCACCTGGATTGGAAGCTCTCTGCAGTTCCCAGGTGATCCCCAGGCACTGGGACACAGGCCCAGATGTAGGGCCTATTTTACCTGGTCCTGCTGGAATAGCTGGTCCCCTGGTCTCCTTGGGTCCACTGGTTTCCTGGCCTTGTTGGTGGGAGAGAAGACCTGGCGTCTGGGGTGTCTGGCTCCTGCTGGGATTGGAAGCTCTGTGCAGTTCCCAGGCAATCCCCAGGCACTGGGACACAGGCCTGTTTTACCTGGTCCTGCTGGAACAGCTGGTCCCCTGGTCTCCCTGGGTCTGCTCCAAGATTTCTTATAATGTAATTTCAGGAGCAGCCACTGATCAGTTTTCCCAAGAAGACTAGCGTGGGGGTGGCAATCTTCATGGCTGCTCACCTTAGGAAACATCTGGGACTTTTCAAGCATCTCTTTTCAAGACTACTGGGTTCTCTTAAGCTTTTCTCTGCCAGTGTTCCTCCTGTTACTTCTTCAGGACTGTGAGAATAGTCACTCAAGATATAATGGAGAGACAGAAACGTTCTGGTTGTTGTAACAGTGAGAATTTAATATAAAGGATTAGTTAATGAAATGTTAAGGAATTAAAATAACAACAGCAATAAAAAAGAATAATAGGCATTGGCAATCAAAGGCGGCAGCTGCCATACTTACTCCAAAGGGAATAAAGGAGCCAGGTGTGAACTAGAAAGCAACAGCGCTCAGGGCACTGATCCAGGGGTACAGGTGCCCTGGCCTGGAAGGGTTGCTCCTTCCCTGGGACCCAGAATCATAAGAGGGAGACATGTAGTTGGTTCTGGGGTCCAATTCACAGAGAAATGGCTCAATATGGTTCAAGGTACTGTAATACTTCACACTGGACTCCCTCGCAAAGAAAGAAGGCTGGGGTGAGACTCTAAAAGAAAATGAAGCAACTGAGATAACAAGTCTATTTCCTCTTCCAGTTCAACACCTTTATTGGCAGGGTCCAGAAGGGAACTTCTGGCAAAACAGGAACTTTGTTTGTAATAGGGTCTCAGTATACTGTGTCTAGATTACTGAATGGGTTGGCTGTAGCTGACAAGAAGTATCGTCATGATTTGTACACGGACCCAGGCCTAACTCTGGTGACAACACTTTTACATCTATTTTAAATATCCCACTGTAAGAGCCTCTCACAATGTTTTTACTCCCCATACTGGGTATTACAATGACTTTGACATAGAGAAAAAATTTTAATACTTAACAAATACAAACAAACCTCACAGCAACAACAAAACCTTCCTAAATAAAACCACCCAGACTTTCTGGATAGTTGTCATATTCTTGAATGCTTTGCCCAGATAACAGTAGTTCTTTCTTGTGTGAAAGGAGATGACTGGGACATTTATACATATACATATCCACTTAAGGTGTTACTGTTACTAAAAGCATGTGTGGTATGTACAGGTCCCAGGAAACTGGAGAAGACTTCTGGAACATTACTAATCCAACTCTGTTCTACTTTACAACACCAATTTCGGTAGGAGCTTGAAAGATGTACAGAAATCCAGGCATTTGAAAAGGCCCTCTGGTGATTTGTATGCATTTGAAAAACTCTAGATCAGCTTGCTCCTGGATTCTACAAATGGGAATGGGGGGATTATACGGGGAAAGTTCATACGTTAGTATCGACAGGAGGATTAGGGTGTCAAATCCTATCTTCAAACCTGCTTCTCTAGTTTGCAATTTTCCAGAACTCAGCTTGTTTTTCTATATGTGATTCATTAGGAAATGTGTTCTATGGCTCAGGACCACATGGTAAGTGAGCATCTTCCAACATTTCATCTCTAAGAGACACTTAGAGTTGGGAACCGCATTCATCAGCCC
The DNA here is from genome assembly GCF_017639785.1 of Mesocricetus auratus. NCBI lineage: Eukaryota > Metazoa > Chordata > Mammalia > Rodentia > Cricetidae > Mesocricetus > Mesocricetus auratus. The sequence goes on along the minus strand of NW_024429197.1, from coordinate 43,752,231 downwards.
TGGGTGGAGCCCAAGCTCAAAGTGTAATTAATTGTGTTTGAGAAAAAAAACAGATTTGGAAACAATTGAGGGTGGAGAAGTCAGGTAAGGTCATAACACCAAGGAACTTCCAGAAAATCAGAGATAGCAAAAGACAAGGCTAAGAATCCCTTAGGTATCACTTCTCTTTTGAACAGGTACTGGCTACTGTGCCATGATGGGCAGGTCACCTGTGACTGACTGCTTTTGTGGGTGCTGGGCTGCCCAACATTTTGTATCCAGCTGTTTACACACTCACATGGATGAGATGATACCTGTACATTGGTGTTTCTGGGGTTGTTGGTCTCACCAAGCAAGTATAAGACCACTACCACGATTTTTGAATCTTATTTGAAGCAAGCTTTATTAAATACTGGTCAGGATGATGGACACTGGCCAGGTCCATACCCAGAATTCCCAGAGAATAGCTGCAAATTACATTAGTCGGGTGCTTATAAAGGCAAACCTCACAAGACTACGTGCTTCCTGTCTTTGTCCAATTTGGGGCAAGCATGCATCCTAATGTACTTCCTGCCTATATGTCTTCTACTACACGTGATCAAGCACACCCTGTGCTGCTAGAGCAACCAACTTTGTTTATACAAGGGAAAACATGTGGCGTGTTATCTTATATGTACAATAGCCTCCAGCATTTCAGGAAATTATCTATCTTTGGGCAAGTGGGACTTACAAGTTAGAGGTATTTTTTACAGATACATTGGGCACAGAAATTAAAACAAAGCATAACTTTAGCTCTCACAGGCTCTGTAGCTCTGTCTGTTCTTGATCTGACCACATCCTGTAGGTTTAGGTATGCTGTTGGACTTAAGAGATGTCTGAGTTCACACCAGCCAGCAGAGGGGAAAGCTTATAGGAGGACTCCCCAAGGCCTCAACGCTGGAATCAAGGAATATTTACCAGACACCTTGGAAAATTCTGAGGCTAAAGATGTGGCTGAGTGGGAAACACATGAAAGACAACTTCCTTAGGATCAAAAGGACTCTCTGGAAATCAGTGGTAAGGTATCAGCAAGAAGCAGCCAAGAGTCAAGAAAAATTGTGGGCTGTGGAGAAAAGTTCAGATGAGCCCCTACTAAGGTGTTCGTGGTATGACTGTGGGAAGACATGCCTCTCAAATATCATATACATGGTTGACACTATTTCAAGTGAGTGTCATACCTTTTTCTTGAAAATGAAACACTGACTTTTGTAAGGAATGAGATAGAAAATCCAACTCACTCTTTTCTAACAATAGCTCTCTCTCTCTTGGGGAGAAGGAGGCTGACTGACATTACCTTGCATTCAGACTTTCACTGAGCTTTCAAGGTCATAGGTAACAATTGGCAGGATAAAGTTTGCTATGATCTCACACCAGAGTTCAAGGGCTCAGTCACAAAACTATGATGCATATTCACTGCTCAAGGCTTCCCTGAACATCACTCCTGTGATGGGAGATGTCCTTCTGTACATATGTTTCTCTTATTGGTTGATGAATAAAACACTGATTGGTCAGTAACCAGGCAGGAAGTATAGGCAGGGCTACCAGAAGAGGAGAATTCTGGGGAGAGGACACAGAGAGGAACCTTCATAGAGACACCATGAAGCTGACAGGTCCAGACATTCTCTGATAAGATAAGACCATGTAGAAATACACAGATTAGTAGTTATGGGTTAATAGTTAGATAGCCAGTAAGTAGCTTAAGCCATTCACCAAACAGTTTATAATTAATACAAGTCTCTGTGTATTTATTTGGGTCTGAAAGATAGAAGGACCAGGCTGGATAGAAACTCTATCTACACTCCAGCTCCTGCATGTGTGTGGGACTTGAGCAAGAAGCCCTAATTTGCCCTCAACAGAACTCCATGAGTACCTCTGTAGAGAGTAAGAAACCTCTTTACTCAGCCACACCAGGTTGATGGCTGCAAACTCCATACCCAAGGCAAATTATCAAGAAAAGAACATACATAATGAATACTAATACATGGTATAATATTTAATACAGTAAAATCTTTATGGATACAGGAGCCCTGACAGACACAAATGATCAAACAATAGGTCACCTAAGCAATAGAGTGTTGCTGACAAAATGGTATGACCTAACAGCAGTAAACTGGGGGAACTGAGCTGCAGATCCTTTCCTGTGAACTTTTCTCTGAAAAGGAACTACCCCTGGGTGTAGGGAGGCTACTGCTCAGTTGAGAGCCTTATGACTTGCTTCAGGTAAGGATTAGAGACATTCCTCCCATGAATTGCTTCAGGGGCAAAGAGCTTCAGGAGGGCAGAGGGACATTCCTGCTTCAGCTGTTTTCTTCAATCTAGCCTGGGCCATATTTACAACAGCAGGTCCTTAACTTCATTATTACAATGTTCTGTTGTAAGTCACAGGGGGAGAACTCTTCGAAAGCAAAGGATATTGTACTCACCACAAGTATACACACCCAAGGTATTAACTAACAGACTGACACAGGACAGACGCTCAAAACTGTCTATGGATTGGCCTGTCCTCAGGACCTGACAACTCTACTTTGTCGGGTGTGGTGAGCTAGTACTGAAAAATCCATCTCCTCCTTCCTAGGATGCAACCTTTGCTACGAAAGCTACAAAGGCAGGAGATGCTTGCAACTTAGCTCTGGCCAGGATTTAGGTTTAGCCAGTGAGATTCATGAGTGTGAATTCTAGAATGCAAAAATGAAGACACAATGCTGCCACCTGCCCCTGGCCCTGGCCAGCAGAGTTGTAAGGGTGTCTGGATTTTCTGCAGAACCATCAATGGAGAGCCCAATGTGGCCTCCATTGTTTAGGGATGGCAAGGTGTATGTCTGGGGCAAACACTGCTGGTGTAGACTGTGATGGGTATAACACAGCTTGTCAAGCTCACAACATTGTGAGATGGGCTTGCAATGAAACTTCCATTTCATAGCTGATACAAGAAAAGGCAGAGTTCAGAATTTCCCAGAACTTTGGAATGGTTCCTAAAGGTTAACTAGAGTGTCTCTTCAGCCTCCCCAGTCAAGCTACTGTATGGACCATTTTGAAGGTAGGTTCTTTTCTACTTGGGCATTGGTTCAGCAGTTGCATTGGTATAAATGAGAGTCACATGAGCAAGATTGGAAATTTGTCATTTGTCATTCTCTTCCATGAAATAATAAGATGGTGAGTATTTCAGGGGAATGTGGTGGCCTTGCTACTTGAGAATTCAATTTTTAAATTTCTTGGTGTTCTACCGTGTTTCTCTAAAGATGAGGCTGTTACCACCAGTGTGTCCCATATTCCAGTTCGCAGAAAGTGGGGAAGAAGTATTCCAAGGGGAGCCTCTGTGTCTGCTGCATCTTTAACATTTTATTTATTTGCTCTGTGTGTGCATGTGTGTGGGCATGCATGCACACCATGGCATGCAGTTGGAGATCAGAGGACAATTTATAAGAAACAGTTCTTTCCTTCTGCCGTGTGGGTCGCAGCAGTGAAACTTTAGTTCTCTCAGGCTTGACAGCAAGCACCTTACCCACTGGCTCTCAGGAAGAACTTTCTTTTCTAAAAAGTGACTTTAGGACTGGAGAGCACTCGCTGCTCTTGCAGAGGACCTGAGTTTTCATGCCAGCAGCCATGTTGTCAGCTCACAACCACCTGTAACTCCAGTTCCAGGGAGAACCAACATACACATAATATAAAATGAAATAAATTTTGGGAAAAGGACACTGAGTATATAACTTAAAACATTATGCATGATGTTTATACATATCCCACTAACCTTACCATATCTGCATGACACTGCCCAGCCATAAGGGCACTGGAAAAAGCAATCACTATACAGGCAGCGAATAAACATGGAATTAAATTTGGAGTAAAGTTCTAGTAGTAAAAGAAGGGAAATAATAGATATGGAATAATAATATTCCATACATTATTAAAAATAGCAAATTCTCTGCTATTTAAACTGGGTAGAAGAATGATAGTTTCAAGTGAACACAACCACAACTTCTTAAACCAGTATGAAGAGGGCTTTCTACATTGTGTTGGAACGGAATTAAGCAATCACTATCGAGTCAAGTTTGTGTCCTAAAGTCTCCTTAGCAAAACAGAAACTAGCACAGGACCAAGATGTGGCCTTGAGAAATATGCAGTACATTTGAAAGATCCAAATTCATGTGTAAGAATCACCTTGAGGTGGGAGCCCTTGAGCGTTATACTTGGGGGATAGGATGAGTAAAAAGGAAGACAGGCTGAAGCATGTGTGATAGAGATAGAAAATAAAGGTTTCAGGTTATGGGATGCTGCATAATAAACTACTTTGGAAGTGAGTGACAGGAGGTAGCTATGGTCTGCTACAGGCAAAGCGCTAACTGAGAGGCAGGTGGTAAGATTTGTTGCGTGCTCATATTTCCATGCATAGTATGTTAGATATGTCTTAATTTTGTTTTTACTATTAGCATCTATGTTTAAACTAAACTATATATGAATACTCAATAAACTGAAACACAGTGAGAGTAAGTAACTTTCCCAAGGTCGTGTGGGTAGTATTAATGGAATAACTGGGTTCCAAAGCTGGACAATCCATAGCCTCTGCTCTTTATTACTCCTTCATGTGGTATGTGGTTGTTGTTGACATGCTTAGCTGTGGTTACAGTCTCCGTAATTTCTACTCTAGGGTGGCCACCATCAGCTCCAGATCAGAGACATGAAATGTACCAAAGGATCCATAGGATCTGTAAATGGCCTTGTACTTGAGTAGTCTCTGTGAATGAAGAGGCAGTAATGTCTCATCCATGCTATGTTTACCCACCATTGTGTGAGGCATGGAAGAGAGGGTCCCTGTGTGCCCCAAGAGTGATATGATAGAGTCAACAACGTGGGGGCCACAGAAAAACCTACGCCTGCCTCAACGGGAGTGGGAGCCCTAGGAGAAACCTGCATGCCTGGAGGCCCAAAAGAATTTTTTCCTTCTGATTCATGTTTATTTTTATTTCCTGTCTATATTGTGAGCAAAGATACCATCATTGTGAAGGTAGAAGTCATTTTAGGAGCAGCAGTTGAGTCCAACACACAGAATCTGCCTCATGGGCCCCTCAGTGATACCAGCCAACCCAAACCTTTCCTCAGACATCTGTGACCCAGGTAAATGCAAACTCTGGGACACTATCAGCAGAGTCTGAGTGTAGGCTCTGTGGGGGTCTTTACCCCATAGTTATGTTTTGTAATGACAGTCTCTTTCTTTTGTTAGTCAGTATTATAAGTAGCTACTTCCTACAGTGTTATCCCTGTAGTACCTTAGCATTATCATTTTGCCATTTAAATTTGTAACTTCACAGAAAGAAATTCTTTATATTAAATTATGTGTTAAAATAATTCTTTTCTTGGGTCTTTACTGACACAGGATAGGATTTTATTTCCCCTTACTTTTGATCTTTAAAGTAAATATCCCTATTGCATCATCTAAAAATCCAAGTCAATAAACTGACAAAAACAGTCACAGAAAATATGTAAGCCTTAATGGTCAAGAAAGTAACAGAGTTCTAGTGATCACAGTGCTAGCAACTTCTGTGACTTTTAGCTTCAGTACATATAAAATAGATACAGTAAAACTCTACTTAAAGGGCCATTTTGATGACCTAGTATATTAATCATAGATACATGATTCACGGCAGCTACTATTAGAAGTATTAAATTATTAAACAATCTTGTAGATATAGCTCAGTTGGTAGTATTAGCTTACACGCATGAGGTCCTGAGTTTGATACCCAGCACCTCCCCAAATACATTGTTTCAATGTTAATTAGATCAAAGTCTATCTTAGAGCATTCTCAGCAATATTAACTTCCTGTTCTCTTTTGCTAGTCTAGAGGTCCATCTGATACACGACTTCCTCTCTCATTTATGGTCTGTGACTTTTCCTATCTACACATCTTTACCTCTTCCTCCAACACCCATCTTCACAAGATCAAGAACACTCCGCACAATACAAAGTGCCGGCATTGTGTAAACCTGCAATGGTCATTTGTTGGTTAACTTTCTCTCACTGCTAACAGTTTGGCTTCTCACTGCCTTGACTACCCTGGCTTCTCTCAAGATCCCTTATTGCTGTACTGGAACATTGGGAGAAGAGGGAAGGGCAGGAAAAGTGAAAGGGAGGTATTTCCCACCACACCTCACAGCTTCCGATTGACAAGGCCAGCAATATCTCAGCTTCTCTTTAACTTCAGCCAGCTGGATCTCTATCAGAGGACCAGGACTAGCAGCTAAGGCCCATTAGTAGCTGATTAAGGGATAATTAGGAAACCCATTCAGGGTTGTTAGCATTTCTCAGTTTTCCCATTTGTAAATTGTAAATGACTTGAAATAGGGGCAAAATAACTTATGAGGAGATTCGCCCTGGAAGTTCAGCTGTAGTACAGCTGAAGAGCTGGGCCTCCAGGAATTTTAAACAGTGCTGAGAATGATAGTGTCTTAGTGATTTCTATTACTGGGATGAGACACCATGACCAAAAACCAAGCTAGGGAGGAAAGGGTTTATTTGGCTTACCCTTATAGATCACAGTTCATCACTGGAGAAAATCAGAACAGGAACTCAAGCAGGGCTGGAACCTGGAGCCAGAAGCTGATGCAGAAGCCATGGAATGAATGCATTTGTGTGTGTGTGTGTGTGTGTGTGTGTGTGTGTGTGTGTGTGTGTGTATGTGTTATGATATATGGTTACAAGCCTATGGAGGCCAAGGATTGGAATATTGTTATTTGAATAAGAATGACTCCCATAGACTCAAATATTTTAATGCCTAGACACCAGAGAGTAACACCATTTGAAAGGATTAAAAGGCTTAGGAGGTGTATGTGGCCTTGTTAGAGGAAGTTGTGAGATCTTTGTCTCCTAGTAGTATCAGAAGCCACACTGATAAAGTCTCACCATGATAGCTACCCAAATGTGAGCTGAATAAGAACACATTAATGGATGGGGAAAAAGACAATTCTACAACTCTACACAAAGGGCTATAGGCAGCCGAGGAAAGCTGGGAGTGGGAGAGGTTGGCAGGGAAGAATATACTAATTGCCTGTTCAGAGGCAAACAGCTTTGAAAGCATACACACAGGTAGTGTCGTACAGCCTGGACAGTTTATATTTAGGAATATGTAAGTATATACATACATATACATGCATATAATAACAACTAGTGAGGAAAAGAGACCATGAATTTGAAGAGCAGGGAGAGACATATGGGTGGGTTCAGAGGGAGGGAAGCGAAGGGGCAAATGTAATTATATTATAATCTCAAAAATAAAATTGAAAAAAGATTTTAGCATGCTCTATATAATTGGGTTTCCAGGAACCAATTTACTCAGGGAAATGCCTGTCTTGGCAAGACAGCAAGTGGATTGCAAAGAGTATGAATGGAAATTCTGTGCATACCAACACAGATACTCATTTTTTATCTCATTACTGTTAACATGGTACACCTGACTTCTCAGTGTACAGAACACCCCTACATTCTTTAATTCAGAATATCTCAAACTTCGGTGTGCATACATTTGTTAATGAGAGTTTGACTTATTAGATCTGAAGCTCTGTATTTCCCAGTGCTACTTATGCTGCTGGTTGTTGGGCCACTCTTCCAGTAGTGAGCAGGCTTTACAGAATCCCAGGTGATAGATTACATCACCCTGATTTTTATAGCTGAGTATTCTCAGGACTTCACAAAGATAGAGGGTAAAAGGCACGTATGTTTTCAGGACGTGTCCAGAGTTTCCCTGCTGTCCTATAGGAGAGAAAAATTAAGATGGGCATGTCTATCCATCCATCACAGGCTGCCTGAACTCAGGGATATCTTATGTCTGATCTGTGAGACAGGAATGTGACAACAGTGGCATCCCAGACACTCCCAGGTTATAGTAATGAGAGGACTCACAGAGGTTTTATGTTCTTCCTTGTGATTGTTTATAATTAATCCTGAGAAACTTTTGCAGTAGTTACCTTTCATGTTGCTATGATAAAATACTCTGAAAAAAGCAGTGTAAGCAACACAGCCCTTGCAAGTAATCACAGCTGCCTCATGGTTATTTGGAATTATGTTGGTGTTTACTGAAGCAGACATCACAGTATTATTAGTCTATTACAGAATAAAATATTCTTTTTTTTTTTTTTTTGGTTTTTACAAGACAGGGTTTCTCTGTATTGTTTTGGAGGCTATCGGTCCAGCCCGGCCTCGAACTCACAGAGATCTGCCTGCCTCTGCCTCCCGAGTGCTGGGATTAAAGGCATGCGCCACCATCGCCTGGCTAAAATAAAATATTCTTAAATGGAAATTGTACTCACTTTACCTTCTTGACACTAAGCCGTGAAATCTTATAACTATTCGTGATGAACACTGGCATTGGGTATAGTCACCACAGAGATGTTCTGTAACTGCAAGACTTCCTAGATTGGGCATCTCGAGACTGCTTGTCATTATGGAAATCCTACATAAATTATGAAGGGTGATGTGGGAAGGTACTGTGTCTACCCAAGATTTACTCTTTCTTTTCCTTTTCCTTTTTCATGCTTTATTGGTAACTCTAAGTGCTTTTGTAAAACTAGCTACACCCCAAATGAATTAATTCAGTCCTCTTTCACTTGTATTAGGTTTTTATACAAGGAATCTGAAAGAGGCACCCAGCAAGCGGCTCAGCAGAGCAGCTGAGACTCTGTGTGGTGAGCACAGCACCCCAGGGCCTTTAACCTGGACCCCTGAGCTTTGGTGAAATAGGTGTCATATTCCTTTAGAAAGAAAACTTTCACTTGGTAATTTTGTGTTTATCCCATTTGAGTTTTTCTCAAGTTACCATCTTTCTCTTTCTTCTTAGTCAGTCAGTGGTCAGTGTATTCCAGTGGCACACCCCTTCGATCCCAGCACTCAGGAGGCAGAGGCAGAAGGATCCCTGTGAGTTAGAGGCCAGCCTGGTCTACAGAGAGAGGATATAGGCGATAATACCCAAATGGGTGATAGACAAAATCCTTTCTGGGGTGGAACCCTACATAATGAAATGGCATTTGGTTCTGCAAGAAGGAATAGAAAGTTCTAGATGGAAAAGACTTGGGGGCACTTTTCAGGCAGAAAGCCCTACACAAACAACAAGGACAGATGTGGCAGAGAAATTGATTTAATAATGAGCCTAGGCTGCCATACTAATGAGTTTATCTTGACTGGATAAAAAAGGTTGTGATAAAAGCTCAAATCCCCAGCTGGAGGACCCTCCTAACTACCTACTGAATGGCATGCAGCATTTAGGGAGGAGAAGGCCAGGACTCCCAGTGTGGGGAAGGAAAGGCTGGCTGGGCAGTTGGGAGAAGCATGAGACAGCTAAATGACCCCAGTGGTCTTTGTTAGGCAACCCATAGAGGCCTGGAAAAGACCAGTGACTTTGCAATGAAGATCAGGCTTCACACCTCTTCTGGAGACACAGCTGGCAGAACATACATTTCCAAGAAGGAATGACTGAGTCCCTATAGAAACTGTCAGTCCATCCTGGTCAGGTGGATGTTTTCAGGGCAACCTAGGAAGGAATCTTTGACCTACACAGCCCTAAAACACTGGAATTAGTCATACCAGGCCTGGAATCTTGATTCTCTTATACCATTTTGCTAAGTGACCCCAGGTTTGCCACTTTAATTCATCTGTAAAATGGGGACAGCAATTGCATCTATTCAGATGAATTGGTGACGGTCAAGTGAGACCGCTCATTTGTTGCTACTGTTAAATGAGATAGCAGAAGCGTTCAATACCGGCACTGTGGGTGAAGAAGAAACATGCTTCTGGAGGGCAGTGGTAACGGGTAGGAGGGATACCAAAGAGATGAAAGTATGCCCATACCACCAGGAGAAAATAGTTGCCTACTCAAATCCACCAGTCTTTGAGTTGGAAAACTGTCATTCCCCAGCAGGCAAATGCCAATCAATTCATTTTTCTGGGAGAACTACACTTTTCTCTCTGTTCCCTTTCCCAGAGAGATCTCTTCTAGCAGGAAAACTCTCAAGCATAGGGAGTGTTTACTGTGTGCCAGGCCCTTTATTAAGATCTTTCATTAAGGGTGGGGGCTGCAGCTGGGCGGTACAGCATATACCCAGTATATTTATGGCCCTGGGCCATCCCCAGCATCGGAAGCAAACAAAAAACAAATAAATATCTTTCTTTTTACCTGCCCAGTCCCTTTGTTGTGACATAAATCCTGTCAATTCCTTTTCATACAAGAAGAGTCCAGACTCAGTGGTTGAAAGCTATACCGGATGTCCCATGCTCAGCACCCACGGGGGGCTGGATTCAGACCTGACTCTGCTAAGCCCACACCAAAGCTTCGGCATGTGCCTTCCCTGGACGAGGGCACACTTGGCCTTTGCAGGGACACCACTCAGCACCAGATGGTCTTGAAAGCATTTCACCAGGGAGTGCAGGAGCCATTTTCTGTAAGTTATATGGCTGCGATTTATGAGCCCCCATTCTCTCCTGCGAGGAGGCAATTGGGCTGATTGCTCCAACTGAGAGCCCCTCGGTAGTGCCAGCTGTGATAACTGAGCTCTTGGCTGCCAGCCCCAACCAGAGCTTTTGTTGGCTATCTTTCCCCAGAGAAAGTCCACACTCAATTGCTCATTAACATGATTGGGATAATTTTCTCAACAGCCCTTCGGTGGAGCAGCCAAAGAAGACTGAAAACGCTCAGTCCAATCCGGTCCCTCCGCCTTGCCGTTTCCTGTTTACACTTAACGCACAGGCTCAGTCTTTGGGGAAAAAAAAACGGATCTGCATTTGGATTCTGGTGAAGACACTGACTCGCTGGGCAATCTGCGGCTCCTTATTACCCCCTTCTCAACCTCCAACTCCTCCTTTGTAGACCCAGACTATTATATTTAATGAGTTGTTTCAAGGACTAAACCAGGCAGCCTGGAAGGAAGAAGGGAGGAGGAGGGACAAGTTAACAAACAGAGACTATTGTTTAACCATCACAGTAATTCAATGAGATAAGGAACATCACCCCATTTGAAAGGCAAGAAAGCTGAGTTATGGATAGCTTCATTTTGTAGCTAGTACCTAAGTGTAAGAGTAATGTCTCAAACCAAGTCTGGTTCTCTTTTCCTTTGTCACCCCTTCTCCCTTACTCCAAGTGGAATCTATAGGCTTGTGCATTCTTGGCGAGTACTTTTCCACTAAGCTGTATCCTCAGTCCTTTTTTTACTTTTTATGTTGATACAGGATCTCAGTTAATTGCTCCGATTGGTTTTGAACTTGTAGTCTGCCTAAGTGCCGGTCCCGAGTGCTGGGACTATAGTCTCTCATTCGCACTTTTGAAATCCATTTTCTTTCATTCTTGTTTTCTCTCTCTCTCTCTCTTTCTCTTCTCTCTCTCCTCTCTCTCTCACATACACAATGACTAAAGAAGGTTTTATATAGTATATACTTACTAAGGAGGGATATTACGTATGTGCACATATATATGCACACACATAATGACTAAGGAGGTTCTATAGTGACTAAGTGGGGATAATACACACACACACACATACACACAATTACTAAATGACTAAGGAGGGTTCTATGTAGTATGTAAAGCGACTAAGGAAGGGCTCTCTCTATATATATATATATTATATATGCGCACACATACATACATACGTGTGTGTGTGTGTGTGTGTGTGTTCCTTAGAGACTGGGATCAAGTCTCTGGCTCTATCATTTTAGCAAAAGAGATGGGACAAAGTCTTCCCCAGCCATTGAGTCTCAGTGTCCTCAACTATACACTGGGCATCACAAACACATCCCTGTTCCTAGGACCCAAGTGAAGACTCAGCTTGATAGGATAGGGTCGATGCCCACTGTCCTGCCTGGCACACTATAAGAGTTGGGCAGTACTAGAAATTCTGCCCCTATTAGCCCAGCTATGACTTAATAACCCCAGTTGCCTCAAAACTCTCCTCAGATGTAAAGGCCTTTCATAAATGCAAACTTTTCCTTCTCTGTACTTTCCATGGTGATCTGTCCCCTTAACCACAGGAGTGTCAAGGAATATTTGTCAATCAGTCATCAGGTGTAGGCAGCTACGTGACTGTGGGTTAACTTCCAAGTGAGTAATGTTTGGAGCTGTGCCTTTGTACCCTTCCCACTGTAGCTACATGGTTGGTTGTAATTCCTGCTGATGAGTTTGCTGAGGGGTTCATTAAAGTGTCGGTATTAATATCCGCATGAATACTTTCAACAAAACCTTTTGTTCTCTGAGTAGGGGGTGTGGGAGGTGATTACAGGAACTGTCTTGCTTTTCCAAATTTAATTGTCTAAATACAGAGCTGTCTCAGCAACATGGGGTATTTTTCCCCCATTTCCCCTTCTCTTTCTTACCATTGCACTGCCAAAAGCCTTCTTTGGTGACAAAAATTAGTTTGTGTTTTAGTAAACTTGCTGTGTTGGTCACTTCATCTCCAAAGGGGCGGGAGAGTTTATAACACTCCCTGAGCAGTCTGAACTGTTATTTATTAGACACAATTTTTCAGCTAGGACTGTGGGAGCTGTGGTAAGGAACTGGATGGCTTCTAGGCAAGTCACATGTCTTTTGGCAGATGCCTTGGTGGTGAGTGTTCTGATCCCAGGCTCCCTAAGTGGTGGCCCTACTGGCTTCATAATCTCCCAGATTAACTTCCAGCATCATTCTGGGTGCTCTCACAGTGTGAAACATCATTAGACTCACCCTCGTGGCACATGAAGTAACACCTTGACAAGTGGGAAACTGAATCTCAGGGAAATGAGGGATTTACTCAAGTTGACATGGAAATCAAGTTGATGGCATTAGGATCACACTCAGGTATAGCTGATTCCACTGTCTGGACTCTTACACACTTTGCTTCTATTTGTAGTAGCGTGGGGAACCTTAGTCCCCTGGTCTCAGACTTGCATGGGATCTTACCATTATATAAATGGAAGGAACCATGGGTAAATTGACCATGGCATTGTCTGCCTAGCAGTGAGCTGGTTCCTGGCTCTTGGAACTTTCAGGTTTAGAACTGGAACAGTCAGAGTAGGGATGTAGTTCAACTGGCAGAGTTCTTGCCTAGCATGCAAGAGGCAATGGGTTTGATCACTAGCACTTCATAAACTGGGTTTGCTGGCTCATGCCCATGATCCCAGGACTCAGAAGAAAGAAGCAGAGTTTGAAAGGCCAAGCTGGGATCAAGAGATACATGAGACCCTGTCAAAAAAGGAAAAAAAGGAAGGAGCTAATTTCCCTATAAGGTTAATATAACTCTCAAAATAGAGTTCATAGAAAACAAATAGTCTACTCAAAGGAGGCAGATCAGGAGTTGGAAAACAAGCTTTGGGATTCTCATGTCTTTTCCATTTTCTGTATATAAAGCTGCAATACTTAAGATGTGGAGCACTTACTGAGTTCCTACTGTATACATGTGCACAGCTGTCCATTGCTTTAAAATGCTCAGAAGAAGTCACAGGTACCTAAGGTCATGCTAGGCACCAGAATTCTCCACAAGATCAAGTTGGAACATTCTGTCTCAGTGTTCTCCCCACCCCAGTCACCAGCTACTGCTAGCTACTGAGCATTAACAGTGTGGCTATTATGACTATGAAACTGAATTTTTCTGTTTTGTTGAGTTATTTTTAATCTAAGTGTCCACACTCAGCTGGTGATTACCATATTGGGAAACACAGACTCAATGACTGTGCTTAGTGTGCAAAGCATTTTCTTTCTTTTGGAGAACAGATTCTACAGGAGTTTTAGAAAAATCCTATAGAAAAAAAGGAATTTTTTTAAGGGAGGGAAGGATGGGGAAAAGGAAGTACCAAGCTTAGATTGCTAGGTACCAATGTGGAAGTACACCAGCTCACTTACTCCTCTAACACTGTTCAAAGAGAATCCCAACCTAGGCTTTAGTCACAAGGAGAGAAATCCCACAGGAATTCAGAAACAGTCTCAAGGACTGCATTTGTCATTATTAGGGCCTAGCATTTGAAACCATGTCTGATTGTAAGTGATATCCGCTATAAGATGAAACTCGGGCATTAAAGTAGATATGAAACGTGTGGTTCTCATTATTCTGACTCTGGAAGTTTGTGAGTGGGGTTCTGCTTGTCTAATAAACTTCAGTTAAGGCCAAGGCTGCATGTGCCCCGGCTACTTTCAAAGAACATCATATATCTCCAGAAATCTAAAGGAGAAATTTCAAATTTGTCCTAGTTATATTTTGTCTACTCAACAGCACAAGCTAGGGTCATCTGAGAAGAGGAAATCTCAGCTGAGAAAATGCCTCAATCAGACTGTGCTGTGGGCAAGTCTGTGGGGCATGCTCTTGACTAAGAGGGATGTGGGAGGTCACAGATCGCTGTGGGTGGTGCCGTGCCTGAGCAGGTGTTTCCGGGAAGTACGAGAAAGCAGGTCATGGAGAACAAACTCGTCTGCACCATCCCCTCATGGCCTCAGCTTCAGCTCCTCTTCCCCAGTTTCCTGCCTTGGGTTCCTTGCCTCCATGATGGATGGACTATAACCTATAAGCTAAATAAACGCTTTCCTTCCTAAGTTACATTTGGTCATGGTGTTTATCATAGCGATGGAAAACAAACGGGGATATACGTTTGTAAAAGAATCAATAATGTTCTGGGAAGTAAAAAAGCAAACCAACAAAGGTTCTGTTTACTTGACAGGCAGCTTGTCAGCCCCTGGAGAGGGGAGTTTGTTCTCCCCCTCCACTGAGCATCACTCACATCCAACCACATTTGGGAAGGGTAGCCCAAGAACACATGCTTAAAGATGAGGCTGAGTTAAGGAAGAACCCCAGGTCTGCCCTCTACAATGATATGGCCTAGTGTACTTACCATCACCCTGTGACTCTTGATTTTCACAAGATGACCGGGGCAGAAAGGGTATGCTAGGATTCCTCATAAGGGTGACCTAAAGACCAGGGAATTTTTTTTTTTTTTTGGTTTTTCAAGACAGGGTTTCTCTGTATTGTTTTGGAGGCTGTTCTCCAGAGTGGTCTCGAACTCACAGAGATCCTCCTGCCTCTGCCTCCCAAGTGCTGGGATTAAAGGCATGCGCCACAAACACCGGTGGGAATGTATTTCTTAAAGGTTTATTTTATTATTTATTTATGTGTATGTGTATGTGTCTATGTGCGTACAGTGTATATGTGTATAGTGGGGGGTTGGGCCTGTGGAGGTCAGAAGAGAACATCAGATCCTCTGGAGCTGAAGTTATAGGCAATTGTGAGCCAGCCAGCTAGTGCGAGTGCTGGAAACTGAGCTTGAGTCCCGTGGAAGAGCAACAAGGGCCTTTAAGCACCCAGCCATTCTCCAGTTCTAAGCTACAGAGGCAGATGGATCTCTGTAAGTTCAAGGCCAGCTTAGTCTACAGAGTGAATTCCAGGACAGCCAAGTCTACATAGAAAAACCATGTCTCAAAGACCAGAAAGAAAAGAAAAGACAGCTATGGAGAAATGTAACAGACAGAACTGCGGTGATAGACTAGTTTAACTGAGCCTCTCTGTTCAGCACGCTTTCCTCCCAGGCATACAGGAGGGTTTTGAAGAAATATGTGAGAAGGGAGAGAGTGACCCTCCTTAGTTTTCTGGCTTGCCTTTAGGGAGGGCATTGGAGTTGCCACAGCCTTGGAGAAAATAGATTCTGCTCTCTATAATATACTTTGGGAAGACAGAGACAGGTGTATAAGGGAATGTCAGGGAGACTTCACTTTGGAGGCCTCTGAGACTCCTTCATGTAACGGATGGTTCTTCCCGCCAGACGGTCCCACAGCCACGTCAGACCCAAATGAACACACAAAGACTTGCATTAATTATGAAACGGTTGGCCGGTGGCTTGGGCTTCTTGTTGGCTAGCTCTGTCTTAATGATTAACCCGTAACTACTAATCTATGTATGTCTACACGGTCTTATCTTACTGGAGAAGGCCTGACTTGTCCTCTCTTCCCAGGCTCACATGTACACTATTGCTGCCAAGGCTTCCCAGAATTCTCTTCCTGCCTGGTCACTAGCCAAACAGTGCTTTATTCATTAACCAGTAAGAGAAACATGTGTACAGAAGACATCTCCATCACCTTCAGTTTAAAGTATTGAGCATGCCAAAGTGTTCTATTTGGGTTGCTGTGTTCTGAGCCCTGATGGAACTGAGAGAAGCTGTGTGTAATTTCCATGACAGAGAACATACTTTGCAACTGGTGGCTGCTTCCACCCTTCTGTGTCCTTTATGTTCCTGTTTTCTTGCCTCTTCCGGAAAATCTCCACAAGCATCAGAGTGACGGAGAGAGGAGGGAGCCAGTGAGACCACTTGCCCATGCCTTCAAATGGCTGGGAGCTCTTCAGGGTCAGGAGTCTCTTTCCTTTCACTTCAGAGCCCATCACAAAAACTCTTGTCAGGCCCTGGCACCTTATCTCTGCATCCCACCTCTGGATTAAAGACAGAAAACACAGAGAGACACCAGTACGCATTAAAACATTATTATCTTGGGCTTTCAAGATGGCTCAGCAGATAAAGGCACTTGCAGTTAAGACTGACCTGAGTTTGACCCCTGGATCCCACATGGTGGAAGGAGTGAACTCCCCCAAGTTGTCGTCTGACCTCTATACATGCAATCACACACACACACACACACACACACACACACACACACACACACCAAGTAAAATATAATAAAAATTAGATTTTAGAATAACCCTAGAAGCAAAGCTACAATGTTAATCTATAAGGAGCACAACTTCCCTTAGTAACCAGGCCCACAAAGGCAGGCAACCCCTGACTCCCTTTCTTCTCTCTATCCCCTCCACCTTCTTGGGCAGAATACATTCTTCAGGAGGATCCCTGGGTCTGTTGGGCACTGGCTCTTGAGATGTGGATGATCCCTACCTTCTCAGTTAGCTTTGAGGGATTTACCCCCTAAACAGTTTCTGGCATATACATGGAGTTCATAATAAACAACAAACACTCATTATAGTTCATTGACTTTTTTTTTCTTTGTTAGCAGATTGCAATATTGATTCCAGTATTCAAGCCAAGTCTCCCCTCCCTGACTTTGCCAATGGCAAGCTTCCTCCTCAGCCCTACTGCACTTGTGTGGAGTGAAAGTTGTGAGGAGGAGTGAGGGGGGAGAGGTAGAGGGGGAGAGGAGGAGAGGCAAAGAGAGAAAGAGAGACAGGAAGAGAAGGGGAGAGGGGAAGAGGAGGCAAGAGGGGATGTTTTGGAGTTTTAGGTGTTGTAGGTCTTGAGTGAGCATAGAAAGTAACTAAACTGCAAACACATTTTTATTTAATTTGGTTTTTTCAAGCCTTGGCTTATATTCTCCATTTTAACACTAAGTGTAAGAAAGGAAAGAAAGCTCCACTCTGAACTGAAATAATTTGTTGTTCTTTCAAATGGTTCAAAGCAAACTAGATTTGAAAAGGCCACTCAGACACCCAGAAATTGTAACTCAGCTTCCCATAATTGTGTAGCTTACAGCTGATTCCTCTACAGCTGCACACTGTGGCCAGCTGGACCCAGACGGTCCTAGGGCTTTCAGGGTCCAGGGTCAGGCTGGGGGCTGAAAGACCCCCACTCCTGTCACTTCCCTGGCCTGCCTCCTTCCTTCCTTCTTTCTTGGCAGAACCCGCATCCCGTTGCTCTGAGAAAAAGGCCAGAGGCAAGTTATTGTGCTAAGAGTGAAGACAAACGAGCCCATTCTGCCGTGCTTCTGGCTTCCTGTTGGAGGAAGGAAAGCACAATGCTTTGAGGGAGGGAGCTTTGCTCACCTCCTCCCTGATGGCTTCCCCTCCCCTTCCCAGAGCTTCCCCAAAGCCTCCACTTCCTGAGGAGTCCCTGGATGCATGCTTTAGGTAAGAGGCTCCCTATGCCCACACAGATTCCTGGCCAGATCTCAGGAAGGGCAACCCAAAGAGCTCTTGACCCCAGACCCTGGAAACGGTCTGGCCGGCTCCCTCTCCTTGCCAAGATGGTCATGCCAGATCCTCTGACTGCCTGGGCCTCTGAAATGCACTTATCAAAGTGTCTTCAATGGGCCAACAAGTGCCACCTACATCAGTGGCCCCAGAACTGATTCATGCATTCATGCATCAACATTCTAGTCTCAGAACAGACTTTTCCTTGTCAGAATGTTCCATGATGACTCCAGTCCTGAGAAATACAAGCTATCTTTCTGACTTGTTTTTCTATCCTTGTGTAATACATTGGTGGATGAAGATGGATAGGTACATGGACATCAGCAGGAGTAAGGAGGTGATTAGGAGCCAGGTCCATCCTAAATATGGGAGCCAACAGGTAAATACTTTACTCATCTGCAAAATGGAAACAGCAATAGTGGCTCAGAACTGGGCATTAGAAATGATGAATTTGAATGGTATAATTACTATTCTAGAGGATCATGGTTAGTCTTCATTCATTAGACAGTTAAGTCAGCATTGTCTTGTATACGGTATCAGAAACAAAGCAAAAAACAAAAAAACAAAGCAGTTCTTAACATTGGTTAGTTAAGAATAGAGAGGACCAGTGTCCTGCCTTCCCTAAGCTTTTAGGTTATCCGTGGATTCAGACTCTGTGTTGTAATCCTGTCACATGACGTAGTCTTTCAAGAAACAGACTCAGGTGTTAAGCATGCAGGACGTCTGACAAGAGAGACAAGGTGGAAGCCGAACTGACAGAGTGAGAAGACAGCTGACAACGAGGTCCCCAAGTGATCTTGGTTGCCCCATTCAGATCTCTGTGACTTTTTGTGCTCCCAATAGTGTGGCTAGTCACTAGTCATTTTCTGCTCCAGAAAGGGGGATGACCTTGAGTAAACCCAGTTCCTTGAGGGTTGGTAGCCAACATCTGGGGCAGATAAGAAGGCATTGAAAGGGATCTGAGGAATGCCTCAAATACACCCAAAATCTATGAGGTGAAAATTCTGTACCCAAAATCTATGAGGTGAAAATTCTGTATCCAGAATCTGTGGGGCAAATGCTTACCCAAAATCTGTGAGGTGAATTCTATACCCAGAATCTGTGAGGTGAATTCTGTACCCAGAATCTATGAGGTGAATTCTGATGAAACAACCAAAGTATTGAGAAGAGCCAGGGTTTCATCAGACACTTGAATTTGGGTTGCAGGTCACTCCTGTCTTTTTATATAGTGCTGACAATCTGAACTCAGGTCCACATGCTGTGCAGCAAGTGCTCCGAGGCATCTCCCCAGAGCTTCCACTTGTACTACACAGATCAATTTCTGTCTCTTGTCATAAATGTACTCCTTTCCCTCTGCCTCTCTGTCTATGCCCATTTTTTTCTCCATCGAAATCAAGGGTCCATGTTATAAGACAGAATTATCCCTTTTCCCAAAGAGGAGTCAGGAGACTGTGGTCGAGAACATATTCAAAATTATTAGTCACCAATAAGTGAAGATGACCTGAGAATCAATTGGTCAAAGATTTGATGAGGGTGAGTAGACAGGTAATGAGCAATGACTTAGCCATTGGGTTGCTGTCCAATAGGGAGGCCTGGAAGGTCCTAGAGGAGGGTCTTAGATGGCAGAGGTGGCAGGGAAAATAATAAAGGAACTCAGAGAAGGCAAACTCTAGAGTAGCAGCAGTTTTCAAGATCGTCTGGGAGTATTCCAAGTTTTAGGAGAGCCTGGCAGGTAAGTTGCAAATGCTCTTCAATGGTGGATCAATCACCATGATCCCACACACCTCAAAGACCTGTCTGGAGAAACTCTTAACTCCTCTTTTTGTCACAGACATTGTGTTATTCTGAGAAGCATCAACTCTGAAGATGTCCAGAAAGCAGTTCAGCTCTGGCCCCCAGATACTCTGAAAGCATTATTAACCCGAATCCTTTGGAGAATTCAATTCCATTCACTGTTTAATGGACCCAATACTACTGATGCTCTGTAATTAAATTAAACATCATTATGTCAGTGCAAGGTATTGTAAGTCTGCTTGGAATATAGCTGTTTCACAGCAAATGTTTCCCTATACCATCATTTCTCTGTTTCCCACTTCCTGTTTCCTAACACTCTCCCTTGGGTTCTTGCCCCTAAACCACACACAACTTCCATAAAATAAAAATAATGATAAAATAATAATAATGATGATGATGGTAATGATTTTAAAACAATAAGAAAAACCCTTAGAACTGTGGCAAACTACTAAGAGCTATAAAATTTCTGCTCCAAACAGATAGTTCTCATTAAGAGAGTCGAATCTCCTGGTTAGTCCCTCTTCCCCAGCAATAGAGGGGACATCTGTCAGCACCGGGTCAAGGTAACTGATTTAGAAAGATAACCAGGGATAAGAGGGGGCTGCTTAAACCATACTCTCTGCACACATGCACATCTGAGAAGATTCCATGAGGCTGTTCTCTCGAATCATTCGACAACAGAGTGAATAATATTTGAAATTTTGGAGACTTTTCCTCAAATATTTCTTGGTGGTCATCAGCATTTAGTTGTTTTGTGTGTGTGTCTCTCTCTCTCTCACACACACATACACAGTCAAAAAAAAAAGACAGCAGCTTTTAAAAAGCAGATAGCATTTTGTCTTCTTTGTTACTGAGAGGCTAAGCTCTAGCATAACAATTCAACTTTCTTTTTAAAATGAAAATTTTAAAAAAACCTTTCTTACAAGGACATTGCCAATAGTAATAAAAAATGCACACTGAAATGAACCAGGCCCAAAGACTTTAGGACTCAATGAACTTATGTATTGAGTAGCCATTAGGAATGGAAGCTGTGAGACTTCATATTAGATTTTACATTTCTACGAATTTATCCACTGCAAAAAAAATAAAAAATCCATGACATAATTAGAACCAGAGAAACAATTAGCCTTATTGTGCTCTCTTTCACAGCTGGTGTGCATCACCTGTACTTAACCCCTCCTCATCCTCCAAGATTAGCCTTTCCTGTTCTCTTTTCTACATTTTAGACTGTACCCATATGCACATTTGTTTGCATATAATACGTATGTATTATTGTCTGGACTCTGCATATGAAGAACATACGATGTTTTCGTTCCTTTTATTTATTCTGTCTGAGATTGTGGGACTTCTCTTAATGTTTTACATTCTAAGACTGTCCATTTTCCTGAGCAAATTCAACTTTCAACTTGCTGCTGGATTGTTCTCGTTGGTGATATTTAAATCCATTTTACTCTTTAAAAACTATGTTTTCCATTTCAGATTCTGGAAAGAATCACTTAAACTCACTTGAAGATGCCACACTACAGTGCACCTTGTTTCTAGGAGTTTTTCTATTTGTGACACTCAGTTGGTGACTTTTCCCTTCTAGAAAAGTGTCTGTAATAGAAGTCAGTTAGAAACCTGCTTTTCTGAGTAAGAATAAATGGAAGCAATAATATGTTTCCCATTTCCACAGAAGATTTCTGCTTCAAGCTATACAACATTAGTAGTATGGGGTGGGGGCATGTAGTCAACTGAGAAGGAGAGACCTATACTTAGTGGGACACCTTCCCACCGTGTGTTTATGAAGATGTCTGATGGGAGACTTCTGATTGAATGAAACGTTTCTAAAAGGGCCAATCGGCTGGCGGAATCACTTTGGTTTGTTGACTAGGCTGTCTATGCTTACATGAGAAGTTTGGTCAAGAACTAAGGAAGGAAGGGTGAGAGTACGGAAAGATGGACGACTAAAAGCAGGGTACTGGAGCTCCACAAGGTATGGAGAACAGTTAGTAGAGAGGCAGCACAAACCCAAAGAGTTAGCAGAAAGGTGTTAAAGCATCCTATGTGTTTTTTCTAGAAAGTGCCCTGTAAATTATTACCTCCTCTGCTTCGTCATAAGGTCTCCAATAAAATTCTCTCTGGTGTAGAATAGGTTTTTTTTTTTCTGGAGAGTGCAAATAGGGTTGAGACGTGCAAAGTTGGTCTGAAGTAAGGTTAGAGTTGCAAGTATGGATGCCTAGATGTGGGCATCTCAACTAATGACAAGAGCAACTTGATTACTGAGCACTTACCAAAGTAGATCTCATCTCAGCCTTCACTGCTAATACTTAGTTCAGCTGATTATCCCCTTTGACATAATGAGAAAACTATAGTTCAGAGGGCTAGTTAATTTGCCCTGGGGAAATTCAGTAGTAGTGGAAAAGCTGGGCTAAGAACAGCATCCGTGTGCCACCAGAGTGAGTCTGCTCTCCACTCATACTGCTGTCTCAGGGGCAGCAGAGGCAAGCAACTGACATCCAGGTCAGGCACAGTTTTCCCAAGGTGCACCTACTTTGTGGGATAGTTGGTGCTTTCAATCTTGGTTCTGTGGCCCCTTGTGTCCCAGAAGAGCATGCTGATTTTCTCATAGCGTTCTTGAGAGGATGGGGGTAAAACTACATGTTTAAAATGTTTCAAACAGTGCTTGACATAGCAAGAGCCCAATGAAGGTTTTCCTTTTGCCAGAGCTTCTCTGTCATATTATCATTTGTTCTCTCAAGCCTGGGATGTGACAACTGTTGCTCTTGTTTATAGATGATAAAACTGAGGGCTAGAGAAGACTGAGTACCAAGCTTATACAGAGAATAAGAGCATGGATCTAAGCCCCCACTTGAGAGATACAGACACTATAACTGCATCTCTGTCTCAGCTCCTTTACTCTTTGTATCTAGTTTCCGAAGTTTCTGCCGGAGGACAAGAAGTCTCAGGTCAATTCTCACCCTGAGATCCACTGTGATTCAAGCATACATGCTGAACGGGCCCAGAGCATTAGCTTCCTGTATGCCCCTTTGTTCTATATACACGGGACCAGAGGCTGAAGCCAGCAAGTCAGGCTCCTGTAAGAACCCGTCCTCTGCATGGGCGTGGTCACACAATGTTTAGTCTGTTGTTTGCTATCAGCAGGTCGGGATTTCAAGCACTATATGTGAGGATTATGACTAAGGAATCCAAAGCAAATGGTTTTTCCAAAGGCCCTCCAGTCTCTATGTTTGTGCTAAGTTGCAACTTTCATTGCTGCCTCTGAGGTTAAATGGTAGCAACTCAGAGATGTACAACAGGCATGTGCACCTCAAGTGTATTTGAAGTTTGGCACTGAACTATTCAATGTAGTTACAGTTGTTGCAAACACCAACAGTCTGGAGTCTAGCCATTGACCTTAGAGAAAGAAGGCCCCGTTCCTCCACTTATTAGATGTGTGACCTACAGCAAGTAACCTCTCATAAGATCAAGTTCCAATGTTCTCATTAGCTAAAGAAAATGCCCGTATTATTATTCACACAACACTTGAGAGCTTAATGAGTATGTGTGCAAAATGCTTAGACACGTGGCAATAAGTCAGGATCGATTGTCTATTATTAGCACTAATACTTCAAGATTCTTCTGGGGATTTAGTATTTAGCAAAAGTGATTTGACAATGCTTGGACGGAATTAGTGTTCCATGAGGGTCTGTCAGCAGTAGCAGAACTGTGGTCCTTGAAGTTACCATTGTTAAGCCTATAGTCCTAAACCTTCAGTTCACTCATTCTCTCATCCGTGAAAAGTGTCACCTCAGATACTATCACCAATTTCAGAAAGTCCCCAAGTCATGTAGGAAGGCTTGTCACAGGAGAATGACCTCAGCTTCCTGCTTCCCAGGAGAGGACAAACTAAAGCCAGGAAGGAGGAAGGCTAGTGGAACAGTAGCTTCTGGATTAGGCTGAGAGCAGGAAAAACCTCACCAAAGAAGGGGCTGAGCTGGAGTTCGAAGGGAGTATACGTGGGGATCAGCAGTTATATAGAAAGCCCATTTTAGAGATATGGCACACAACTGGAAAGCTGTGTCACCAAGGTACAGAGGGAAGAGAGTTTTGAGAAAGAGACCATCAATCCTACAGAACTCACGGTGAAGTCAACTAAGATAAGCACTCAGAGGCACTGAGTGGGTTGAGCAGTTGACAGACAGTTGAGCAGTTGTCAGACACTCTTGGAGACTACTTTTAACAGCGCAGAGGCACCGAATCCTGGGATGGTGGGTTCTTCTTGCAGCTCAGTAATGCAATATATATATTTTAATGTATTCACTGAATGATTTGAATATTAATTGTGGACCACAAGATTCTTTGTCCCCAAGGGCTGTAGTATGAATATCTTAAGAACAGAAAAGCTAGAATATTCTTCTATATGAATTTAACATTTACAAAGCATATATTGACACAAAATTTCTCCCTTATGTATAGCCGATATTCGAATTCCCCAAGTGTCCTCAAACTAACCCTTATACCCAATTGGTTTTTCCACAACACTATTGAGAATAGTACATTTTAGCTCTTTCATTTACATCTAGAAAAATGCCCCCAGAGAATTTTATTTATTTGTCTGTCTTCCTTTTCGGTCTGTCAAAACAGTCCCTCAGTTTGGAGTTCCCTGGTTATTTCTTCTATTTAGATTTAGTTTGCTCTGTTTGGTGTGGACAATATATAAGTGGCATATGCCCTTCCTAGTTCCTCACAGAGTTACACAGAACTACAGGTTACTCTATCACTGGTAATATTGTATTTGATCATCTAATAAGAGGTCTCTGTCAAACCTCACCATTGTGGAGTGGCATTTATCCCTGTAGTTTTAAGTAGTCTTAAGCAGGGTAGTCACCCAACCCACTAACCTTTTCTTTACCTCATGGTTTAAAGAGCTTCCGTTGATGAGTCTTGCTTGGATCCATGACTATGGCTGCTTTAAGGATGACTTTCTATTTTTAGCCTCCCTGCTACATTTCTTGGCTAATACTCTTTAGGGGAGGAGGAGCAAAACCTTTGGAACATATCCACCCTGACAATATTCTTACTGTCTGTGCTATACTGCCCAAGATTCAGATTTAACTCAAATTCAAAGTTCAATTAGTACATCCTAGGGGAAAGTAATACAACTTAGTTAATGCTTCTGCTAAGATGTGGAGGAAGGCATAGTTCCTCAAAGAAAATTAGCTGACATTATTAAAGTCAAAAGAAAAAAGTAGTCAAGCAGGTAAAGGAGACAGATACCCTGACAGCAATGAGTCAGTGGTGGGACTTCCTCCTGTCACTGTGAGAGACATCCCAGATGTATATCTATACACCAGAGAGATCTTTGGAAGTTATGTGAGGCTCATGGCATCTTGTTTTTGTTTAATTAGGATCATTATTTATGTGTATGTTTGTGTGTGTTGTGTCTGTGTGTTGTGTCTGTGTGGATGCTTGAGAAAGTCAGAAGAGGTCACCAGCTTCCCAGGATATGGAATTATCAGCAGTTGTGAACAGCCTACAGCTTAAAGTAGGTTCTGGGAACTGAACTCAGTTCCCCAGGAGGAACAACAAGCTCTCTTAATTGATGAACCATCTCTCATATATATATATGTATATATATATATATATATATATATATATATATATATACCTTTGCAGTTCCTGATGGCTTATCTAGCTTCAGTTTTCAGCCCTATATTACAGCCAAATGGAGGAGGAGGAGGAAGAGGAGAGAGAGAGAGTGAGGTCACATGATCTGCTCTCTGTTTTTGCTTTGTGAAAACTGGACATAGCCAGTTCTGTTGACTACAGCAGAGAATTAGCCATCTCTCCTTGAAAACAGAGAAAATACCCCCTTTCTTTCAGACAGCCAAATGCTCAGATAAAAACTGGAGATTCTATTATATAAAAGAGGAAAAAGAAAACAATTTGTTGTATAGAGCCTGCAAAGAATGTTCTAGAACACTCATTTGCAAAGGAGAATTAGAGAAAGGTCAGTGAGATCAATCTGGAAGAGTCATAGAGAAAACAGATAATTTGTATATTTGATTTGAAAAATAAGCAAAACCAATGTTAGGTTAGGGCAACCCTGACGTTGAATCACGTCTTTGTGGACTGAGTTGCAGTAGTGACACAGAAACTCTAGTTTTCTAGGTCCTTCTTGGAAACACACTATTGTGCCTGAGTCAACTGGCATTAAGAGCTGAAACTCTGATACATATGTGACAGTGACAGGAGTCTCAGATGGAGATTGAAATGACAGTGGGCGTGTGTTGGAAAGCACCCCAGACAGAAGCCTGGATATTGAGATTCTAAGTCCAGTTCAGTCACTGGGTCCATTCATACCCAACGACTCCCGTTTCCCTCCTCTGGGTGTCTCGGCCCTGCTCTTGTGTTCTCACACTTGGTAGGTAATATTTGCTTTCAGGATAAGCTAATCTGGGATCTGGAATCAAAAGCCTTTACTTTGCTCTGCTAGGAAATGTGAGAATCTGGCAAGTTCCAGGGCTTAGCCTGCTAATTGCCTTTCCATTTGGCTTTGACACAGTGCTGTATGGTTAATGGCAAATGTTCATTAACCAAAGGTTTAATGAGAACAGGAATCCCCTTTGGTTTTCTCAGCACTGTATCACCAGCAACTAGCACAGTCCTGGTATATGGGAGCTAACTCTGTCATAGCAACTGACTTAGCAATTGACCTGGGTCATTTTCTTTCTAGACGTGTATGGGGATTGCTTCTGCTCTTCTCCTTCAAAGACCAATTCCACAGTGATTCATGAGCCAAGAAACAAGGCTTGCATACAACTTATATTGGACCTTACTTCATTTAGTTTTCATAAAACTTTTTAAATTAAGAAATATAATGTGATCTTTTATGGATGACAAATCTGAGGTTTTGTTTGTTTGTTTGTTTATTATGTGGAAGTCAAAGGACTATTTGCAGGAGTAAATTCTCTCCTTCAACTATGTGGAATCCAGGGCTCGGTGGCAAGTGGCTTTACTTACTGAGCCATCTCACCAACCCCAAATTTGCATAGTTGTCAATGAGAAACATCCACAAATCTAGTAATCCATTGAAATTCTAATAAATCAGCAACCTTTTCTCCTAGAGTTAAAGCAACTTGCACTAAAATTCCTATGCAGTGATCAGTATGAATAAAATAGATGCGACCACAATAGGAAGTACAGTTAAGAGGGAACACTGGCTCCATCCAACAGTAATATGTCCCTGTAGTTGAAATAGTGTGAAGTGTTCCTAAATGCATGGACTCTCAACAGGGAAGACTGGAAATAGACCATTAGTTCAACATTTGGGGGAACATTCCCATTCTTTGTGCTGGAAGGGAAAAAAAGAATTTCTAACATACCAAAGAACAAAATGTGAAGTAGTGCACTGTACAGGTAATGGAGGGAAACATGATCGATTGGTTCCCTATAGTGGGGTCTAGAGAATGTTTTCCTAACTGTGATTCTGAATCAAAATATGATAGATACATCTGACTAATTAAAAAAGATGTGTTACACAGAAAGTCATCATGAGAAAAAGCAAATAGCAAATGACAAATTGGAGAAAAAATATTTGTGATGCATGCCCTAGGGAAAGGGCTAAGATTGATGATAACATATAGGATGATAAATATATAAAAAAATTTTTCTCACATGAAGGAGAAAACTGCATACAAAATCATGGTGTCCCCATGATTTGAGCCATTGTATGACACTTCACGAGTATGAGCTAAACCTAGATACTTTAAAAGAGACAGGATATTTCCTCTGATATTAGATTACAAAAAAATGTGACTTCGGCCTTACTACCTTCTAATTTTCTAATGTACTTACTTTGAGAGAAGCCAGCTGCCATGCTGGGATCTATCCTATGGAGAGACCCATTCATTGAGTTAGGAGCCATTGTCTGTAGCTAGCAGCCAGCAAGGACCTAAGGACTTCCAATAGCCACAGAATACACTTGGGGATGGATAATATCAACCTCTGTAGACAACGTAGTCTGCTGTTTTAAAGAGCCCTGAGGTGGAGGCACCAGCCAAATTGTGCCTGGATTCTTGACTCATAAGATTTCTAAAATAATAAATTACTGATACAAAGCCACAATTAGTTCAGTCACCAATCCAACTTCTAGGCTTTTATCCTTGAAGTATACTCTATCAATGACAATACAAAAGTACATGCAAATTCATTCATCAGAGCATTGTTCATGTGGAGATTGGGCATCTTCTCAATGGAATCTATAGTTTCAGCTTTCCATTGTTTTGTCAAATTACCTCAAGTCTCAGTGCCTTGCCCATTGTACAACCTACCCTTCACCATTCTGTTGCATTCAAGTAGTTGTTTCTGTTTAGCCACAGGATGTAGACTCAGGTTACTCAGCTGACCCCATTCAACTGATTCTAAAAGATCAAGCCGACCTCTAGGACTACTCAGCATGTGACTTCCACTCTGGCCTGCAGGACCACTCAGCATGTGACTTCCACTCTGGCCTGCAGGACCACTCAGCATGTGCCCTCTCACGCCTGGTTGCATCCTTTGAGCCTCTGTAAAGCATGGCAGCTCCTTCCAAGAATGAGAAAGCATAAAGAAACCCACAGTCTTCTATGATCTTAGCTTGGAAGCCCATGACATCATATGTGTCACTTGCACAGAGCAATTCAAAAGGGGGAGGGGAACAGCAAATGATTTAGGGAAATCTATCACATATATGCAAGAGTGAGAAAGAATGGGGACCAACATCATGAGCATCGGGGGAATAACTGGCAAGCAAAAAGCAAAGTGTCTATATTGGGCTCCTCTTTTTACATAAGAAAAGAAGAGTAAACAAGAATACCCACACATGTCTGCTTCCTTGTTTTAAATTTTAAAATTATCTAGGGATTATAAACCAGAGAGTAAAATGGGTCACCTATTTGTCCTTGGAGTGGGAAGAAAAGAGAGAAAGGATGGTTTTCTAAGTATTTTTTTTATGTAGTTTGCCCTTGGAAATACGTTTATCCTCCTCTTCAAAACATAAAATTACTGTGAAGAAGGGGCTGGAAAAACACAAGAGACAGATGATGGGGAGATGTGCAGGAAAAATCTTCTGGATATGACACAGTCACCGCACTTTTGAACTCACTGTAGTGTGGTTATCTGTGGGGAACATCTGCACAACACTGGGCCCATCAGCATTTCATGCTGAATGAGGAGGGGCCCCATGAGACCCCATCCTTCCCTGAGGGTCTAGTGACAGTTAAGTGTTGCTTAGGGAAGGAATGTCTTTTTTCTCCTAGGTGGTTATAGTAATAACCCTTTTGTTATAAGACTTAAGCTCACACCCTGTGCTCAGGCAAGAAACTCCGATGCGTTGTGAGACTGGAGGGATAACTCAGCAGTTAAGAGTACTGGCTGCTCTTCTAGAGGACCAGAGTTCAATTCCCAGCAACCACATGGTTGGCTCACAACTATCTGTAAATCCAGTTCCAGGGGATCCAGCACCTTCACACAGACAAATGTACACATAAAAGAAAAGACATTAATTAAAAAATAAAAAAAAAACTCAATAGACCACACCCCAAAAGACAGGAAACTAGGAGGAAACTTGTTGAGAAGGCTTCATGTGGAAAACAGGAGAGGAGACAGGAAAAGGCTAAAATTCATTATGTAAATGTACAAAACTGCCAAACAATAAAAAATTAAAAATAAATACAATTAAGTCAGGAAAGAAAACCATAAAAATGAATACAAAGTGAAATAAATGTACCCCTGTTCTCAAGATACTGCAAGAACACATGGTTTATAAAATGTGTTTGGTTCATATGAAAAAGTATATAATGCAGACTACGTATTAAAGTATGTTATTATTGTCAGATTACCCGAGACTTTACTGATGAACACAGGAGAATATCCTTGCTCTTAGATGAACATGTTAGTATACTGACTGCATCCTAAGGGACATTCTATGTTTGCAACCTACTCTCAAATGGTTCCAGAAAATACTACATTTCAATGTTACATAATATCTCAAAATTCTTGGTACAATTTTAAATTTTTATAGTTTTTAAAGTTGAAGTGTTACCAACTTAGTTTTCCTTGAAAATGTCCTTCTATTTTTTTAGTTTTTTGACTTTTGAATAAATGTTTTTCAATCCAATTTTTCATTTTTTATTCCAGTGAGATTTTGTCATCTTCCATCAGAGATATTGAAACAAAAGAGGGGGAGAATGATCTGCTAATTGAGGCAAACTATTATAAATTGCTGAATGTGGACAAAAGGTTCATAGGAGGTGCCTGTACTGTTTTTGGAACTTTAAGGTTGTACCTCACATGTGCAATGCCAAAGCTCAACTTCATTCTGGGCGTTGGCTGCTTTCCATTCTGGATGGAGGAGTGGAGAGCACCGACTGGGTTTATTCTTCAGCCTATGGACCTGTCAGTACACAGACACCACAGGCACCATGAATGGGGCCATCAGAATACGGTCTGGGAGTGAGAGAAGGAAAAGACGCCCATTGCCCTTGGCCTTGAGAGACTTACGCCCTAATCCACTGAGCTAACTAACTCCAGATCTTACCCTGAAGAGAACCGTGTAATAAGCATGTCAAACGACGAAGGGGATTGCTTTGGAAACTTGTGTAAATAACTCTTTGGGCAAGAGGAAGACCGCCAACACCTGCTTTTTGTTTTCTGGAATTTATTAGAGCCACCCTGTGAGGGATACTAAGCTTCCTGGATCTTATTCACTTATCTGAGTTCATTCTTGGTTCAGGGCCGGCATTGGGGATGGGGGCTAGAAAAAGCTGTCAAGGATCAGAGCAGGGTCACCAACTGTAGGCTTTGGGAGAGAGGGGTGGGGGGGGGGGGAGAAGGCAAGTCATGAAATCCCAAGCAACTGGAAAGCCACAATCTTGCAGCCAAGTGTGCTTAGTTGCTGAATTTCCCTACCCAGATGCAAGGAACGGTAAATAACAGTGGTAAGAGCTGGGGTAGTGGTAGGGTTGCCTCCCCATCTGGGGAAGGAAATATCTGGAGCTAAGTTAAAAGAATCTGAGAGTCGTGTGTTGGTGAAAGAACTAGGGAGCACAAAGACAGGGTCATCTAAATTCCTGCTTCCTGAAAGTACAGTCCCTTGATCAGCAGAATTAGTCTTAGCCAGAACTTGCTAGAAATGCAGAAGCTTGGGCTGTGCTCCAGGCCCAGTATATCCTTGATACATATTTATAAGGTCCCCAAGCAATTCTCATGCACAGTGATCTCAGAGAAGCACTGATCCAAGCTCCATTTCTTAGAGAAAGTGCTATCAATTGACCAGCATCTCACTTCTAGTTAGAGCAGCCTCCTCCCTGCCTGCTCTGGGCTCTTTCTTGAGATTTACTTCAAACACCAGCATCCCCAGCCTTCTTAAGCCCTTAGGGAAAATGGGACATCCCTCCTGCTGGAAGGCTCAAGAAAGTCTAACCTTCTTTGAGCTGTAACACTGTCTGTACTTTTTGACCTAGTAATTCTTCTTGGAGATGCAAACTCAAGGGAAAAATAATCCAGACTGAAACGGCCATCTACGTTCAGATGTTGGATGTTTACGGCTGTGCTGTCTCCAGTCATAAACAACCAAAGGGAAAACAATCCAAATGCTGGCAGTGGCCTAGGGGCAAGGCGGGGCAGGTTGTTCCCTAAGCACTCTTGGGAACAGTCAGTCTTCCTTCAGGGACTGACTGTCAAGTTCTGAAGAGTCCCCTAGCAGGGCAGACAGGAAACCTGGGTTGCATTTTCATTCTGACCCTCCAACCTGGATCCCTTTAGACAGTAGGTTCCTGCCTGTCTCAAGGTCTTCTATGAGTCTATACTGTTTAAACATTTTATATGTGCTCATCCCATGGCCCCAGGTCTCGCTTTTGGTAAAGACTCTGGGAGGGGCCACACACACACACACACACACACACACACAAGAACTGATGGCAACTGTGGAGAGAGAGAAGAACAGGCACGGATTTCGTGTTCTCTGCAGACTCTGTGGTACAAATAAAATGTTTATTCAGGGCTCGCCTTTGCCAGATGCTGTTTTAAGTGCTTTTATATGAATTAACTCACTTAATCCTCCCATCAACACTATAAAATGGGAATTATTAGTCCCCTGTTTTCTAGATATGGTTGAGAAAATAATTTGCTTAAAGTCACTCTGATGGAAGGAACAGGGCCAAGAATAGTAAGTATCCTTCCTGTCTGACCTCACAACTCACACTCTGCTGTCTTCCCAAGTCCTTACCATGTGGTTCCCAGACCATCAGCGGCAATGCTGGGCCTTTCTTTGGAAGCAATGTTCTCTACCCAATAAAAAGCACTGGGGAGGCCCAGGCACCTCTGCTTCAGCAAGCTGGATCTACCCGCGTGATTATGACGCATGACAAATTTCTGGAATCAGTACTGTGTCACTTGCTGCTTTTAATACTCTTGGCACATAAGGAGTAGAAATTCAGATAATTAATAACACTGTATTGCTAAGGGAACTGAGAGCCATGTGGTCACTTGCTTTCAAATTATATGCCTAGAAAATAATAGATCCAGGATGTGAGCCTAGTATACCACACCTACATTCAATGCCTCTAACAAAGTCACTTTATCCAGAGAGAGGGAGAGAGGAGAGGAAGGAGACACTCACCATGTATGGGAGGGAAGCTGGGCAGGGGTTAGAGTTGAAAAAAACAAGTGAACCATGGAAAAATTAGCTCAGTTGTGCCCCTGGAGAGGGGGGTAGAGGTGGCTCCTGGAGTAGTGGTGGTACCTGGAATGATAGTGGCAGCTTGGTTTGACCTGGTGAGTCAATCTGTGTGCTGGACTGCTGGTTTTTCGAGGCTCCATGCATAAAACCTATTTTTAGTTCAGCCTTGATGGGACATGCTTGCTGGGTGTTGCCAAATCTCCAGAACAATCCCACTCTGGCAGTAGGCATACTTTGCTTGGCTCACAGATCATGGAGGGTTGCCTGGGCATGCACCCAGCCTCCACCCAGATACCAGTCCCACCTGGGCCAGGCCTAGGTGAAAGAAAGACATTCCGGGGGAATCCAAAGAAATCACTGTGGCACATCTTTTCTCTGGTCTTAGGACACACCTACTGAAAGGCTACCAAAACCCACAGACCAAGGCCATCAGGGGACACATTTTGACTTGCTTCCAGCTACCCAGCTCATTGGTGGGAAGGTGAGAGTCAGTACCTTAGGTTTTCAAACTTCTTTCTCTGTGAGATGCAGGTGAGTTCTCTGGGACTTGTTTATTTGTGTTCTGTCTACTTCTACTGACAACAAAAGACGGATAAGTGCCAGTCTCCTTATCACAGGTGCACCTTCCAGTAGGCACTGCCCGGGAAGACAGCAAACTGGAGGCCCCAGAAGGTGGTGTTCCAAGGGCGGCAATAACTCAGTGAGAATGGTAAGGGAAGTAAAACTGGAGATGCCCGTCACAGGTGGAGGTCACACCTCAAATTTTCTGCGAGTGTTAAATGAATCTTTTGTTTCCCCCTAAGATTTTTCTGCAATTTACCCAAAGGAGAAGAGAGACCAGAGGCACCTTTTTATCACTAATTACAAATATATGAGCAATGACAGTGACTGCCATATTTGGTGTCAGATTCTGTCTCACAACTCATTTAAACATCACAGTAACCTCATGCAATGGAGCTTAATATCATTTTACTAATAGAGAGATGAAAGCCCAGAATGCTAGTCACTAGAGGCCATGCCAGCATGTGTTAGAGCCAGTTGGCAAATCCAAAGTAAGTGAGTGAGGTGGTTTGAACAGGAATGCCCCCATAGGCTCATATATTTGAATGCTTGCTCACCAGGGAGTGGCTTTATTAGGAGGTATGGCTTTGCTAGAGGAGGTATGGCCTTGTTAGAGTATTCCCTGAGAGTGGTCTTTGGGGGTTCCAAATGCTCAAGCCAAGCCCAGTGGCTCTCTCTCTCTCTCTCTCTCTACCTGAAGATCTGGATTAGAACTCTCATCTACCTTTCCAGCACCATGACTGCCTGTGTACCACAATGCTTCCTGCCGTAATGATAATGGACTAAACCTCTGAACTGTAAGCCAGCCCCAATTAAATGTTTTCCTTTGTACCAGTTTCTATATCTCTTTACAGCAATAGAACATTGATTAAAACAGTGAGCTTACCCATATGATCCACCCTGTCTAGAAACAAGGATAATAACCTAGAAAGCCAAGAATAGGTACAGATAGAAGAGTATGAGAGCTCTATCATTCAGCAAATGGACTGTTTAATAGAAGGAAGAATCAGCAAGGCCCATTCTCTGTTGGGGAGATGCTACCACTATGTAAGTATTACTCTGTGAATGAAATGATGCTGGTTGACTCACAGAGTAAGCTTCTATGACAGTGTCTGTCAGTACGAGAGATACATGATCAAAACTTGAAGGCAGATGTCCCCAGTGAAGAGTGGATGACTGGACTAGGGATGCCTATGACCCTTTCCACAGTTGGTCAGCATGTAAGTGTCTTGAGAGTAAATACCACATTTAGCATTTCTCTGCCTCCTAAATACCTGGTGTAGATCTCCTTATTCAGGGTTGAATAAGTGCTTGCTGTCCAAATTGGATAAGCAGGACATCAAAAAGAGTGACTATAAACCTTGCCAAGACAAGGCAGGACAGTCCTTCAGAAAATCCTGCTTCACAGAAAAGTCTGTCAAAGATGGATGCCCCCAACATTGCAGAGGAATCTTGGGTGACTGTCCAGGCAGCCTGCTGTTTTTGTCATGTCTCACATTTTTGGAAGGCACTTGCTTGCACTTCCTGTTCATTCAGTTAATATTATTATATCCCCTTCTTGGGTCTCTGAAGGAGTTGAAGACTAGATAGTTACAGTAATAGTTTTCATTGTTTATCAGACTCAGAAAAGAAACTCACTAAACATATAAAGTGTATAAGGTTGAGGGATATAAAAAGGTAATTTTGAGTTAGTAATGCAAATTAGGATAGAAAGCAAATTAGATACAAGACTTTGGATTCACCAAGATAGGATAGATAATGAAGTATTTTCTCTTGAACTTGTCAAATGCAAATGGACTAGACATTGTTGATGAACTTATTGCCTGTATATATTGTATATACTTATTGTATATAGTTTTTCTTATGTTAGTAGTTTTTCTTTTGTATTAGACAAAAAAGGGGTATTGGGGAGATATATTATTTATGATTTATTAAAGCTTGCCTGAGGATTCAGAAAGCAAAGTCGGCCTCAGGCTATAGAGATCAGTCAGTGGCAGTACACACCTTTAATCCCAGGATTTGGGATTAAGAGGTAGACAGATCTCTGTTAGATCAAGGCCACAAATTGAGCTACACAAATTGATCCAGTCCTAAAGAGAAACAGTTCATACAAAGATGATCTCAGCACTTGGGGTCACACACCTTTAATCCCAGCACTAGGGAGGTATGAAAAGCAAAGGGTCTCATGTGAAGCAATTAGTCTCTAGCCATGTTGAGGAGAACATAGCAATTTCAGTGAATCTGAGGAGCAGTAAAGTCGGGAGAAGTTTAAGGATCAGCCCTTTGATCTGAGCTCTGGTAGAGGTAAGAGCTAGTGGCTAG
The DNA here is from genome assembly GCF_017639785.1 of Mesocricetus auratus. Lineage (NCBI taxonomy): Eukaryota > Metazoa > Chordata > Mammalia > Rodentia > Cricetidae > Mesocricetus > Mesocricetus auratus. The sequence goes on along the minus strand of NW_024429197.1, from coordinate 43,716,935 downwards.
CTGTTTGCTTTTCTGATCTTCAGCTTGAAGCTTGAACCCCAATATCATTCTCTGGGTCTTTTATTTATTGTGCTACAAGTCTTAGTTGTAGCCAAAGTAAAACTGTCATTCTCTGCCGAGCGTTGGTGGCGCATGCCTTTAATCCCAGCACTCGGGAGGCAGAGGCAGGCGTATCTCTGTGAGTTCGAGGCTGGGCTGGACCGATAGCCTCCAAAACAATACAGAGAAACCCTGTCTCGAAAAACCAAAAAAAAAAAAAAAAAAAAAAAAAGAAAAAAAGAAAAAAAAACTGTCATTCTCTAACCCACCTAAATTCTAGATAGGAAGTTTTAAATGATCTGTCTGAAAAATGGTGGGAGAACAGAGTGTGGAAAGCCCAGGGTTGTCCTTCAAGTGGAGAATATGTACCCTTCCCCTGTCCTCTCCATGCCATCGGCTGAAGACTGGCACAATGATTGAGTGGTATAATGCAGGAGCAATGAGCTTAGCACAACAGAACAGCAAGTCAGGAAGAGTCTGAGTTTGACCCTCAAGCTAGCCACAGGGCTGTGTTCCATTGTGTGACACAGAAAGAAGCTTTAGTGTGGGTGTTCTGTTGATTCCACAAGAATCCAATTCAATTCTTACAGAGTTGAAGGAAATCTGAACCAAAGAAGGAAGAGGGAGAAAGAGGAGGAGGAGGAGGAGAAGGAGGGATAGGAGGAATCGGAATGAGAAATACATGGTGATGGTGGTGGGGGTGGTGAGCTGATTGTGGGGGCGTTGAAGAGATGGTGGGGGTGGGGGTGGGGTGAGGTGGTGGTGGTGGTGGTGGTGATAATGTATAAAGAGCTCCCTACTCCCCTGCCACCCTTCTCTGACTTCAAGGCTTGGGGCTGTTGTCTTTTGGGATCTATCTCAAGTCTCTTCTTCCTTCTTGATCCCTGCTGTAGACTATTGTCCATGTCACCTTTTTCATCCCTTTACTTAAAATCCTTCCTCTGTGTTTCAGATTGAGGAAGGGATACTTAGTTTGATATTTTCCAAATCTCACCATTTCAGTGTCATATGTACTACATACCCTACTTTTCCCATAAACCTCCCATCTGTGGAAGAGTTTATCACTTAAAGCTCCCAGATATACCTGCCAAGTGCTGACTCTGCCACTTAGTTCTTACGGGTTCCTCCATGTGGGACAGCCTTTTCTGTCTCTGTTTTTCATGGCTGTGACCAATTCCCATTGCTTCACCTGAAGTAATATTGTGAACCTTTAATATAGTTTCTCATATTGTGGTGACCCCCACAGTTACAGTTACTTCATACCTGTAATTTTACTACTGCTATGAATCATAATATAAAGATCTGATATTCAGGATATATGATATTGTAACCCCAAAGGGGTCACAACCCACAGGCTGGTAATGGCTGCTCTAAAGTGTAGTTCAGTCCATAAACATTATGGAGCTTTCTCTTAACCCTACACCAAAGCCTTTCTATGGCAAGAAGACTCAACAAGAAGAAGAGGAGGAGAAGATGGTGGGGTAAGAGCATCTCTCTCTCTCTCTCTCTCTCTCTTCTTCTTCTTCTTCTTCTTCTTCTTCTCCTTCTCTCTGTCTGTCTCTCTCTCTCTTGCTCATGGCCATGATTAGTCTCTGCTCATTTCTACTTTCTACTTTGGACTCCTAGTGACTCTTAGTCCAAACTCCTCAGGGCAAGCATTCAAGTCACTCCCAAAGTATGCCCTTCTATTTGTCTTCATTCCCTTGAAGATGTCATCCCAGGTCAGGCAAGCTAACAACATGCTTCGAGATTTCCTACCTGTGTAAAATCTTCGCCCAAACATCGGCCCCACTTTCCAAAATCTTTCCCAATTCAACCACTTTACTCAGCCTTCTATTGTTTTTCTTTTTTTATTTAAATTAGAAACATGCACACTTCACAAGTCAATCCCAGCTCCCCCTTGTCCCTCCACCAGCCCCACCCCCACCCCCCACCCTGAGGCCAATCCCCACATCATTCCCCAGGGAGGGTGAGGCCCTCCTTGGGGGGATCTCCAGAGTCTGTCATTTCATCCAGGGCAGGACCTAGGCCCTTCCCCATGTGTCCAGGCTGAGAGAGCATCCCTCCATGTGGAATGGGCTCCCAAAGTTCATTTGTATGCCATGGTGAACACTTATCTACTACCCAAGGCTCCAGGGATTTCTTTACTCAGCCTTCTTGACCACTGAATCAAATGTCATCACTCTTTTGAATAACTCGTGCTCACCAGAATTCACCGTGTTCTTTATTCTTCAGTACAGATCTGGTCTTTGCAATAAAGAGAACTGAGCTTTGGGATTAGATAGTATTGTCAGTGGACAAGATTTTGGAACTGTTCAGTCAGAAGTTGGGGCAGACTGGGGAAGGTTTCAGAAGATGGAGGAAGCCTGAGGAAGGACTAAGATTTTGTCGTATGTTAAATTTCACTGAGATAGGCTCTGAGAACTTCAAGGGGGCAAGACTTCTCCGGTCCCACATTTTGAAAACTGTCAAATTCCTTTATCCAGCAAATACTGTGCAGGTCAAATTAATCATAGTTATGGGGAATGACTTCCTCGATCTATATATCCTGGGGGCATATGTGTGTGTGAGACAGGGCAGATACAAAGGACAGTCCAGCATGTTAAAAGGCAATTGAGCCTTTTGACAGGTAGATGTCAGATGCTTACAGCCTTTCTAGAAATGATATAAATCTGGGTTTGGGGGCCTGAATGATGGCTCAGTGGTTGAGAGGGCTTGTTACTCTTCCAGAGGCCCTTAGTTTACTTCCCCTCACCCACAGCCAGTGGCTCACAACTACTTGTAAAGCTAACTCTGAGGAATGCTCTCTTTCAACCTCCACAGGCACCTGTAAACCAATCACATATACTCAAACAGACACATGCACATAGATAAAAATTAGTGAAAATATTTTTTAAAAATCTGTCTGGAAGTGGCACTGCACACCTTTAATCCCAACACTCAGGAGACAGAGGCAGCTAACTCTCTGAGTTTAAGGCCAGCCTGATCTATACTAGGGTTACATAGTGAGACCCTGTCTCAACAGTGTGTGTGTGTGCGTGTGAGTGTGCATGTGCGTGTGTGTGTGTGTGTGTGTGTGTATGTGTGTGTGTGTGCACGCGCGTGTTTTGCAGGAGGTTAAATGAAATCACACATTTTTTAAAATGCCCCATAGAGTTTGAAAATTCATTTGGCCTGCAAATAAATGAATCATAGCTACAGGAAATAAGAATGACCTGTAAGATTTCTTTTAGGTTGTCTTCTCTATTCATAAATTGGTCCATAAACTTGATGCTGGTTGGCACAAATAAAAGAAGCTAATTTCATGTGCCTTAGCACGTCTTGCTATATATCTTAATGGCTTGCCATTATTGTTCCCATTGGCTGCAACAAAGTGCCTGAGGACACATGGGCTTCAGCTCAAATCTCAGTTCCACAACTTGCTACTTCTGTGACCTGGCACAGGGTGACTTTACTGCTGACCTTGTATTTCTTAGCAGAACCTCAACAGTATCAGAATATTGACTTTATAATATAACACACTGTTTTAAGCTCTTTTAGTACTAACTGCACTCATTTTTTAACAACTTATAAGATGGGAAGACCACCATTACCTCCATTTTATAGATGAAAGCACTGAGGCTCATATAAATGGAGCTTTGGTGGTATAAATAGGGAGTGAGGAGCAAGGGCCAACCTTCTCAATGGCTTTACTCTTCTGGCTGGAATCTAAGAGAGGGAAAGGCACTAGAAGTGAGCCAGGGTTCCCAGGAGAAATGGGAAACTGGTGAAATTGTGGAAACACAGAAAATCATTAGCCAGGGGAAAGACACTAACCCCGCAGTGAAGGTGTGGTAAGGCACCTATATTACATCACTACCTCTTTCTTGTGATCACCCTCAAACCCTCCTTTTTCCATCCTTGGTCTCTGGCTCTGTCTCCTCTCTGTTTTGTTCTAATTAGTACAAGAGACATACTTTCTTCACCCGGATCTAAGAAAGCTCCCTCTTTATCCATCCCCCAACCATGGCTTATTTCTCTTCACCTTTCTGTCCCCTATCACTGCTTCCAAGTCTTTCCTCAATATTTTTGTTTAATCCAAAGGACTATTTATCTGGTAAAATCTATCATTAGGTAATGTTTTAAGAACATGTTTCCCATCAGATAAATGGATATTACGTAAACCCTAGAACCAGCCATGCCCTATGGTAAATATTATCCTAAAAAGGAAATTCATGACTCACGATTAGCTGAACAGCCAACTGAGAAGACAAGGAGTTCCCATTTATGAAAATTAGTATTGTCTGATTGGTTTTTAACCAACTCTCTGCCTCAGGGTCCTTTGAGTCATTCGTACATGTATAGCATGCAAACTGTCAGGGCTGATTGGCTGGAGGTGAAGTCAGAGTGACTTAATAGACTATGTTTATAGTATCCACGTATAAGGGGAAAAATCTCTGTTTTGTGCAATGACCTATAATCAGGAATTTCCTGGCATACACATGGGCACACATACACTGGATCCCTCAGCTCACCTGCTCCAGCAGGCCAAGAGTGCTGCTCCTCCCTTTTCTCCTCCATGGGTCTGCTGAGCTGCCGGGAGATGCTCACACTTGGCAATTCTCAATGTCTGCATTGCAACCTAAATTTCTATTTGTTTGTTTTGTGACTTCAGACAAGAAGCAAACTCTCCAAGCCTCAGTTTCTCCTGGAGATATGATGAGGATAAGATCATGTAAACCACTTTTATATAGTAAGTCACTTAATTTTTGACACTACTTGGACAGCAAAGCTGCAACTGGGGGAGATTCTGCATAAGACAGTGTTGGCAATAACTTTGAGATTTTCTGTGGGGAAACAGGAGGTGCCTACATTTCAGAATCATCAGTTCTGTCTGCTTTGTACTAATGGACTGGAAACAGTGAGACTAAGGGTCCAGTCCCTTCTCCTTGAGAAGTTGTTCAGGTACTGAGTGTATAGGCATAGGAAGAGAGAAATGCCATGAAACTTGCAGGCAGTCCAGTGATCAATAAATTATGTACAAAATAATCTATGCCACTTCAATCCCAGATATAACGAGCCACATCTCTGAAAGTTAAGAGAGGGGTGGACAAATTGTGTGGATTATGAAAGGGACAGGTAGCTGTGGGGAGGGAAGAGCTAGGATGTTAACATGGGCTTCAAAATATGTACCAGGTACTTGTGATACTGAGGGAGCTGGAGGCCAGCATGAACTTTGATATACCGATAGGTGCCCCAGGTAGCCATATGTCCCTTCTGCCAGAGTTAATGGAAATGACTCCTTTGAGCATAAGAAAGCCAGTTTCCCAAGCTCCTGAAGAATGCTGGCTTTTATCTAACTGCCAGAACTCCTTCTACAGTTAACTGAGCTCTATATGGATATTAGAATTGCCAAAGACCTAATATTCAAGCCTCTGATGGATGATAAAGGGTAAGAAGTCTCTTCTGCAACTGCTTCTCAGGTGGGAAGGGTCTTTGTCGAAGGTAGAGAGGTCTAGGAAACTGGAATATGAATCAAAATCAGGGAGTGGGTAAGAGCTAGGAGCAGCTTGGAGGATAGGCTTTCAGTGAGTCCCTGCAGTTCGCAAGTCCTCCTTCACTTGCCTGCACTGGTTCAGCAAGTTCAGGGCTTCAACTTGACCACATGGGGCTGGCAGTATGTAGACCATTTTGGAGCAGTCTGCAGGGCTGCAATTGATTCCTGGATGGTGTCAGCTGAGTGGAAATCTGTTAGGACAGATACAGACTACGGACAGAAGGTGTTAGCATGACCACTGTCTCTAATCTGCACTGAAATCCTCGTTGTGGTGAAAGAAGTTACTAAGTGTCCATAAACAGTGTGAGTAGTCCTGTGCCCCTGAGCTATGCCAAAATAAAGCTTGAAAGTTAACAACACAATAGAAGCATAAACATTTATTTGCGATAAGACAGAAAGTTCTTCTCAGGAAAGAGAACAAAGGGGAAGAGGAGCTGGAGGACCGATATATATATATAGACTGGACAGAGATGTTTTTAGCACAATGAGAAGCACTTTAAAGTCTATATTTAGCAAACAACCAAAGGAAATTTAAATTTTTGGATCTGTGACCATCATAATATAACAATGACCAAGATTTCGTGATTAACACAGCAGAACTCCACTGACTGATGTTAAACCTTGAACTTTGAAGCCTTAACATCTTTGTATCATCTTTAAGTTTCATTTTTTACTTACCTTAAATCACTTCCTCAGAGCTCCACACTCCACCCCACCCCACTCCACCCAAAATCTGGAGACATCCAATCATTTACCATGAGACATAGGGGTTTGGCTCTCTTTTAATAAATGAAGAATAAAAAGTAAATTTTCAGTCGATAACAACAGCATGATATCTTGAGTTTGTCTTTCATGGAACCTGTTTTGTGAGTTTATCTTTTGCAGTGGGAAGCCTGTCAGCAGGATAAACTTGTCTGCCTTTCTAAGCAGGAGACCTAGTAGCGCTAAGGAAAGCAGGGTATGAAATGGATTGACCCGGTAGATGCAGCCTTGGTGGGAGGAGCTGGCTAAGTCAACTTGCTGCTGCTAAACTGTCTGACTAATGTAGGATTTGCCATCAGTGCCATAACAGATCTGAGAAAGACAAATTTGAGCAAAAAGGTATAAACCAAGTGGCCCCTGTGTTGATGAAGATGACTGAGACTTACTCGCTGTTTGGACAGCCAGCTTGGGATCCTCCATGGTGATCTTGATGGCTTTGTTGTAGGCAGAGGTTGTCAGTCTTCTGCCACCATAATAAATGGCATGAAGTCTTCAGCTGTCACACAGAGCAGCACCAGCCTCCAGACACCAGACTCAGTAGTCACGAGAGGTTTTTTTTGGCGGAGGAGGAACTTTTGGGGCTGGCCTGCCTTTGTGAGGCAGAGTGGCAGTCTACCTAATAGTGTCTACAGTCTTGTCAGGGTCCAGGCAGCAGGCAAGGCACAGGGCAGTACTTTGCTGGATAGTCAGTGTTACCGCACGCAAAGCAAGCTCCAGGTGAAGGTGTTTATGACCAAATTCTTTGGAGACGGGCTCAACTGCTGCTACCGAAGTGTCTGTTTCTAACTAGCAAAGGAAGCTTTTTTTTCATTAAACACCTTAAGTGCCATGTTCAACAGATCTCTCTGAGGAGTTTGAGAGCCATCATCCAACCTATTAAATAGACTTGATTTTAAACAAACCTTACTTCTTTTTAGAAACTTGCTTTATGTTTAACATTGACAACATACATAGAAGGCTAAAGCTTTTCCCAGTTGGTGAATTACATTTGTACTTAACATGACTACAACAAGCATAGTTCTGAGCACATTAAAGAATTTGAACATATATAAGTTGATTGACAGTTCACATACATGTATTAATTGTCTTTACCAGTTTACAAAAAGTTAGAAGTGTTTATAAGATTAGGATTTTACAGTTTTATTCCTATTAAGATTGAACCTTCAAATTTTGAATTGAAGATTCAACTGAAGATTCTTTAGCATGAAAATAAAACTTTAAACCATACAAACAGACCACAAAGAGACTGGGAACCTTATCCTTTCATAGTGTACCATCACATAGTATTTTGCAGTTTTTAGTATGACTCAGTTTATCTAAATAGCTAAAATTTAAATTTAACACAGTTAGTATTGACATGACAAAGAGGCTATACATACATCTTCATGTCAGTTTCTGCTACCCTGGATAGACCTTTACAATCTTAGGAATTTATAAACCTTAACCATCAAATATATGTTGTTAGAATGTTCTGTTTTCCACAAATGAGAATTGAACCTAAGTTACATATATATGTATACTATACTGTAGCAAATTAAACAAAAGTTGGATTTATTTATCTTTTAAACAAAAGTTGAGTCCAAGCTACATAAAAGCATGCTGTAGTGAATTAAGATTATCTCTGTGTAGCTTTAAAAACTATCAACCATTTCTGCTACAAATTTTATTTTTTTAATTTTTTGGTTTTTTTCTGGTACAAATTTTAAATTAACTTTTTGTTATCCATTTTATAGAACTTTTAACCACACCCAATATTTTTTTGAGAGAGAGCAGAGATCAAAGAAGGGTTGGAGATAAGAGTTTTTCAAGAGCAGAGAAAGCTTAGAGAAAGATATTTGGAGGGTCGTTTACTAGTGCAGTGACAGAAGGTGTTACAGTCTTCAAGAACTTGGAAATCGGGTATGCCCTCCCTTTGACAGCTGAGCAGCACTGAGGCCAAGCTGGTCACAGTAAGACCACAGGACTTTAATGGAATATGAGTCCAAGGAGGAAAAGAGGAGAGAATGCAGGTAAGTAGTCTAGTAAGAGCCTATGAGTGAGCAAGTTCCAGGAGCATGCCAAAAGGCAGAACAAGCCGGAAAGAAGAAACAGAGCAAAGACGATGTGGGAGATGCTTGCGGAAAGGGGGGTTGCAAATGGGAACTCCACTAGAAGGAGGATTCCAGCAGAGGGAGAGGGTTAAGTGCTTCAACAGAGAAATACCCCAATCACAGTGGAGCAACAGACAAGTGTACAGCAGCAGCCAGCAAACCATGAAGAGACAGAACCTTTCTACATGATGTGTGCCCAGGAGAACAGAGCAGAGCACATGATTCAGAGAGACTGAGAAGACACTTAGTGAACAGGAGAGGAGAGGGGAGTGGTTAGAGCAAGTGTAGAAGTGGCTGAAGGACTGCACTCTAGAATTTAGGGTCATATATGGTTGGTGGCAGAAAACAGCAGGAACAACTAATCCTGCTCAGACACCCTTGGGTGGGGAGGGGGTGAGAAGATACAGCACCAATAATGCAGGCTCTGGGAGTCCAGTGAGTAGCAGAGCACGATGCAGCGATGCAGGCTCCTTTATTAAGGAAGTTAGGCCTGCCTTTATTCCCCCTCTCCAAGGTCCTATTGGCTCAGGCGACTGACTCTGCTGCATTGTCCTTTCCTCATTGGCATCTCAGGTCAGGAATCTCTCTGTCAACAGTCCCTGGGTATAGTGGCAGGCCTTAGTTGGCTGGGGAGAAAGTGGCTGCCACTCATGCTCATGCAGGCTGGCTTGGGCAGGGCTACTGGGACTTGGGTAGGCTACACTGATCCATACCTTAGGAGAGTCAAATCAGCAGCCCCGTTCAGTTAGGAGAGGCCAGGTCCCTTAGAAAGGGGTCCGTTTTTCTCTCTCCTGGATTTCAGCACCAGATGTATGCAAGACGGCACAGTAAAGAAACTGCTGATATGACTGCTCCATTAGGGGAAAGGATTTTATTCTAGGTAAGAGAAAGAGAATATGCAGAGGTGTCTGCGAGTGTCCAGAGCAGAGAGAAAGAGAAACAGACTGGACATGGCCAGGGATAGGGAAGTGGGGGCGTACGAGAGAATAGAGGAGATAGCAACAGAGAAAATAGAGCACAGAGAGAAAGAGGGGGGAGAGGAGAGAGGGAGGGAGGGACAGAGGGAGGGAGGAGAGGGAATAGCAAGAGTGGAAATAGAGATAGAGAAAGGTAGACAAATCATATGGATTATAAATCAAGTAGCTGGGGGGAGGGAAGGGCAGGATGCTAGTGTGGACCTCGGAATGTATAACAGATTCTGGTGATGCTGAGGGAGCCTGGAGACTATCATGATCTTTGATATGCTGATGGGTGCCAGAAGGTGAGAGAAAGGACTCCTTTTGGCAGATGGGAACCAGCTTCATAAGTTTCTGTGGAATGTTGGCTTTTATTTAACCAAATCCTCCTACTGTCCAGCTCGAGCTCATTTCTAGATATCTGGACTGCTTGAGACCTAGCAATAAGTATGTGCAGCAAATATTTTCTGGTGTCCTAAGAGGGGAGACTAAGAGAGGTAGCATAAGGAAGACTGTAAAAGGAACCAGCTCTAATGCTGTTCCACAACGGTGGTTCTTTGCATTCCTTAAGAAGTGGGCAAGTCACTACCTCACAAAGAAGCTGGTAACTCACAAGTGCTATGGCCACAGGGTTAGGGGCACTGAGAGTCCCCTCAGAGGAGGGACACAGATGTCAGTGTGCATCTTTAATGTCAGCTGTGTTATAGGGCTGTAAGATCGACACCTTCATAAAACTATTCCTAGGCACTTAGAAAGAGGCCTTGACTTCTTTCTTGTGAGTCTAAAGGGCTGTGAGGCTTGTAAAAGCAAACTGTTATTCTATCTTAAAACACTGTAAGTCATTTTCTCTAAATGAAACAAAGGAATGTTTGCTACTACCAGTTTGAGCCTGCCATATCAAGTCAGCAAGGATTACATGAGAAAAAGCATTTGATTTGGGGAAGAGTGTGACAAAATGGACATTCCCTGGAGGTGATGGGAGTGTGAATTATCACACCCTCTCTGGAGGCGATTTATCCATAGAAATCAAGAACTTGAATGAATCTCCATACCTCTGAGCTTTCTAATTCCCATTCTGTGAAATGTGACTCATGGAACAGGCTGGAATAAAGTTTTGTAAATCAGTATGTTGTCCCTCATGTTATTATTTTTAAGGTCATTTAAATCAGAAGCCCTTTAAAAGAGATTGGTTAAAGGAAACAGCCACAACTCATGTGATAAATGAGAAGTGAGATGTTAGTTCTATGGGGGCAGGCTTTGCTCTTGAGTTCGCTGCCATCCCCAGAGCCTAGTCCAATGCCCGACTCTTACCAGACACTCAGCAGGTGTTTGCTGAAATAAAACACAGTGATACACAGGCATTTTGAAGCTAGATTTCTTGGCTCTCAGTCTACAGTTGTGACAGCCATGTCTCAGGATTTCCATTTGGAAGATGGGGGGAGGGGACTCCAACCTTCCCTGAGAACTTTGTTAAGAATCAAATGCTGATATTAATAGGCAAAATGTATTAAATAAATATTAAGTGACTACTATACCTAGGAGTTTTAAGGGAGCATTTTCATGTTTACCGAAACTAGCATATCTTCTATACTTGGGGAAACTCACGAATGAACAGAAGTCTACAGAGTGTTGATATTTACAAAACTACAAGGAAGCTTAGACAGACAAAGTGCCTCTGAAGGACTGGCGACTACAGGCTGAGTTTAACACAGCTAACACTTCATCTCTGCCTTCACACTCCAGGAAGGAGTTAAAGCAATCATGCATGTAGGTCTGAGGAAAAAAGTAACCAGACTATGTTGTAAGCAGAAGAGCAAAGGCAGGGCCTCTGGAAACACTGCTTCTGTCAAGCCTCATGCTTATTGCTGATCCTAACTTGCTGGTAAGATGCTGCTCCAGTTTGGTTCTTGGCACACTCCTTACACTTGTTGGGAACATCTGGAAGCGTAGGAGAAAGCTTTGCCACTTTCTGTCTCCAGGCTGTCCTTTAAGCGGTTTTGTGGCTCTAGACAGAACACCTGCGTAGACCACTTTGCCAAAGCCTTCACCTGGCAGTCTAAAGACTTGCAGGGCAGTCTATATTTTCAGGGGTATCCATAAAATTTCCTGGTGGCGTGAGCAAGCCCACAGTAAGAAATCTCAGGCTAAAGACAATGATCACTGTTCAGGTGAGGTCAGGATTTGTGCTGTAAGGAACTACTGACACACCTTGCATGATGGAGTTGTAAGATGCTTTCTGGACCACTCATGCCACTCAAGCTTTCTTTTAGTTGGTATTTTCACAGTGTATTAACCTGCTTTTTAGTTTTGGCTTCATTAAGAGGTTACTGATAGAACATTATCACATTTTCTGCCTTTAAATCTGAGCACTCCACCTACATTCACATGCATCTAGTGATATTGGGATGGTCATGTTTAATGCATCAGACAATACTGTGACGCTTCAACCTATCATCTTGTTATTTGTCCAACCTATTTTTTGTTCTCATCATGTAGAAGACTTATGAGTCGACCTTGGATGGATAAGTTAGAAGGAAAGTGCCAGGTGAAGTAAGTACAAGGTATTGAAAAAAATCACACTCATGTACACACATGAGCCTATGTAATTTCTTTTTTAAATTTTTATTTATAAAACAAATAAGTAAATGAGCGCTGTATCTACATGTACACCTTTACCCAGAAGAAGGCTTGAGATCCCACTATAGATAGTTTTGAGCCATCATGTAGGTGCTGGGAATTGAACTCAGGACCTCTGGAAGAGCAGCCAGTGCTCTTAACTGCTGAGCCATCTCTCCAGCTCCTCCCATCCTTCCATGTAATTTTTTTTAAAACAAAGTGTCAGGAGGGAAAAAATGGAATGGAGCAAGATGATGCCGTGTAGATGCATAATTGTGGTCTAACATAAGGTCTTTAACTCTAGGCAAACTGAGGAAAACAATTTAATAGTTTTTGTGGATAGATTGCATGATCTGTTTAGTGTTTTAGAAAACTGAGGTCATTTTTAGTTTGGAAAATGGTCTTTAGGTGGAAAATAATGGCTCCACAGGAAGCTACATTAATTAAAGCAAGAACTTATTTGGGCTTGAATTGTGTTATCAGAAATCAAAATTGTAAGATATAGATGAATATAAGTAGTTTGAATAAGAATAGCCCCCTGCATTAGGTCATATATTTTAAACTCAGTTTTGTTTTGGTCAAATGGAATATTTCTTTGTGTCTATTTGGTTTGACTATTGTCTTGCCGTGTATACGATTTTGAATGTTGAATTGCCTAAGCCTGAGTAGTCCCTGTCAGTATTTTCTGTCCATTGATCTGCCTTCTATCTCTTGCATGTCCCAATAGTCACACTCTGAGTGAGCCAGGCTACTGTCCCACTTCTGGTTGGGTCATGAGGTTGGGTAACCTCTTGGATCTGTCACACTTTCTTCTTTATTCCTTTCCTCAAGCTTGAAAATAGCACGGCCATATTTCTCTAATGAATAACTATGACACAAAACTCATTAAATAAATTAAAGAATAAAGCTAGATGGCATAGCTGACTGTAATACATAGATTTAATTGCCCAAGACTCTAGTTCAGCACTAAAACAATGCCCTACCCCTTGATAAAATAATTCTTGGAGATCAAATCTAGAGGAGAACCAGACCTTGTAAAGTACAGTGACAGCCTTGAATGACATAAGAAAGATGACAATTTTCTAACATTCAACTAAGAGCAGGGGGAAAAATATTGGCTTACAGAGAACTGACCAAAAAAAAAAAATAGACTTGGAACTTGGGACTACAGTACTAATGCTGAATGTTCTGTAATACTAACTCTTCTTATATAGTAATGGAACCTTCCCCCTTTTGTGGCTTATAATCAAAATAATGAAGTTAAGTAAATTTGTCAAAAGTCTCAACCAAGTACAGATGATATAATCAAAGCAGGATAAGCCAAAGCAAAATCTTTTTTAAACAAGATATTTACAAAGACGAGTTTGGAGGAACTTTAAGTATTGTATAGAAACATAGACTACACATCAGTGAGGCTGTTACCTCCTTAGGACCTGATGATACAATGGAAATAACAGTTACCAAGACCTAAAAGAGACAGGATGAAATAAGACTAATTCTTTTGCAAGAAGCAGTAATCTTGAGTTGATCAAAGTCAGTCTAATTCAAACTTGAAGAAGATATTTGGAGAAATAAATACCCATACCCCATTCTTTTCTCTCTAATCTCTTTCTAGAGACCCCATTTTCTGCACTAGAACCATAGAATCCAGATGTATAATAGAGGTCTATTGAAGAAGTCTACAAACATAACAGAGAACAACAACAACAACAAAAAAGAATGAGCAGTAAGTCTGGGAGTAGGGAGCAGATGGAAGATGGAAAGGAGTAGAAACATGGCAGCAACATATTTATATTTTAGACAATGGACTATATGCAGATGTTGTATGTTCAATTGGGGGGTCATGCTTCTAAGGGGCAGATGTATCTTACTCCTTGTTAGCTAGAATGATGACATGTTGGATGGAGTTTGCAAGGCTATCTTGGTCCATAGAATGGAAGTCAACTCCTAAGACTGGTCAAACAATACAATAGAAGGTACTTAGATCTCTAAGGACCATGTGACTAGTTCTAGTTGCCTACACCAAATAGAAAGAAATAAGCATGCTTTTTAAGCCACTGTTACCATATACTTTCTTTTACTCACAGTTGGTACAAAGCCTGGCCAGTTCAGAAAACCAAACAGGAAATTCTTTAGGGACATAGACATATTGGTTATGACATTTTTTTTCAAACCTGTAGGCATCTGAAATGGATTTTGTCTAGCTTGAGTTAAGGGGAAATTTATTGGAAGGATGCTGTGGGTGTCTCAGAGAATCAAAGGAAATGCTGAACTACAGAGATATGAGGACCAAGGGCCACACTGGTATCTCAACATTCTCCATGGCCTTTTTCCATGGAGGTCTGTCACAAATGTGACTCACCGCCCAGAACACCCACTCTCTTCTGCAACCCATTCCAAAGATCATATTTCTATTTGAACTACTCTGATTGGGTTGGCTTGGGTCAGGCTCTGGTGTCTTTGGAACAGGGTCTCAGAATATAAACAGGGGTTCTCTAAGGTTCTAAATGCCATGAGACATTGAGTCAATCACTCCAGAGATAAGATTTAAAGAAACCATTACTTCAACTTAATACCAATCTCTAAAGGATTGTTGTAAGTACAGTATGTCTCCACAATGAAGTCACAGCTCCTCAAGGACAGTCTTCATACTTATTCGGGAGACAGAATGGGTCATAAAAATGCCTGGCCTTCAGTAGATACCTAATGTCTATCTATACTGGATATTACAGGCCTAGAGTCAAGGAGACAGGGAAGGGGAAGTGGTCAGAAGCTAAATTTTGTGTGACTAAGTTCATCAAATTTCTAAGCACCCACCTATATTTTAATACAACTGACAAAACTGTTGAATTATTTTTAAATCCTACAGTCTGACATGGATGAGAGCATATAGATTAATCATAACAGCCATATGCGATCAGAAAAGGAAAATATATGTCAAAGGGATAGAGGGAAGAGCCTTGGGAACTGCCTAAGTGCTGCTTGAGGTAGGTGCACTGAGTAAGCAGAGGCTCTGAAACTGTAGTTGGAGGAAGAGAATTCAAAGCACAAGAAATTACACATGTAAAGCTAAAGAAGCAAGGCAAATGCTCAGTTCTGTTGGTACTGTGTGGGAAAGCGGGCGAAAACCTCGGTGTAAATGGACTCCTGAGCACTGGCTGGATACACGGCAGTAATCTATGGAGTATCCATTGTGTGTGTGCTGAATTATCCAGGAGTCAAAGCTAAAGGAGATGCCATTCTCATCTTTAGTGGAAGGAGCAATGATTACCCACCAGATGAGCTACAATAGCAGGAGCAAATCCCTTCTGTGTGTTCACAGGGAAAGGGGGTTTGAAAACTGAGCCCAGAGCTCTAGGCAGGAGGTGAGGACTAGACTCCAAGCTGAAGCTTTTCTGTACCATGGAGGTTGTGATACCCTCTAAACTTTGCCCATGTGATTGTCCATCAACAAGAATCCATTTGCAGATGCCTCTTCAAAACCGGTAAAAAAGGGAAGCCCGTTTGTTTCCCGTTTGTTCCATGCACTGTGCTAAGGATCTTACAAACATGATCTCATTTCAAAAGACCTTTGTGCTCAGGTAGAGAGGACTGCATGCCTGAGTTAGGAGGGAAGCAAGTGAGGAAAAAAGGAGGGAGAGCAGTGTCCACTGGGATGGGCTTGGTAGAGCAAGTGAATTCTGCTTCATGTAGAGGCACAGGGCCTTAAACCACGCCCCCTTCCTTAAAAGCTACTGTCTACTGGGTATGTGTGATGATGGGTCAAAACCTTTGATTAGTCTATTGGTCAGGAAGATACCTGAAACTAGTTATCCTTGGATTTTTATCAACAAGTCCAAGTGAAGGCAGGCCAAAAGCTCCCCAGATATCCAGGCTCATCCCTTCTGTTGAATTTACTGCTCCACCTCCAAGTCTCCCTTCCCCATTCTAAGAAGAAACAAGGAAAATCTTTTACCAAGAAGGCTTAGCTTCCTTCTTCAGGACTGGATACTTCACAGAGATGTCTGCTTACACCCCATTGGTCAATTTGATTCAGCATGACCTCCCCGAGGTACCACTGGAAAGCGGAAGTGTTTTAACAGGATGCATTTTTCACCACATCCACGTGAACATGAGTCACTGTAGCTCAAGGAAGAAGGAGAAGGAAATGGGCACTAAGTCGACAACATATGTCACTTTATTCCATATTCCCATCGTTTAGAGAGGTAGGCAGAGTGACCCGGAGTCTACTGATGGGGAAACGTATTAGAAGAACAAAATCAATTTCCCAAAGTCACCCAAGTAGTGAGTCATGAAACAAAGATTTTAAAAACAGGTCCATATTATCCCAGCAGCAAAGGATTTTTAAAAATATGATATCATCCCATCTCCCTTAGCTGTGTGACCTTGAGTAGTTTGCTAAACTTGCCTAAGCCTCAGCCCTAAACTCTGTTTAAAAAAAAAATCAGCATGCAGGAAATATCTAGCAGTGAAAGGGCTGGAGGCAATGTGGTGGGCTTTGGGTGGGCCCTGCTTCCAACCTGCTAGTGTCCCACCCATCACTGACAGGCAACAATGTTCCTTTGAGGAACTCAGCTTGAACACCGGCGTTTGAACTTGGCACTGTGAATTGTCTTCACTGGCATTTCCTATTTAAGGCTCCATCATGGTTTCCCAGGAATTTCCATGGGCAGAGTTTCCTTTGTGTACATCAAGGCTGTCTAAGCAGGGCAGAGCAGACAAGCAACCCCCCCCCTTCCTGCTCTCACAACTCTTCCTTCACTGTCCCAGTGAGAGATAAACTTAGGATTTTCCTTAAATGGGGTTCCCTTGGTGCCCCATTCCAAGATGGAAAATATGATCTAAGCACCTGAGGGTTTCTTGCTTCAGAGTCCCACAAAGACCCCATGTTGTCACCTGGGCTTTGGCTCTAACAAGTCTGGAGATTCTCTGATGCTAATCCAGGCTCAGGTCCCCCCTTTTTTGACCCTCCTCTTGCATTTAGGGCTGGTTTCTTTGTTGGCATTTGTTGTTGTTTTCATTTACCTCTATATTAGCATATGGCTTATTTGATATCTCTCTCACACAGCACACCCAGACTGTATTAAGCCTCAACCCACAGAGCAGTGGTTCTCAACTTTCCTAATGTTGTGACCCTTTAAAACAGTTCCTCATGTTGTAGTGACTCCCCAATCATAAAATTATTTTTTTGCTGCTTCATAACTGTAATTTTGCATTGTTATGAGTCATAATGTAAATATCTGATATGCAATATTATCTGATATGCGATCCTTATGAAAAGGTCTTTCAATCTCAAAGGGGCCATGACTCACAGGTTGAAAACCACTACCATAGAGTTTGTTTTCACTTAACTAGACACCATAAAAGCAAACAAAAGTAGTATATATGCACATATGTGTCTATGTATTTATATATCTATAGATAGATAGATGATGGTTGGTAGATAGACAGACAGACAGAGAGACAGACAAGAGGCATTACTATAGTCTGAGTACTTGCATCCTCTCCAAACTTATCTATTGAAGTTTTGTCCTCCAAGATGATGTGTTAAAAAGGGGCCTTGGTGGTATCACAAGAGCACACAGCTCACAGTAGGGATATATGTCCTGAAAAAAAAAGGCCCAAGATATCTCCTTTGCCCCTTTTGTTACAAAATAAGGACAGAGTGAGAAAATGCCATTGGTGTGAAAGAAGGCTGTCTTCAGATACTAGATCTGCTGGCTTTCTTCTTCTTGGGCTTTTTGGCTTCCGCATCTGCAAGAAGTAAGCATTTGTTGTTAACAAGCCTTCTAACTTATGACATTTTTGCTATAGCAGCTTTGTTCGTTGTATCATAAAGGTAAGAAGAAGGGAGGATGGGAGTCATCGAGGGATATTTTAAAAAATTCTAACCCCTCATCACCAACCATTTAGCTGTGCATATGTAAAACCAAAGCATGGTCCCATTGGGAGTAGTCAAAGAGCTGAAGCAGTGTTCCAGAGGCCACTTGTGGAACCCAGAGTTCACTTTTTAGTTGCTAGTCTGGT
This sequence comes from Mesocricetus auratus, assembly GCF_017639785.1. Lineage (NCBI taxonomy): Eukaryota > Metazoa > Chordata > Mammalia > Rodentia > Cricetidae > Mesocricetus > Mesocricetus auratus. The sequence continues at coordinate 43,698,909 of NW_024429197.1, read as the reverse complement.
CTTTCTGTGTCCACAATATATTTCCATTGCCTTTTAACTACTAGATGAGTATGCTATCTATTTTTCAAGCCATCTCTCGACTTCAGAAACTCACTGTTATGAATGATGTTGGAATGAAAATGACTGAGAATGTAATTGTCATCCAGGTGGTAGTATTTCAGAGTGACAAAATCTGAGAGATGGGATTTGGAGGGATCCTAAGAAATGCATTTTTTTTGCTAATGGAATATAAGTACACTCACTTCCCCCCAGCCCCACTGAACCCGGTTGCAAACACCTCACTTACTCCTGGATTTGAATTCCTCTAATGACCACACAGTGGCCATTTTCCTTCTATGGTATAACTATTAGCATCAGGCTCTTGACTGTAAGGCCATTAGGTCCCATATCGGTCTGAGACCCAGTTCTTACAATGCCCCCTGAAGGGCTTCATCACATAGATTCATTAAGAACACTTGGGAAATTAGGCCTCTAAAAGGTCTTCCCTTGAAGTTTGCTTAGCATCTCTTGCCTGTGTTTTCTTTTTATTCCTTTTTCCTCTATTATTTTTTTTCAGTTATTGTCTGAATCAGTCTTGACTTTGCTTTGCCCCAGTCTGGCTGAGTATTTTTCCCTGTGAGATGATGTCTATGTCTACAACTTTCAAGCATGCTAAGTCATCTTCGCAAGTGAGAACCCTTGTTGAATGCTCGCTGTCTATTGCATAAGTCACTTTCATTTCATTTCCAATTCAGGAAGTGCCCACTCTGGCCTGAACTTTGGGAATACAAAATTGTGAACCTCTCAGCCCCTATTTCAGGGAATACTTCACTCTTGAGGAGTAGAAAGTCAAGAAAGAATGTTGTCAAGTCAGAAAGAGTCTGGCCGACAGGACAGCTCTTCTACTCATAGCTTCAAAACTCAGGATCTCTGTGTGTCCCTTTCCTTAAATTCACATGTTGAAATCCTAGCACCAAGGCCAGGGTGTCAGAGATGGGGCATTGGAGAGATGTATATGTCATGAGAACCATCCCCATTTGAATTAAACTTATCCACTGAAACCAAGAGAGATCTCTCATCTTTTTGCCTTGTGAGCTCACAGCAACATGACAGCCAGTAATGAGGATGGGAGCTTCACCACCAATTCTGCAGTCCCTTGATCGTGGTCTTTCTAGCCCATGAACTATGACACACAAGCGTTCATTGTTTTTAAGTCATTGAGTCTGTGGTATTCTGTCATAGTGACTTGAGCTGACTGAGACACCAGTGATGAACCAGGGCAGGCAACAGTGTGCTTGTTTCTTCAGCTGTTGGGAACAGACAGCAGCGCTTGTCCCTGAATAGGCAGCCATGAGGGCCTAAACGAGTTAATCCACATTAAGTTCTCCATGCCTTCCCTCCACACACTGCCTATCTTGAGACCTTCAGGGGATGTGGCAAGTGGGTTTCCTCTGCAAGGTGCCTGGGTTTCTCTGAAGAAGGAAGCAAGAAACAGGATGATGGCAACCGTGGTATTTTCAAGGGCGGAGATGAATGGAAACTTCCTGGCATTTCAGGCAACAACATCTGAAAGGAAGTGGAATTTTCCCGCAGCACAGGCAGGGCGTCTCTGTCTCAGGTTATTGATCTGGTGTGCATGGGTCGCATTTAATCTGGTGATTAATTCAGAGGGAGGCTGCTTGAACACTGGCTTTCATTTAGTGAGTTTAAAAGCACTCTGCTCCTGATTTATTTGCTCTTTATTTATGCATGGCTATTGGATTGGGAAGAGGTGAATGACAGGCTTCTGGCAGTAAAGACAGGTAAAATTTAAATAACAGATATCAAATCTTTTAAAGTACTCTACTTATCTTTTGTGATTTATTAATCACACCCACTGAAGGCTGGTTGGCCCTCTAGGAGAAGTTCAGAAGGAGGGGCTATCCAGCATGTGAAGTTTGCCAGTCCCTCTACCTTTCATTTTCTTATGTTAGACCAAGTAAGAGAAAGCTTCTGTGTAGAAGGAACTTCCAAAGTCAAACCATGAGTTACCACCGAAAGTAACTCATAATTTCAGATACGTTGAGACTCCCAAATATGTCCAAAGCCTTTTAGTAGCAAGTAGTAAGTCTGCCCCTGCTCCCTCTTGCGTTAAGAAATAACATTATGGGCTAGCCTTCACTAACCTGGCAAACTTCATCTCTCATTTATTCACCTCCATTCTTCTAAGACAATTTGATTTTTTCACAAATAAACTACATATGTGCTTCTTACTGCTGGTTGACGAAAATGTTGGAACATTCCTCTAGAGAAGTATGAAGGAATGAAGGACCTGAACATGGGTTCCTAGTTCATTTCTTTGGGAGACTTGCTTCTCTAGGTTAATGCCCATTGCAGAAGTTCAAACTACCTCTGACCTATAGACTTTGTTATCAGTGGCCTGAGATGGTCCTATTGTAAACTTTGCCACTAAAATGATGGTTTATTTAGGAAAGTTGCCATAGTTCTCTTTGAATAAATCTCCCACCTTCTCAAAACCTAAGAGTCTGTATTCCCATGCCTTAGTGGACTGGGAATCTTCATTGGGCAATGTGTGGATCTAGGAAAGCAAATTGAGGTTTATTTCACAGAATAGTATGTGAGTAGACAGTCTCATCTTAAAGGGCAGCACAAACTCATATAGCACTTTCAGCACGATCCCAGGGAAGTACACAGGACTGATTAAAAACAATGTTTTTATTAAGGCATAGGCAGAGGCCATATCAGGATGAGGGCATAGAAAGCCTAGTTTATACTCTACTGTCAACATGGAAAAGATGAAAGCCAGAATGAATAGGTGAAGAAGTGGGATGTTAGCAGAGTTGAGAAAGAGGCCACTGCATTCTTCGTACTGAATACCTACTGTGGCTCCAGTTTGAAAAGCCAGTATATGGCTAAGAAGAAAATGTGATGAGAAAAAGAGCTTGGACTTCACCTCAGAAATCAACTTGGAACTCATGGTGTTGTCCATTTTGGTTTGCCTGTTCTTTAATATTTATCATTAGAGTTCAATGTTCTTGTGACAGGCAATCGCCTAGCCACTTGTACACAGTAGTGAAAGGGGATGACATAGCCCTGTCATCTAAGAAACTTATTGATAAAGGGGGTTATTAGTGCAAAACATTTGCTTGCAAAAAAAATCTAGCCTTGCTGAGATGACACTATCCACATGGGACTATTAAGATGGAATGAGATAGTCAACACACCCCCTTCCCCATAGTATATGCTCACAATGGCTCTCTCCCTTCCTCCCCTCACAGCTTTTCTTAAAGTCCCACAGGTCTAACTCTGGCTTTTGGAGCATGTCCAGCTAGTTCTTTCCTGAGGATGCTTTCAGTCTTCCTGCCTAGCCAGCATATTCCTTTGTGTACCAGGGACCACACGGGGCTGGGACTGTGATCAGTGCCTCCCTCAGAACTTTCATCCGAGAAGCATCTTCTTGTAGGAGACGGGAACTAATACAGAGACTCACACTAAACAATGTGCAAAGAGCCAGAGGGGATGGATATTTCCAAGAAAACAGCATCTTTCAGACACAGCAGGACTTATGCACATACGAATTCACAGAGTCTGTGACCGTATGCATAGGGCCACATAGGTTCAAGTCAGATGGAATCCCAGTGCTAAGAGAGGGAATTGGACATGGATCCCACCTCTAACAAAAACTATCTACAATTGACACCTGCTTGCAAAGGAACAAAAAAGTGGTTATCTCCAAGGGAGTCTTACTGGGTATTAATTAAGATATTAATTAATTAATATATTAGTCACGTTTCAAGGTAGACCCGATGCCCAGAAGCTGGCCAACACAATGCAAACTTTAAAATATTTTTGCAGACTTTTTGTCTTAAATTGCTTTGTCTTGCACTTTTTTTCTTATTAGTCTTTTACTGGCATATTTTGGTTTCTGTGGGGTGGCATTGTTTGTTTGGTTAGTTTATTTGTTGTTTGGAAAGACAGAAAGAGAGAGGGGGGAGGAAGGAAGGAAGGAAGGAAGGAAGGAAAGAGGGAAGCAAGGAAGGAGAAAAGGAAGGACAGGCGGGCAAGGAGTTCAGTGGATGGAGAGGAACTACAAGGACTAGGGGGAGGGGGAAGAGCATGATCAGAACATATTTTACGAAAAACAAATCTTTCTTTCAACTAAAACAAAAGTCCTCCAGATCTAGTAGAGAACAGTACCTCAGGATCATGTTTGTTGTACATGAAATAATCCCAGACTGCAACTATAGAAAGAGCTGTTCCAGGGTACTTGCCTTGCGGAGCCTGTGAACAGCAGAGTTCTTCCCCGGATTTGCTTGGATGGCAGACTACAATAGCAGAATGGCAGAAGCAGGGCCACAGAGGCAAGAGAACCTGCACAGAACTTGATCCTCCAATGAATACCAGCCAGACATCCCTTGGAGGAGAAGGCCATGTGCTGATTGATGCTTGGCTACAAACTAGTCTTTGGAGTCTTAAACCCAGTGTTGTATTTGGCTCTGCATTCTCTTGGCTCATTTGATAGATGAGCAGAAACATGCCTCCCATATGAGTGCCCTGATGATTATATGGAATTAGTGTTTAAATGAGTGGAAGTTAGTAGAACTATCGGCCAAGCTAGGCCATCGAGTATTGCTCATTAACTGTAGTCTATGCTTCTTCTCAGCAATGAACAGTATTTATAGCCCTGATAGTTGAGCTAGAGACACCTTGCCTCTCTGGGCTTGCTCTATGGGGGATATGACATCTGAACTAAGGATCTAAGCTGCACAAACACAGGAACTGGCAAATCTTACCCTTTGTTGTACCTCCAGACAATCCCTACTTGTACTAGGAATGCATTAAATGAATAAATCAGTGAATAAATACACTGTAGGAGAGAGAGAGAGATAAATATGTAGTATGTTTGGGCAAAGGTCAGGAAGGTGATGAAGCCTAAAACTGCATCATACAGGGAACGTTTCTGGGATAAAAGGTGCAGTACTAGAGGAGAAATGCTAGGCACAGAGGGTTTCTGATAAGTGGGTGCACCAGTCAGGGCTTAACCAGCAAAGCAGAACTGTGGCTAACAATGATGATTACTCAGACCTCTGTCTGCATATCTATCCTGGTGAGTCTTCCTGACTATTCCTTCTCCCCAAGCCACCAGCCTGGGTCCTGTATACCACGCCCAAGCCTAGTCCAGCTACCTCTGCCTACTGCACAACCAAACTATAGACTTCACCTGAGCCCCACACTACCTGCCACCATGATAAGACCCTCTGTGCCAAAGCCAACTTCTCCAAAAAGCTATATTTTCCATATCCTTCTACAAAGTATAGCCTGGTAAGTGTCCCTGATCCTCCCCAACCATGTACCCTCCCCAAACAGTAGAATCTAACATGGGTCCTACATGTAGTGCCCCAACCTAGTCTAACCTCTTTTGCCTGTGTCACAACTGATTCCTGGGCTTCCTTCAGGACTTGCCTAACCAACAGGTGACTCCCATACCACATTCAATTTTTATACCCAGTCAGATGTACCCCCATACACTAAGCTTAGACCAAAAAGCATACCCTATATACCAGCCTAACCCACTCTGTTCACATAACTTTATTCTTCCCATGCCACTTCCACCCTCCAGGCATAACCCACTCATATAGCAGACTCAGAACTAGGAAAATAAGTTCACATGCCAAGACCTCATAGAAAATACCAACCATATGAAAGATCAAGCTAGTATCTTCTTTCCTAAACTTACCAGTACTATAGAAATGTCTACCAATGAGAATTACCTAGATGAACCTCAAAAAATAGAATTTAAAAGAATAATCATATATTCCATTAAAGAATTTAGAGTATAAAGAAGATACTAAGATACAGTTTAAGGAAGCAAGGAAAAAGAGCATAAGGAGAATAAATGCCTGATGATGCCTGAGAAAACATAAAACATAAACAAGGCTGATGGAAATCATGAAGACAACCCAGGACTTGAGAATGGAATTCAATAAGGAGATAAAAACATGGAGGAGGACTCAAGCTGAAATGAAGATGGAATTAAGCACTCAACTAGAAAACTCAAAGGAAAGCTTTGCAAGAAGAATGAATCAAACAAAAGACAGAATACAGGACTTGAAGACAGAGTACAGGTTCTAGAACAAATAAGCAAGGTATACAAAAATTTAAAACTGAGATTCACAAGGAACACATAGGAAATATGGGACTTCATGAAAAAAAAAGACTTCAAATTGTAGGCATAGATGAGGAAGAAGAATCCAGACTCAATGGTATAGACCAGATCTTCAACAAGATCATAAAAGAAAACTTCCCCAAACCAAGGAAAGACATACTCATACAAATATGCATATAGAACAACAAAAAGGCAAGTCCAGAAAAGAAAATAGTCAGAGCATATCATAGTTTTATACTATACAGAACAAAGAAAGTGTGCTGAAAGCTGCAACAGGGAAAAGAACAGCAACAACGACAAAACCCAAGTCACATATAAAGGAAAACATATCAGACTAATATCCAATTCTCAATGGAAACCTTGAAAACCAGAAGAGCCAATGTATTCCACGTCCTGAAATACTATGACAATTTAAAAGAATATGCCCATCAAAACTATTTGCTATCATTGAAGGAAAAAGAAGACTTCTCCCAATATAAACAACTTTAAAAAATACTTTCAACAAACCAAAGCTAAAGAAAATACAGGAAGAGAGGGATGAGCATAGCAGAGAGACTACAGAAGGAAATACAAAGCCGTAACTATTAAAACACAATATACCACCAAGATCACAAACCATAACAATAAAAAGCAACAACATTATGATCACAATAGACACACATGTTTCAAAAACTTTAAATATCAATAGCATCATTATCCAGTCAAAAGACACAGGCTAGCTGAATGGATCAAGAAAAAACTCTATCTTGTGTTATCTAAAAGAAATACATCTTAGTTTTAAAACAAGTGTCAACCTTGGAGTAAAGCATGGGCAAAAGTACTCAAATTAAATGGAACCAGGAAGCAAGCAAGTGTCACTAGCCTAATATATGACAAAATAGGCTTGAAACTAAAACTAATCAGAAGATATAAAGAGAGACACTTCATTCTAAAAGCAGAACAATTAACCAAAAAAAAAAACCATTACTACCCTTAAACATATATGTACCAAATTCTGTGGCACCCAATTTCACGAAAAAAAAGTACTACTGGCTTTAAGGATACAGATTAACAATTAACATCAATCCATCAATAGTAGGTGTCTTAATCAAAGTTTTTATTGCTGTGAAGAGACACCATGACCACAGCAGCTCTTATGGAGTAAACATTGGGATGACTTGCTTATAGTTTCAGAAGTTCAGTGTATCACAATTTTGGTGGGGAGCATGGTGACATACAGGCAGATGTGGTACTGGAGGAGTATCTGAGAGTCTTACATCTTGCAGACAACAGGAAGTCAGCTAAGACACTGGGCAGTATCCTGAACACAGAAACTTCAAAGCCCACCCCAACAGTGACACGCTTTCCTTCAACAAAGCCATACCCACTCCAACAAAACCACACTTCCTAATAGTGCTAATCCCTGTGAGACTATGGGGTCAATTACATTTAAACTGCCACAGTAGGTGATTTCAGTACCTCACTTTCTCTAACAGACAGGTCAACTGCAAAAAATAAAATAAACACAGGAATACATTAAGTGGACTTATCATATATGTATAGACTATTCCACCAAAACACCAAAGAATACCCATTTTATTCAATAGCACACAGAAGCTTTTCAATCTTCAAAAAGATTGAAATCATACCTTGTGTCTTTACAGAAAAAATTCTAGTAAATACACAAACTCATGGAGATTAAACAATTCATTACTGAATGATGAATGAGTCAATGAAGAAACAAGAAAGAAAAAAATTTCCTACTACTAAAGGAAAATGGAAACATAACAATATCAAAGCTTGGTTTTTGACAAAGATGTATTGTGGAATATTAACTTAAGATGTACTACATTCATTTACGCTATGGAATATTTGTTTAATGATGCCAAGATGCATTGCAGTATTTCATGTTGCATATGTTTAACTCTGTAAAGCTGTGTTACTTTTCCTGTCTAAAACACCTGATTAGTCTAATAAAGCTAGGCAGGGGAGAGAAATAGGTGGGGCTGGCAGGCAGAGAAAGGAAAAGAATGAGAAGGAGGAGCAAAAAAGGAGAAGGAGAGGAGGGACCAGGGGCCAGCCACCCAGTCACACAATCAGCCACAGAGTAAGAAGGAAAAAAGGGTATATAGAATAGAAAGGAAAAAGCACAGCTGCAAAAGGTAGACGGGGATAATTTAAGAAAAGCTGTCTAGAAACAAGTCAAGCTAAGGCTAGGCATTCATGAGTAAGAATAGGTCTCCGTGTGTTTATTTGGGAGTGGGGCAGTGGGTCCCCAAAGAGTGAAAAAGTCAACTTACAAAGATGCCCAAAGCATAAGCTGTAGAAAAAAAAAACATATTCAACATATGTTGCTGGGCAAACAGGATGTCCAAGTACAAAAGAAGGAAATTAGACCATATCTATCACCTTACACCAAAACTAACCCCAATGGATCAAAGACCTAAATGTGAAGCCTGAAACTTTGAAGCGGTTAGCAGAAGAAAAAGGACGGACCCTACACGACACAGGTGTACGGAAGAAGTTTCTGAATAGGACTCCAACAGTTGACCGCCTCTCCACGTTTGCTCATTGAGAGTCCACCCCTGCCATATATTGCCTGGTTTAGCAGCTCTCTGAAAATAGTGGAGGAAGAATACATGAACCCTTCATTATTGGATCTTTCCTGTCTCCAAAACTAGTACCAAGTGAATGACACTGTTGCTACAAGTTTTATATGAAGCTCTCCATGCCTGTTGGACCACAGTTGCAGTCATTTTTGTACGAGGAAGCTGATGAAAAACTTTCACTCAGCAGATGCTTTACAGGGCAAAGCAGTCTTGTAGGTTCTCTTCCACAAGAAGGCCTAGTTGGGTGGGGTCTTCATCAAGGCATACTTCCCATTGTTTCAGAGCAGAGCAGGGAGCTTCTCTGTAACAGCACTAGCTCTTGTAACAATTACAGTGCATTTTCCAGCACATGGTTGGACTCCAATATTACACTTCCTAGTGTTCTTTACTCTTCAGTCTGCTCATTTCTCATTGCTTTCTGGCCAACTTACTGCTCTTATTTTATAGACCTGTATAATAGTAATTGTATTCCACAGACTCAGTGCTATGTTGTCTTGAAATTTCCTCTGCTTCTAAATTAGTCCATTATTTAAAATTAATCCACATACAAATTCTCACAACAGAGACAGAATGAAGTCATATTCCTTATCATCCAAATGTCCTACAGACCAGCTGCTAATAGAACTGAACGCGTGGGTGTAATGATTTCATTAGACCCACGACAAATGATAAATGTGTGTTTATTGGGGAACACTTACACAGAAAAATATGAAGAGCCCAGGACCATTTCTCTGCTCTTCCTATCGGATCAGTTGACCCAAGAGGAAAAAAAAAGCTAGCACCAGAAGACCACGCTTCATCTTCCCTCTTTCTGCTTCTATCCACCTGAAGCCACGCCCAAAGGGGTGTGGCCACATTTACAGGTTCACCAGCAAGACTGCTACATAGAACCTTAGTTCTCTAATCTTACCGGCTCTCAGTATTACTTACTGTATTTGAGGTTTCCACTAGAACAGCACATTAAACACTGCTTACAGCATTCAAAGGCCTTTCAAGCCAAAGTCACACAAGCAGAGATTCTTTCACTTGCCCTGAATTGGGCCCAGCCCATGGAAGACAATAGTCGAGAAATAATCTCGGCAGCTAAAAAGTTGGTGCATTACTTCACCTTCTATCAGAAGGCTCCTTTACCATCCTCCCTGAACCTCATTATCATCTTCCCATCCCCAAGCATCCTGTCATGTCCCATATCAGAACCATTCTGACTTGCTAGTTTGACATTTCAAAATACCATCAAGGGGGCTAAAAGATAGCTAAGTTACTAGGGAGGTTAAACATCTTGCCAATGAACCCTGAGTAAACTAGACTGTCTTCATGTTGGTCCAAGGAGTACATAGGTATTTTCTCCCTAAGTGAAAGCAGCGGCATTGGATGGAGGGAGGAAAGATTAAGCCGAGAGCTAACACAAGAACTTCAGACTAGTTCCAGGAATGGTAAAGGGATCATGATTGCAGTGGTCTCACTTAATGAGCCTTGTTACTCTAGTTGCCTAAGACAAGAGCCTTGGCAGTGGGAAACCCTTCCTTTTGGGCTACCTGCATAGTGTTAGTCTACCTGTAAGACTGGATTTCATAAGACAGACAAAGCACAGCCACAGACATTCCAAGCCATGGGAGCCGGTTGTGCATTAAGAAATAAACCAAGAAGGCAAAGCCATCTTCTACTTCTTTTTCCTTCCTCCCTGCTTCAATTCAGTTTCTGCTACACTGTCTAGAGCTGCATTGCTATGACTGTGTCTGTAGGGAGCTGAGAGGCAGACCTCTGTGTAAGGTTGTGGAATGGCACAGTCTTCTCCAGCAAGGTGCTTCTTAGAAGTCACTGTGGACAAATACTACCAGTCTAGGCTGCTGACTTCTAGCCAAGCACGCTGCAAAGCCTTTGATAGACTCATTTGACCTCACAGCAAACTTAGAGTCAGGTAGTATTGTTTCCTTGGGAGAAGACAAACTGAGTCACAGAGTTTCAACTGTCTGCCTCCAGTGCCTGCTTTCTTCCGAGTCAAGATCCTCCTTCCTCTCTACAAATGGATAGGAAACAGCATCGATTGCATGATTTGGACTGAGTGTATTCTAGGAACCAACTAGTTTCAGAGAGGAAGGAGGTATTTCCTAGAGCAGCAGGCCATAATGGGTGGCCTCAAGGCCAAGGAGACTGAGCATGGTGAGCTCTGACTTAGCAGCCTAGCCTGAATCTGGCTACCCTTCCTCTTCACAGATATCTGATGAAAGGGCTATTCCTGCTTGCTCCCAGCAGGGTGAATCAAACCAATGTCTCAAGGGAGAGGCCGAGGACAGCCTTGGTGTTGGGGAGGCACCTTTCAGCCAACAGATATGGCTACAAGAACTTGGAAGTAACAGTTCCAGGCCAGCATGTGATAATACTGAGGGTGAGGTCCTGCATTCAGTGACCTTCAAAATCAATTTGCTCCCTTCATATGCCATATCTCTAGGAGGAGGTTATTCTTTGATGGGGGTTGTTGGAAATTTAGTGTTATCTGTTCCTCAGACTTATAGCATCCTTTTGCTATTCTCAAAGCAAAAAGCTACATCTTTCTTCATAGTGTATGGTGGTTTGTGGGGATGCAGAGACCATGGGTTCCAGTTATCTGTATTCAAATGTTTACCCTGTCCTTACCCTGTGACTGCAGGCTGATCTGCATTAATTACCCTCTCAATGTCCTTCTTTATGAAATAGAAGTGATGTAGTTGGTTTGAAGGTTACTATAAGCATTAGATGAGGTGGTGCCACCTAGCCCAGGACTCAAAAAAGGCCAATTCCTCTGCATTGCTTCTTGCCCCTTTCCATATTCCAAACAAGGAGCTACCCAAGGTTGGGGAACCATAAGTAGTGCCTGGTGCATAATGGATCTGAAATAAACTTTAAGTTCTCTTTGTTTTCTCCTCGAGGTTCCCAGACTTTCCTTTATCTAGCTTCAGTACCTCCTGGGGACCCCTTTTGTTGTCATGAGAGCCATAGAACTTCTCCCATGGGGGTGGGTGTCTGAATATTCTCTCACACAATTTTGCTTACAATTTTGATGAGGAGTTCTGTTCACAGATTCCATGAAGCTCCTTCTTGGACTTAAATTACAAAAGGTGTGATGGTATCATATGACAAGTTGCTTTCTGTGACAAATTGTATTTCTTCAGTTAACTAATTTCCCCATGTAGATCAGGAGCTATATGAAGTTGAAGACCACTTTTCTACAAGTCTGCATTCCATTACCAAAAAGCAATTTGGGGAGTAAGAATTTATTTGACTTACATTTCAGCATTGCTGTTCATCACTGAAGGAAGTCATGACAGAAACTCAAACAGAGCAGAATCCTGGATGCAGGAGCTGATGCAGAGGCCATGGAGGAGAGCTGCTTACTGGCTTATTCCACAGACTTCCTCAGCCTGCTTTCTTACAGAACCCAGGATCACAATCCCAGGCATGACACAACACACCATGGGTGAATGTCATGTTGTGTCAAGCTGTATCAAGTTGACACACAAAACCAGCCAGTGCAATGAATAAGTAGTTTTGGAACTGAATTTCTGAAGGGCCTTAATGCCTCTGGCAGAAGACTGGTAATTCAGTAGAAAATGTGGGATCTGGAGAGACCAAAGGAGAGATTGGTGGAGAAAGCAGCAGTATGGTAGGCTGGGTTTAGAGAGTGCTGTCTGCAAGGGGGTAGTGAGAACATGAATCAGAAAGACCACTGGGAAACAGGGCAGGAGATGGGGGAACTACTGGTGAAGTCTAGCCCTGGTAGCTAAAGGAGAGCAGAAGTTGCTAGGCAAATTTTTTAGGGAAAATGCAGAACAACAAATCTAGAACTGGGACAGCGAGAGCCTGAGTAGTCCAGTATGTGTGATTCCCCAAGTCATTCATTCATTCAGCAATCCTTTGTTGGAACTCTCCCATACGCTGAGACTGTTCTAGGGGCAAAGATAAGATTTAACCCTTGCCCAGAGGGGGGAAAGAAGACAGACACATTAATAAAGTAAAATGTATGGAGTGCTTCAGTACACCAGATACTGTTAAAAATATTTTTGTGTCTCAAACAACAACCATACGAAAATGATCTATTCTCGTCACTATTTAAATGAAAGAGGAAACTGAGACAGAGAGGGTGTAACTAGCATCAAAGCCAAAATTTGAAGCCAGAGACAACAGAGAAGAGAGGTTTAGGAGCTTAGAATGGGGTTGGGGCTAGCTATTTGCAAGGCTAGGATCCCAGGGATGAATGGCATTTGCATATTTGTATAAAGATTTAGGGAAGGCCAGTGAGATGGCTCATGGTAAATGAAGGTGGTGTGAAACTGCCCTTTAAGTTGGTTTCTCTATGTCCATAGATTAGTGTAGCTCTCAGTCCTCACCGGGGAAGCTTCTTTGTGCAATGAACAGCAGATAGAGCAAAAACTCACTGTTAGTTTCCGCCAAGACAACAGCCTGCCTCTACCGCCACAGCAGTGACGTCATCGCCTATTGCCAGTTGCTTTCCACTGTCAGCTATTTGATGTGTCCACCCCTTAAAAGTGCCCTCCAGCCAGCTCGCTTGCCTCTTGTTCCTCTCTTGCCTCCCCTTTTTCTCCTGTTTCTTCCCTGTCTCTCTGTCTGTCCGGCTACCTGCCCGCATCTCTCCTGTCCCCACTCCTTCACTGTCCCCCTCCCCCAGTAAACCTCTCTCACTAACTCTGTTGCACGGGTGTGCTTGCTCAGTGGCATACCTTGGCAGGACCCGCATCGCCTTTCTTTTTTCACCCTTTCACTCCCGTGTGTTGGTCAAAGTGCAGAGAATAAATACCAGCGGAGTGCTGGTGTGGAGCATCTACAGCACTCCCTGTTCCCTCAAGGTTGAGAGACTATTCAGGAAGAGAGGGGGTGGAAAGATTGGGAGAGCCAGAGGTTGGGGAGGACCCGATTGAGACCTTGTCTTCTGGCCATGACAGAACTCACACTCCTGAACTCTCAATAGTTGTGGCTTGCCTGCACAAGATCTACCCAGTCAACATTCAACTTTCTAGCGCTTTAGGAAGGGGCTCGCAAGTCCCCACCCCTAGTTGAAAAGCTGTCGATAGTAAATGGCCTCTGGGAGAAGTAGAATCAATTTTCTTTAAGGATGGTCCCACACCCTTGAGTACGTGGGCAGCACAAAATGGATTTGGTAAATCGCTTAACAAAGGGGGACAGCTCAAAGCTGTAAGAGGGCTGAGAGGTGGAAGTGAATCTGGGAGGAGTGGGGGGGGGGATAAGGGATAAATATTATCAAAATCTGATGCTTAAAGTTCTATTAGGTTAGATAAAACACAGCATTAAAATTAATTGCACCTGTGTAGTTTTGATTTTGTAACACCACCGGGAAACTTAGAATTTCATATGTTTTTATTTCTTTTGGCCAGTATTCCTGGAGGTCAATGTCTGTTACATTCCATCACTTAGGCAGTGAGTAGTTAACTGGATGAACAGCACACAGTGAAGGCAGGGAGATGAGAGTGTCTCAGCCCAGCAACTCCCCAAGCTAAGGGCAGTCTGCTTCAGGTAAATGAGCTGGGAATTGAGGTATCGATGGCTGGCAACAGCTGAACTGTGGGCATCAGGGAAGATTTGCATTTTAACTGCAGTTTTCTATAAACCAGACTAAGAAGGTACCCTTTTCGTCTTTTAAACATTGGTCCTTTCAAGTTTTTAATTAGCGTTTCATTGTGGCATCTCCATACATATTTGTTTGTACTGGTCCTCTCCTCCCTGCTTCCCCACTCCCCTGCTCTCTCCTGTACCCTTTGGCCCCATATCCCTCTTCCCACTTACTTCTCCTACTTCCCATGGCTTCTCCAACATGCTTTTTCTTTTCTCATGACACCTTTTTGGTTTCATGGCATGTATCAGCATTCAAACTCACACCTGTAGGAATTAAAAGCTAGTATCTGTATACCAGATAGCACATGCAGTATATGTCTCTCGGGATGTTTAATAATTTCCAGACCCATCCATTTCCCTGCAGAGGTCATAATTTCATTTTCCTTTAGTATTGAGTGTGTGCATCACATTTTCATGGTCCCATCAACTTTGGATGGATATTTACACTGTTTCCAGTTCCTTTTCCCTGTGAACAGAGGGGCAATAAACATGAACATGCGAGTATCTCATTGGTGCAATATGCAGTCAAAAGAAGGCTTTCAGTCCTGCAGCAGAGCCTTCCTTCAGCTAGTAAAAAGAACAAACTTAAATTTTACAGAGGACAAAGAGGAAGTGCTGGGAGTGGAGGGCAAGAAAAGGGACTTTCCCCAGAAGGCAGGGACTATTGCTTCTCTGCCTTGTACCCTCCAGTGCTCACATACGCACAGGATCAGTACTTCTTGACAAACAGAAAAAGTGAGAAGGGAGAAAGGGATACAGAGAATGAAACGGGATGGGGGAGGTAAAAAAGACAGGAAGTGAGAGGGGCCCGGAGAGATGACTCAGAGATTAAGAGCTCTGGCTGCTCTTCCCAGAGGTCCTGAGTTCAATTCCCAGCAACCACATGGTGGCTCACAACCATCTGTAGTGAGATCTGGTGCCCTCTGCTGGCCTGCTAGGACACATGCAGGCAGAACATGGAGAGGACAGGCCAGGAAGGAAAAGGGCCCATGTGCCCACTGTTCTACCATCTTCAAGGCTATGGCCCAGAAGGGATGGAGCTGGTCACCTGCCCAGTCACAGCCTCATAAAAGCCAGAGCCTGGCCAAAAGGTGGGAGTATCTGGGAACCCTGGCCATTCCCACATTACATCAGCACCCCTTGTTGGAATACTCCCTGGACTCTTGGGACAAAGAGAAGGTGCCCCCTTAGCTTCACAGGGTCATAAGGTAACCTGGGGACTCTGTCTGCTCCCTGGTACAGGTAAGGCACCAGAGTCTCCCTGAGTTTTATGAAAACCAGCTGCTCAGCCCCTCCTTTAGTTTCTGATTCAATAGGTTTGGTGTGAGGTCCAAGAACAGCTTCCAGGTGACAGTGACTTGTCTGGCATGAGGACCATTCCTTGTAATTACCACCTTTGAGGTAGCGGGGTACTCCATCATTTTCTTCATCAATGCCCTAAGTATTTGCTCAACCTCCCAATGAACCTGGAACCCTTGACCCTGAGGAAAATGGCTCCAGGTTTGAGACCTGCTTTTGAACAAAGCTGAACAGGCACCTGGAACACCCAACTCCCAGTCCACGGTGTGTTTTCCTAGAAGCTGTGGCCTCACCTCTCTGAGAAAGCCTTTGTTTGGATTAAGAAGGAAGAAGACCCAGAGCTGTAGAAACTGGGTGGTCGATCACATTAGATACTCAAGTCTTGCCACAGGAAGTGGATGAAACAGTCATTTAAGAATTCCTGTCAAGTGGTCATAGTGCACGCCTTTAGTCCCAGTACTTAGGAAGGCAGAGGCAGGCAGATCTCTATGGAGTTTAAAATGAACTCTAAACAATGAGGTCGAGAACAGCCAGAGCTGCACAAAGAAATCCTGTCTCGAGAAACAAAACAAAACGAAAAAGAATTCCTGTCAGCTAAACTTGTCCTGGTATTGGAATCAATGCAGAGGAACAACAGTGAGGCCCTTGTCTTTGGAGAGCGCAGGTGGGAAAAGGCAAGAGCGATATAATAAAAGATTTACTGATTGAGTGAGTTTAAAGGAAACAAAAGCCATGTAGGAGGACAGGGACAAAGCATGGTGAGGAGACATCAGTGGGAGTTACAATTCTAAATATGGTCAGGCTAACCTCTTGGTAAAGTATCATGGAATCTAGTTAAGATAGTTAGCCACCTGAAGCTGCAGCAAAAGAATTCCAGGGGACAGGAGTGAAAAGGTCCCCAGAGAAGAGTGGCATTTTCTCAAGGTTCCCAGAAAAATTGGTGAGTGTGATTGAGAGAAGGTCTGGGGGTGAGGGGAAGTTATTGGGAGGGGAGCTAACTCTTCAAGGATTAACCTAGAGGACTGGATGACACTTTACAAAAAGGCTTGGATTTTACCTTGTTTCTCCATTTTTCTTTTTCTCACTTCTGGTTCTTGCCTTTCCCATCTTCAAAACCTCTGAAGGTCTGCAGGAGACCCCTGGTACACAGCTTCAGCTGGGACCTGATGGTTCAGATTGAACATAGTTGGGTGTAAAGAGAAGCCTTCCTGCCAGCCTGGTTCCAGAGCCGCATCAGACCCAAATATATTAATTATGAAGCTGTTGGCCTTGCTTGTTTCTTACTGGCTAGCTCTGACTTAAGTATTTATTCCAGGCTTCTTATCCCTATGGCAGTTACATCTTGACTCCCTGTGTTTCTCCTACCCAGAGTCCTCCTGGACTCGTAGTCCCACCTATCTTGCTTTCCTATTGGCCAACAGTGCTTTATTGACATATACACAGGACTTTCCCAACAGTTGGGGTTACCTTTCTGGCCGTAAGAGCAGAATACCAGAACCCCAGTGGGCCTCAATGCCTTCATTTGTCCCATCTCATCTTACCCCCTCCTCATACTCTAGTTTACCCAGGCAGCCCCACCTCACAGAGGATTATTAATTTATACACCCGAGTCATGTGTCTGATTTCAAATTGTATATACCTCCAGGAAATGGGTAAAATTAACTTTAGTAATGAAGGACTCTAGAATGCCCAAGCATTGCAAACATGGCACTGGTATGTTTTGCCATCCTTTCCCTTTGCCTTGATAAACTACTGGATTACATTCCTAAAGCTAGAACCCAAGGTCTGTTCCCTATTTGGCCACTTCCTTATACCTGACTAAAGCTCCAAGGTGAAGCTGTCAAAACACCAAGGTCCAGCAATCAAGATTCATTATTCAGCTACATGGACTAACATGTCCAATCAGGACTTAGCAACTCATTCCAGCACAGATATCCACTTTGTCTTCACAAACCACTTCTGCAAAGACACTAGTTCTGCCATTGCACTCGCGTGTGTGCGCACGCACGCACAGACACACACACACTTATCCCTTCAGGGTAATAAATCTCCTTTGTGCTGAGAATTTGGTGTCTGGGTATGTCCTGTGCTGACTCTGGGGCCCTTTCAAGTAATGTGTCGTATTGAACCTAATATATTCCAACTCTCAATTCACCAATTCACCATGCAACCAACATAAAAGCAGTTTACCCTTTCTGTACCAATTCTTTAAATTCCAGTATGTATTTTAGAGCACACACCAATTTGGTCACATTTCACCTTCTGTGGCTAAGGTCCACCCAGACAGTTCAGACATGGTGCTCCTTTCTGCTGCTTCCTTATGGGCACCTGTACTTATTTACAAGTGTCTTATGAGAATTCAGTAAGTTAATTTACCAAAGGTGCCTAGGATAGTTCCTAGTACACAGTAAATTCCACAGAAGCAGCAGTGTCAATGTTAACACCACTTACAGCAATTATAGTAAATGGGTTGCCTGTCACCCCCAAACACTGGGAGGAGGAAGACTCACCTCACTCTCTCTTCCATTGCTCGGTATTTGTGAATTTGGACTGACCATCACACAACTATTTAATATAAAATAATGAGTGAGTAAATACATAAGGAAGTCTGTTAAGGCTGATAAATTTGCAGGGGGTTAAAATTATAATCCTGGATGGCAGTGGTGTTAGACTTCATATTTAGGGATATCCAGACAATAGATACTGAAGAGGGATGAAATTTAGTCTCAGAATTGAGCAAAAACAACAGAGTGGTGTGTTGAAAGGGGTCTAGGTTCTGAGTTCAGACAGATCTAGGTCTGACCATTTATTGCACAGATGGGGTTTGGAAAAGTTACCTAACTTTCCCAGTCTTCCATTTGTCCCTCTGTACAATGGGACATGAACATCTCTTTGTGTTGTCTATCTAAATGCACAATCAGTTTCTAAGTTGGAAAAACATTCTCTAATTATAGCCTAGCCACACCCACTCTGAATCCCTTGCCTACTGTTGATACTGCAAACCTGTACGCATATTTATTCTTCTAGTGTTTAGCAAGTTAAGACAGTAGACACGTGCAGACTTGGGATGATAGATGAAAGATACTCAGGCTAGTTTGCTGCTTTGCTTTTTATCTGACAACATATTCCCTTTCTTTTCTCCCCTTCCATTTCCTCCTGAAATAAAGGAAGAAAGTTCAGAGATATCATATTCAGGACGTAGAGCTGCATTACCAAGGTGGTGGTGCATAGTAGGTTCAAACTTTAAAACAAAGACCTCTGGAAACCTTGATACTTATGACAATTAATATTGCTAGCCTGACTGTGTCTAGAACAGTGGTTCTCAACTTGTGGGTTACAACCCCCTGGGGTTACTACATCATATATTTACATTATGATTCATAACAGTAGAAAAATTACAGTTATGAAGTAGCAAGAGAATAATTTTGTGGCTGGGGGTCACCAAAACTGTATTAAAGGGTTTTCGGTGTTAGGAAGGTTGAGAACCACTGCTCTAGAATCACCAAGGAAACACTCTAACCCCATCTGTGACAGATTACCTAGTTTAGCATAAGTGAGGTGGAAAGACCTACCTTAAAGGAGGGCAACAGTGTTTCATGGACCATGGATTTGGGTTGCTTAAAAAGGAGAAAGTGAGCTGAGCAGAGGCACTCCTGTCACTTTTCTTCCTGAATGCAGTGGACTGTGCCAAGCCAGCCTCTATTTCTGCCATGTTGTCTTACCTGTCTGCTACCATGTCTGCCATAACAAACTGTGTCCCTTCAAACTGTGCGCCCCCCCCCAACCCTTCCTCCTTTAAGTTGTTTCTTGTCAGGTATTTGAGAAAAACCTTTCACCTTCCTTGGCCTGCCGTGTTTCTTCTGGGAAAGCCTCTCTGAGCCTTGCCTGTTCCTGGCATTTTCTTTCTTCTCAGCCCTCCTAGATCAGCCTCCAGGCATTCTCTGCACCTGGCTACTTGTTTTGGAGGACTGCCAGGCACATAGAGTCCACACCAGTGCTGGCCATTCTCAGAGGTCCCTGCTAGTCTGTTTCCGTGCATTTTCCATGGTTTCCTAAATGTCTCTTCATGCATTTTACCCGCCAAACCTATGAATGGTATGGGCAAATATAGCTTATACCCTTCCAGATCCAAACCCAGCAGACACACCTATAGGTGCTGGATAAACACACTGAGTGATGTGTGAGTGCACCATGACTTAGTGACTACATCTGCTTGCTTTTCTCTGTAGTGTACCAGAGACTGACAGCTATGTGCAGACAGAAGCCATGAGAGGAGGAGGCTGGCTGCTTGTTAAGAAATGAAACTAAATGCTGAGAAGCTCCAACCGAGATCCCTTCGGTGTCCTCTGGGCACACAGATGCAGTGGAGAGGGCTGGGAGCCCAGGAGGGCTGAGAAGGTGCCCTTTGGGGCACTGAGTCAGCAACGGCCGCCTGTGGACACAGAAGATCCTGACTACAGGGCTGAGTCACACAAATAACTGGAATGGTTGTTTAGATCATAATGAATTCCCAGAACCTTTCTGAGCTGACCAGCAGGCTCAGACACTTTCCCTACCCTCAGTGAGGTCTAGCTTTTTATGAGTTATCAGAAGGGAGGAAACTTGACCTGGGCTGGGGGGAGGGAGGACCAGGGTTCAGGGATCCTCACCATCTCCATTACCAGACTTTGAAGGCTGTTTATTGACCTTCATGTGTTCTTAAGAAGGTGCAGACAAAGAAGGGCAACATGGACAGACTGCACAGCAATCATACCAAGGAATGAGATGCAGGCCAGGGCCTCTAGTGCCTCTTAGTATATGGTTAGGGTGAGAATGGAAACTGATTGGCCAGGGATCTCAGGCAACTCATCTTCTCCGGAAGTGTACTAAGCCATCTGTGTTTCTCAGATACAACAAGATATGTAAATCTAGCATTGACAGAAACTGTATGGGGAAGAACGAGTTGGTATGATTGGTAGACCCATTGTAGTTTGCATCTACTAAGTCCAATGTCTCTCCATAATGCTGGCTCTTAGCTCCATTGGAGTCTTCTGTGAATGTTTTATTCAAAACATCAACTGCACTCGAGGTTGGATCCCAGTGGTTTTGTCTGAAGATTCCAACCTTGGGACTTGGTTCTTTCTCCTTGATATCACATCCACTGTGAATGCCTCACCAAGGTCTGTGACTAGGTCTTAGTCCCATTTTATTTTTGCTTATGCTCTAAGCAGCAGTACAAACTTGAGCACAGAAGAATTGCTAGAGCTCTTTAAGACAGATCTCTGGGCACCAGCCCCGGAGTTGCTGTGGTAAGGCCTGGAAAGAGACGTGCTTATGGACCCTGGAGACTCATATGCTGCTGCCTAGGGTCACTCTCTGAGAACCACTGTTCCAAGGTAAGGTTCTGAAATGTAGTTTTAGACCAAAGATCCATCAGAAAATCTCTTGAAAAGCTTTGCCAGAGAAGGCAAAAGAAACTTGTTATGATTTCAGGAATCATTAGATCTGAAGAAATTCAGCCATGAGCTTATTTGGTTAAAAAGCTTCCTGATTCTGCTATTCTGCTTCAAACCAGAATTTCCAGATGGAGAAAGAGTTAGAAGGTAGTTGGAAATGGCTGAACCCTGGGGACTTCGCACTGGAGTTACCATCCCAGCAGTCTAGTTCACCCAGATACTGCCAGCACCCTAGTCTCTTTCTCCACCCACGGGATGAGACAAGTATGGGCATGTTTTCAGTCCACTTTCTGATGCCCTGCACACGGCAGAACCCATCCCAGTGGTCCAGCATACCCAGAGACTGCCAAGACCCCAATACTAGTCCTGCCTCCACCAACGGGAAGAGGACAACATTGAAGTATTGGACCTGCTTGTACCCATCAGAACGGAACCTGGGACCCACACCCACCAGGAGAGGAAGAGACTCCTGTACCCACTGGAAGAAGGGTTGGGAAGAAGACAATATAGAAACACATTCAACAACAGAAAAACCTATATGACACCACCACAGTATAGGGACTCTATGCCAGCAAGACCTGAATACCCCAATGCAGATGAAGCAGAAGAGATTGACCTTGAAAATAACTTTATGAAAATAATAGAGGACCTCAAAGAAGTTATGAGAAAATCCCTTAAAGAAATGGAAGAAAAAACAGACCAAAAAAAAAAAACCTCAAGAAATCAACAAATCTCTTAAAGAAAGCCTAGAAAAACAATCAAACAGATGAAGGAAACAGTTCAAGATCTGAAAACTGAAATAGAGACAATAAAGAAAACAAAAACTGAGGGAATGCTGGAAATAGAAAAGCTAGGTAAATGATCAGGTATTACAGATGCAAGCATAACCAACAGAATACAAGAGATGGAAGAGAGAATCTCAGGTGTTGACGATACACTAGGAGAAATAGATTCATCGACCAAAGAAAATCTTGAGTACTACAAATCCTTAACACAAAATATTCAGGAAATATGAGACACTGTGAAAAGACCAAACCTATAAATAAAAGGTGTAGAAGAAGGTGAAGAAACCCACCTCAGAGGTGCAGAAAACATATTCAAAAAATCATAGAAGAAACATTTCACAACCTAAAGACATGCCAATGAAAGTATAAGAAGCTTACAGAACACCCACCAAATAGAGTGAACCACAAAAAAGTCCTCTTGCTACATAATATTCAAGACCCCAAACATACAGAATAAAGAAAGAATATTAAGAGCAGCTAAGGAAAAAGGCCAAGTAACATGTAAGGCAAACCTATTAGAATTACACCTGACTTCTCCATGAAAAGTCTGAAAGTCAGAAGGTCCTGGATATTCTACCAACACTAAGAGACCATGGATGCCAGCCCAGACTACTATACCCAACAAAGCTTTCAATCACTATAGATGGAGAAAACAAGATATTCCATGACAAAACCAGATTCAAACAATACATATCCACTAATCCAGCCCTACAGAAAGTTCTGGAAGAAAAACTCCAGCCCAAGGAAGATAACGACAACCAGAAAAACATAGGAAATAGATAGTCCCACTTTACCAATAGCCAAAAGAAAAAAGGGTTGGAAATCCAAACACAATTCCACAACCACCAACAAATCCAAAACAAACAAGAATAAAGAATCAATGGTCACTAATATCCATCAATATTAATGGTCTTAACTAACCTATAAAATGGCACAGGCTAACATAATGAATTCGAAGGCAGAATCTATCCTTCTGCTACATACAAGAAACACACCAACTTCAGAGACATATGGTACCTCAGAGTTAAGGGTTGGGAAAAGATTTTCCAATCAATGGTCCCAAGAAACAAGTGGGGTAGCAATCCTAGTATCTAACAAATTAGACTGTAAACTAAAACCAATTAAGAGATGAAGGAGGCTATTTCATATTGATCACAGGAGAAATCCATCAAGATGAAGTCTCAATTCTGAACATCTATGCCCCAAATACAAAGGCATCCACATTAGTAAAATAAACATTACTAAAACTGAAATCACACATAAAACCTCACACACTTATAGTGGGAGACTTCAACACCCCACTCTCACCACTAGACAGGACCACCAGACAGAAATTTAACAAAGAAAAAAAGGAAATAGTAGAAGTTATGACCTAGTTGGGTCTAACAGACTTCTATAGAACATCCCATCCAAACATGAAAGAATATATCTTATTTTCAGCACCACATGGAACCTTCTCTAAAATTGACGGCATACTTGGCAACATAGCAAACCTCAACAGGTACAAAAAAAATTGGAATAACCCCATGTACTTATCAGACCGCCATGCTTTAAAGTTAGAATTCAACAACAACACAAATTGCAGAAAACCTACAAACTCATGGGAATTGAACAATGTGCAATTACACCATTCCTGGGTCAAGGAAGAAATAAAAAAGAGATTAAAGACTTCCTAAAATTCAATGAAAATGAAGACACTACATACCTATGAACACCTGATTTTTAACAAAGAAGTTAAAATTATACAATGGGAAAAAAGAAAGCATCTTTAACAAATGGTGCTGGCATAAATGGATGGTGGCATGTAGAAGACTTCAGATAGATCCATAAATATCACCATGCACAAAACATTAAGTCCAAATGGATCAAAGACCTCAACATAAATCCAGTCACACTGGACCTCTTAGAGGAGAAAGTAGATGGTACCCTCGAACAAATGGGTATAGAAGATGACTTCCTGAACAGAACACCAGTACAGACACTGAGATCAACAATTAATAAATGGGACCTCCTGAAACTTAGAAGTTTCTATAAGTCAACAAGACAAAACAGCAGCCCACAGAATGGGAAAAGATATTCACTAATCCCACATCTGACAGTGGGCTGATTTCCAAAATACACAAAGAACTCAAGAAGCAGGTCACCAAAACACCAAATAATCCAATTAAATAGTGGGGTACAGAACTAAATAAAGAATTCTCAATAGAGGAGTCTAAAGTGTCTGATAGACACTTTAAAAAGTGCTCAACATCCTTAGTCAACAGGGAAATGCAAATCAAAACAACTCTGAGATACCATCTTACTCCTGTCAGAATGGATAAATCAAAAACACCAATGATGGTTTATGCTGAAGAGGATGTGGAGAAAGGAGAACACTCCTCCACTGATGGTGGGAGTGACAACTCCTACTACCATTTTGGAAATCACTATGGAGATTAAAATGGAAATCAGTCTACCACAAGATCCAGCAGTTCCACTCTTAGGCATATACCCAAAGATACACATTCATACAACAAGGACATCTGTTCAACCATGCTCATAGCAGCATTATTTTTAATAGCAGAACCTGGAAGCAACCTAGATGTTCCTCAACTGAAGAACGGTTGGAGAAAATGTGGTGCATTTTCACAATGGAGTACTACTCAGGAAAATAAAAATGTTATCTTGAAATTCTCAAGCAAATGGATGGAACCCAGTCACAAAAAGACAAACATGGTATGCATTCACTCATATATGGATTTTAGACATGGAGCCAAGGGTTACCAGCCTACAAGCCACACCACCAGAGAAGCTGGGAAACAAGGAGGACCCAAGAGAGACATACATGGTTCCCCAGAGAAGGGGAAAGGGGACAAGATCCCTGAGCAAATTGGGAGCATGGGGGGAGGGGGGAGGGAGCTAGGGGAAAGAGAAGTGGAGAAGAGGAGGGGAGAGGAAGACATGAAGGAGCAGGAAGGTTGAGTCAGGGAAGAATAGAGGAGAGCAAGATGAAAGATACCATTATAGAGGGATCCATTATAGGTTTAAAGAGAAATCTGGCACTAGGGAAATGTTCAGAGATCTACAAGAATGATCCCAACTAGCAATCTTAAACAACAGTGAAGAGGCTACCTTAAATTCCCTTTCCCAATAATGAGATTGATGACTACCTTATATGCCATCCTAGAGCCTTCATTCAGTTGCTGATGCAATCAGAAGCAGACATCCACAGTTAAACATTGAGCTGAACTCTGTTATATAGAGGGAGGAGTGATGAGCAAAGGGGTCAAGACAAGGCTGGAAAAACCCACAGAAACTGCTGACCTGAACAAGGTGGAGATCTTGGACCCCAGACTGATGGCTGAGAGGCAAGCATGGGACTGATCCAGACCTCCTGAAGTGGGTGTCAGGCAATCTATGGGGGTTTTGGGTAGTAGATCAATATTTATCCTTGGCACACAAATGGATTTTGGGAACCCATCCCACAAAGAGGAATGCTTTCTTAATTTGGACACTTAGGGGAGGGCCTGGGCCCTCCCTGGAATGAAATGACAGACTCTAGAGATCCCCTGTGGAGGGCCTTAACCTCCCTGGGGAATGGAGTGGGGATTCGGTTGGGGGACTGGGGCTGTTGGGGGAAGGGAGTGGGTGTGGAGGAGAGGGAGAAAAAGCTGGGACTGACATGGGAAGCAAGCTTGTTCCTAATTTAAATATATAATGAAAAAGTGTAAAAAAAAAAGTAACCAATTTCCAGGATTCCAACATGAAGAATGCTTGCAATAAATTGCCATTTGAAGAAGCTAAAAAAGAAGAAAGAAAAATGTTTAAGATGCATAATTTTCCAGATTCAAGAACCTGATTCTAGAATTGTTCATTGAACCTACGTCACAATAGGATAGATCACATCATAATGGAAACATATGTGAGAAGACGAGATTACACAGCTAGATAGGAAACCAGAGAAAATCAGGAGCCATTCCTCTCTTTAAAACAAAGCAACTATCCAGCAGTCCAACAGAACAGGTTAATCATTTCTAAGGGTGTCATGCCCAATGTCTTAGTCACTTTCAGTAGGCTTAACCTCTTAATATCTCTGCCCTCTCAGCTCATGAACCTTTGAACACACAAGTCAAAGCATAGTCGCTCCCTGAACCAGCTCCTCCTGGTACCCACCTACCATGCTTTCTGTCCTCTAAAGAACTCTCTATCACCTCAAAGAAAGTCAGAACTCTCTTGTTGTATAAAGTCTGCTTTATTCTGGGACCTTCTTTCTCTTAGACTTCATGACTTACGGCTTTCTTCTTTCTCCCTGGGCTCCAGAAGGAGGATATGAGAGCTGAATCTACTTTCTCATGCTCCCTTGCCTTATCCACAAAGCTTACTTGGTAGTGAATGACCTCCAGCCATTTTTTTTAAGAAAGCATCTGATGGACAGCCTTCAGACGTTGTAAGAGCATCTTCTCCACACTGTCCCTGAACCTTCAGGTAGAACTGAGTTCTCCCCTTTGTGCAACCTACCAAGCTTTGCTTGCATGTGAGCTGTTCAGTTCACATCTGTAGTCACAGGTATGTGGCCGGCAAGGGTGTGTTTAGCACAGCCTTAGCGTCTGATGCACACAGTACGACTAGCTGCAGGAGTTGAGAGTACGTGGCATGTGGGTGGCTAGAGAGAGGAACGTAACCCCTGTGAGAAATCTAAAATTGGTATAGTGAGGGACCTATATATTTAATAAATTAGATGGGTTCATGCAAATCCTAGGTTTGTCTGCTGTGAGACCTGAAATACCTTCAGACCCTGTGCTCTTCTGTTTCCACTAGTAGCCTTAGTTTGTTAATCCCACAAATTCGAGAAGAAAGACCACCTACACAAATCATGACTAAATTAACTAAAGCAAGCAATTAATTAAGGCATTCTTTTTTTATTCGTGTACACAGGCTGCCTCCCACCAAGGCAGGATTCAAGGAGTCAGCATTGGAAGTACGGAAAAGAAAGTTTTTATAGCTCAAGGGCAGAGGGTTTGGCAGCTGGTTTACAGAGGCAGGACGCAAGCACAGCAAGTTGATCATAATAACCTCCTGGAACAAAGACATGGGGGCAAGGTGGTCATAGCAAGGTAGTAACAAGATAGTCATAACAACAGGTGGTCATATCAACCTTTAGAAAAAAAGGCACGGTTGCTATTTCTAGAACCATTTTTAGTTAAGACTACAGGTAGGGCACAGCCAAATCTTTGAGAAAAGAGATTTAATCCTAAACAGGAATGAACCTAATTTGTCTGTGCTATAAGATGGCTTTCAAGCCCAAGATGGAGGCAGACTGGCTCGTCAAGTTATTACCAAAGAATTGCTATAAACCCTGAAGGGAAGATAGGAATGATAGACACCGGGCCTTTGTGTGCTGCTGACTATCCATGCACCCCTTCCTGTTACCACTCTCTGCATGTGCTTTAAACTACTGGTGTTCCTTCTAGTATAGACCACTCCTCTGTGAAGGGACTAATTGCTTACTTGTTCTTTTCTGAAGGTAATCACCTAGGCTTCTGTGAAGTTAGGGGCAGAGAGGACAGGAGGCAGGAAGGAGCCATTCCAGGAAGGTTGTTCTTGCCAGCAAAGGAGAGAATGGACAACTTGGCTTTGCTCTCTCTGTACTCATGTCTGTCCTCATCAGCCTGGCTATTAGCATTTGAGTCTAAGCCAGTCTTTCTTTGATAGCCTGCAGAACTCCAGTCTAATGCAGCCTGCCCCTTCACATGCCCTTGTTAGGAATTCCTCCATGAAAGGAGTAGAAGTTTCCAGTTGCTGGCTGTCTCAGATATTTTAGAGGTTTTTTTTTTTTTTTCCTGTATGATTTTGCCACCTTTCCTCAGGATGAAAGGCAAAGACCTTTCTTCAAAAAGGTCCAAGCCCTAGAAGAATGGCAGGAACACACATACTTAAATTTTCAAATTGTATTTTAATTTTTAAAAAATGCATATTTCAGGCTAACCTTTAACTTGTGATCTTCCTGCCTCAATGTCTTCTGCACATCCCACCACAACTGGTCATGCATACTTTAAATGAGTTTGCCTGCACATGGGCCCTTAGCAGCTTCCACTAAGCCAGATATTGGGTTCAACCACCCAGAAGGACTGAGGCTTGGAGAATTAGCTCCCGGAGGCAGTAATGACAGCAGAATGACAGATCCTCAGTGGCATCATCATAGGAATGCTTGCAGAGATGTCCCCCAGCGCTGGGAATGGAAGAATCAGAACGTGAAAACTATTGTAGCTGGGCACTGTGAATACTTCCCATTGCCTGGAGGCAAGGGTTTTGATAGTTCATGCAGACTGGACGTGAAACAGTTAAGTTGTTCAATCTAAACTTCTGCAGCCAACAGGAACATTTGATGTTCTGCCCAGGAAGCTTATCCCAGAGTGAATAATTCCCTCACAGCAGGGGAGCCTTTTCTCAGGTTGAACTCTGTCTGGAAGTTGCTCTTTTCTTGTCAGAGAGCCAGGGGCAATCTCTTCCACCCTATCCTTTCCCCCCACCAAGAGCAGAGAAAGGGCGGCCTAACTCCCAGCGGGCCTCTCAGATCACACACAGCAGAGTGCTGAGAGACACTGCCTGGCTTTCTGCACAAGGCAGGAAAACAAGCCTCCTTACCAGCCGCTGAGGACCCCTTGTACTGCTACCCCATGGAACAGGATATAGGGCTCTCTCCCACCAAAGGGATGCTAATCATTTTTACAAGTAAAGTTTCCTTAAGTAGCCACTTTTTTAGGACATTGGCTCAGCAATGGTTGTTTCCATTGCCCACAGGTTACTTGTTTAAGAAGAGTTCATCAGTTCTCAGAGAAACGCCAGGAAATAAGTTTAGTAGGCTACACACTGAGGTGGGGGGAAGTTTACTGAGCTGTTCAGAGGGACATGACTAACTTACCACACACAGAGCCCTGTTTCATTCACCTAGCTCCTCTGTGAGTCCCCGACCTTTGCCCTAACTTCTAAAATGCATTCACTCCCTTCTTATGCTCTAGTTTTTGGAATTTCCATGCACGACGCATAAGCCACTCCAAAGGGAAGAGCTGAGCCTTACAACAACAGTAATAAAGTCAAAGAACCCAATAAAAAATGAAAAGGGCAAATTGTTTGAATAATCATTTCAACAGAAAAGAAATGAGGATGGCAAATGAGCTTGTGAAAGGAGGTTCAGTATTATTTTCGTTAGGAAAACACCAGCTAAAACCACAGCGATGGGATCCCTGGTAAAGTGCTTGATGTATGAACATGAGAATCTGAGTTTGACACCCAGCACTCACATCAAAAGCTAGGCATGATGGTGTGGTTTGCATCCCAACCCTAAGGAATCAGAGGCAGGTGGGTCCCAGGGGCTCCATGGCCTGCCAGCCTAACCTAGTTGAAAACCAACAGAACCCCAAGAGGAACAACACCATTGTTCACCCTCTGACCTCTGTGTATATCTGTACATATGATTAAATGTGCTGTCCTCCCCAATATCTGCACATGCCCACTTGATGGCTAATGTTAGAGAGCAGTCAGTGGGAATGTACTAGAACAACCACTTGGGAAAATAGTGAGGCAGTTTCTTATAAGGATACATGTATATGAGTACTCATGGCATCTTGTTTGAGCTGCTACATGCTGGTTATGGCTTGACTTTCTTTTGTGTCCTGCTTGTCCAGTTTGGATAGCACATGGTCAGCAGTCAAGGCAAGAGCAGTTCCTTGCCCAAATGCCTAGCTTTGCCATAGTGAAAGCAAACTCCACACAGAGATTCTTCAATGCCCATCATCCTTTCTTTGAGGTAAATTAATGCTGCCAGGAGCAGATGTGTCTCCCTGCCCTGAAAAGCATTATGTTATTAAAACATCTTAAATGCCATATTCTGTATGTCTTAGAAGTGTTTGAAGACCATCTATCTACTTAAAATATATGTTTGACCTTAAAAACGTACTTAACGTGACTTTAAGTCTAATTTGTTATAAATGACTAACTACTAACCTGTCTTTATTATTTTAAGTAGTTTCTAGAACTAAAACTTTGTATCATATTTTTTAATGAGCTGCATAGGTAGAATATATTAAACAAAAGTAGAAATATATATCTCAAAAACAACCTTGAATTTGTATTAATAGACCCTTTATTCTATTGTTTCTATACTATATCCCCCCTTTTTCCCTTCAGAAAGAGATTCCTGGATCTAATCTCCTTGTTCAACTTTTTTCCTGACCATGACCCATAACAACTTGTAAACAAATCCCATAAATGATGTCATCCATCAATAACCCACCAAATGACCAAAAAACATCTACCCTACCTCTTGGGAATGTGGGCATCATGTTCTCTAGACTGCTTTCTGTTATTTGGGGGTGACAACATATTTAGGGGACCCTGAGAAAACTGGGATAATGGTCAAGTCTGGGGAGAGCTAGCTTGTTATTTGTTGTTTAGTCTCTGTGTGATAGGCAAGTGTAGAGCTAATCTGAAGTCTTGGATAGAGTAGTTTATGAGGCTGGAACTTCTTAACAACCAGCTTCAATGTTATCCTGGATGTAGAATTTTGAGGAAACTGCAACAGGAGAATTTTGAGAGGCTAGATCAACTGGCTACTTGTCTTTATTTGTGTCTGGTCCTTTTTCTGAAAACACATAATTTTTTTTTCCAAGACAGGGTTTCTCTGTATTGTTTGGAGGCTGTCCTGGAACTTGCTCTGTAGACCAGGCTGGCCTTGACTCACAGAGATCCGCCTGCCTCTGCCTCCAGAATGCTGGGATTAAAGGCGTGCACACCAACACCCGGCTGAAAACACATAAACTTTTAAAGGTAGCATATATATCCTTAATAAAGGATATATATGCTACCTTTAAAAAGTATGGAATGTGCAATGTGTACAAGTCAGCTAAAGAAGATTTTTTTTGTTTTATGTTTGAACAAGTAAAGGGCATCTATTAACTTTATGAGCTTGTTTGGACTGTATAACGAAACCTCTATTCATGCCATATGAAAGGAAGGCATGTAATAATAAGTTATGAGACTCTGTAGCCAACATGTCTCATCCAGTCTCAGAACTGTACCCGTAGTAGAGGGATCAGCATACACATCACCTGTCCTGTAGTCTTTTTTGCTTTCTTTTTTCATGTCTGTAGTCAAGATTTTAAGGAGTTCTCACCAATCACATCTGATCTTCATTAAATTTTGAAGAGACCCATAACATTTTCCCTCCTGAGGAAACAAAGGTAAAACCTCTCCCCCAAAACAACATATTTTCTGACTTCCATTTTGAAATTAAGACGTTCTTAAAATACATAGGTTGGGCTGTCCCTCTGGCATCATCAGGTAAACAGGCCAGCTTCCCGGCCTGTGTTCCAGAGCCTGCAGATCGCCTGGGAACTGCACAGAGCTCCCAATCCCGGCAGGAGCATCAGGTAAACAGGCCAG
Organism: Mesocricetus auratus; assembly: GCF_017639785.1. NCBI lineage: Eukaryota > Metazoa > Chordata > Mammalia > Rodentia > Cricetidae > Mesocricetus > Mesocricetus auratus. The sequence goes on along the minus strand of NW_024429197.1, from coordinate 43,667,612 downwards.
CTTCCCGGCCTGTGTTCCAGAGCCTGCAGATCGCCTGGGAACTGCACAGAGCTCCCAATCCCGGCGGGAGCCAAGCACCCCAGACTCCAGATCTTCTCTCCCACCAACGATTCCAGGAAACTACAGGAGCCAGGGAGACCAGGGGAGTAGCTGTTCCGGATCAGGTACAACAGGACCCAGCATAGGGTCCAGGGGACCAGGTAGGAGGCTAAGCGCCCCAGATTCCTGTTCTTCTCTACCCACGGACCAGCATTTGGACAAGGCATAGAAGAACCACCAGATTACTGGACTTACTAGCACCCACCAAAAGGGAACTCTGGTCCCCAGACCAGGAAGGGGCTCTTTCTGCACCCACTAGAAGAAGAGATGGGTAAGAGACAATACAAAAGCACAGTCAGCAACAGAAAAACAAATATGACACCGCCAGCTTCTAGAGACTCCACACCAGCAAGACCCCAATATTGCAACGCGAAGGAAGCAGAAGAGAACGACCTTAAAAGCACTTTCATGAAAAAGATAGAGGCCCTAAAACAGGATATTGGAAAATCCCTCAAAGAAATGGAAGAAAAAACAAACCAAAAAATGCAAGAAATGGAAGAAAAAACAAACCAAAAAATGCAAGAATTGGAAGAAAAAACAAACCAAAAAAGGCACGAAATGGAAGAAGAAATGAAGCAAAAAATGCAAGAAATGGAAGAAAAAGCAAAGCAAAAAATGCAAGAATTAGAAGAAGAAACATACCAAATAAGGCAGGAAATGGAAGAAGAAACAAAGCAAAAAATGCAAGAAATGGTAGAAAAAACAAAGCAAAAAATGGAGGAAGAAACAAACCAAAAAAGGCAGGAAATGGAAGAAGAAACAAAGCACAAAATCCAAGAAATGGAACAAAAAGCAAACCAAAAAAGGCACGAAATGGAAGAAAGAACAAACCAAAAAATTCATAAAAGGCAACAAACGGACGAACAGATAAACAGAAAATTGCAAGAAGCAATGCAAACGCTGCAAGGGTTGAAAACTGAAATAGAGACACTAAAAAAAACACAATCTGAAGAAAGGCAGAAAATAGAAAAGCTGGACAAACAGTCAGGCACTACCAATACAAGCATTACCAACAGAATAGAAGAGATGGAAGAGAGAATCTCAAGTGTTGAAGATACACTAGGAGAAATGGATTTATCAACCAAAGAAAACCTTAAATCCAACAAATCCTTAACACAAAACATCCAGGAATTATGGGACACCATGAAAAGACCAAACCTAAGAATAATAGGTAGAGAAGAAGGAGAAGAAATCCACCTCAAAGGGGCAGAAGGCATATTCAACAAAATCATAGAAGAAAACTTTCCCAACCTTAAGAAAGACATGCCAATGAAGGTACAAGAAGCCTACAGAACACCAAATAGAGTGGACCACAAAAAAAAAATCCCCTCGCCACATAATAATCAGGACCCCAAACATACAGAATAAAGAAAGAATATTAAGAGCAGCTAAGGAAAAAGGTCAAGTAACATATAAAGGCAGACCTATCAGAATTACACCTGATTTCTCCATGGAAACTCTGAAAGCCAGAAGGTCCTGGATAGATATTCTACCTACACTAAGAGACCATGGATGCCAGCCCAGACTACTATACCCAGCAAAGCTCTCAATCACTATAGACGGAGAAAACAAGATATTCCATGACAAAACTAGATTCAACCAATATGTGTCCACTAACCCAGCCCTACAGAAAATTTTGGAAGGAAAACTCCAACCCAAGGAAGCTAACTACAACCAGAAAAACATAAGCATTAGAGAATCCCTCTCTACCAACAGCCAAAAGAACAAAGGGGTGAAATTCCACCCATAATTCCACCAACAACAACCATCGCAAATCGAAGAAGGATGAGCAATCAATGGTGATTAATATCCCTCAATATTAACGGCCTTAACTCACCCATAAAAAGACACAGACTAGCAGAATGGATTCGAAGACAGAACCCTTCCTTCTGCTGCATACAAGAAACACACCTCACCCTCAAAGACAGACATTACTTGAGAGTTAAAGGTTGGGAAAAAATTTTTCAATCAAATGGACCCAAGAAACAAGCAGGGGTAGCAATCCTAATATCTAACAAACTAGACTTTAAAATAAAATCAATCAAAAGAGATGAAGGAGGTCATTACATACTCATCACAGGTGAAACCCACCAAGATGAAGTGTCTATCCTGAACATCTATGCCCCCAATACAAAGGCATCCACATTCGTTAAAGAAACATTATTAGAACTTAAATCTCATCTAAAGCCCCACACAGTTATAGTGGGAGATTTCAACACACCACTCTCACCACTAGACAAGAATACCAGACAGAAACTCAACAAAGAAGCAAAGGGTCTAATAGAAGTAATGACCCAACTGGGATTAACAGATATCTATAGAACATTTCATCCACATAAAAAAGAATATACCTTCTTCTCACCACCACATGGAACCTTCTCAAAAATCGACCACATACTTGGCAACATATCAAACCTCAGCAGCTACAAAAAAATTGGAATAACTCCATGCATCTTATCAGACCACCATGCCTTAAAATTAGAATTCAACAACAACACAAATTGCAGAAAACCTACAAACTCATGGAAATTGAATAATGCTCAACTGCACCATCCCTGGGTCAAAGAGGAAATAAAAAAGAAATTAAAGACTTCCTCGAATTCAATGAGAATGAAGACACAACATACCCAAACCTATGGGACACTTTGAAAGCAGTGCTACGGGGAAGTTCATAGCACTAAGTGCTCACATGAAGAAACAGGAAAACAGTTATACCAGAGAATTAACATCACAGCTAAAAGCTCTAGAACACAAAGAAGCAAACTCCGCCAGGAGGAGTAGACGCCAGGAAATAATCAAATTGAGGGCTGAAATCAACAAAGTAGAAACCAGGAAAACAATACAAAGAATCAATGCAACGAAGAGTTGGTTCTTTGAGAAAATCAACAAGATAGACAAACCTTTGTCCAAACTTACCAAACAGCAGAGAGTGAACACGCAAATTAACAAAATCAGAAATGAAAAGGAGACATAACAACAGACTCTGAGGAAATCCAGAGAATCATTAGGTCATACTTTGAAAACCTGTACTCCACAAAATTCGAAAATTTAAAGGAAATGGATGACTTCCTGGACAGCTATCATTTGCCAAAACTAAATCAAGAACAGATAAGCAATTTAAATAGACCTATAACCCCTATGGAAATAGAAGCTGTCATCAAAAGTCTCCCAACCAAAAAAAGTCCAGGTCCAGATGGCCTCAGTGCAGAATTCTACCACAAATTCAAAGAACAGCTTATAACAATTCTTCTCAAAGTGTTCCACACAATAGAAGCAGAAGGGTCTTTGCCAAACTCTTTCTATGAGGCTTCAATAACCTTGATCCCCAAGCCACACAAAGATACAACCAAGAAAGAGAACTTCAGACCAATATCCCTCATGAACATTGATGCAAAAATACTCAATAAAATACTGGCAAATCGGATCCAAGAACACATCAAAACAATCATTCACCACGATCAAGTAGGTTTCATCCCAGGGATGCAGGGATGGTTCAACATACGAAAATCCATCAACGTAATCCACCATATAAACAAGCTGAAAAACAAAAATCACATGATCATCTCACTAGATGCTGAAAAAGCCTTTGACAAAATCCAACACCCCTTCATGATAAAGGTCTTGGAGAGATCTGGGATAACAGGGACATACTTAAACATAATAAAAGCCATATACAGTAAACCAACAGCCAACATCAAACTAAATGGACAGAAACTCAACGCAATTCCTCTAAAATCAGGAACAAAACAAGGCTGTCCACTCTCTCCATACCTTTTCAACATGGTACTTGAAGTTCTAGCTATAGCCATACGACAACAAAGGGGGATCAAGGGGATACAAATTGGGAAGGAAGAAGTCAAACTTTCACTGTTTGCAGACGATATGATAGTTTACATCAATGACCCAAAGAACTCTACCAGGGAACTCTTACAGCTGATTAACACCTTCAGCAAAGTGGCAGGTTACAAGATCAACTCAAGAAAGTCAGTAGCCCTACTATATACAGATGATAAAAGGGCTGAAAGAGAAATCAGAGAAACATCACCCTTTACAATTGCCACAAACAACATAAAATACCTTGGGGTAACGCTAACCAAACAAGTGAAAGACCTGTATTGTAAGAACTTTGAATCTTTAAAGAAAGAAATTAAAGAAGCCCTCAGAAAATGGAAAGATCTCCCATGCTCTTGGATAGGTAGGATCAATGTAGTAAAAATGGCAATCCTGCCAAAAGCAATCTACAGATTCAATGCTATCCCCATTAAAATCCCAGCACAATTCTTCACAGACCTTGAAAGAACAATAATCAATTTTGTATGGAAAAACAAAAGACCCAGGATAGCCAAAACAACCCTGTTCAACAAGGCAACGTCCGGAGGCATCACTATCCCTGACCTCAAGCTCTATTATAGAGCTATAGTCCTGAAAACAGCTTGGTATTGGCACAAAAATAGACAGGCAGACCAATGGAATCGAATTGAAAATCCGGGTATTAACCCACACACGTACGAACATCTGATCTTTGACAAAGAAGCTAAAAATATACAATGGAATAAAGAAAGCATCTTCAACAAATGGTGCTGGCATAATTGGAGACTGGCATGTAGAAAAATGCGGATCGATCCATGTTTATCGCCATGCACAAAACTTAAGTCCAAATGGATCAAAGACCTCAACATAAATCCAGCCACACTGAACCTCTTAGAAGTGAAAGTGGGTGGTACCCTTGAACGAATTGGTACAGGAGACAGCTTCCTGAACATAACACCAGTAGCACAGACAGTGAGATCAACAATTAATAAATGGGACCTACTGAAACTGAGAAGCTTCTGTAAGGCAAAGGACACAGTCAGCAAGACAAAAAGGCAGCCCACAGAATGGGAAAAAATATTCACTAATCCCACATCTGACAGAGGGTTGATCTCCAAAATTTACAAAGAACTCAAGAAGCAAGTCTCCAAAACAGCAAAGGACCCAATTAAGAAGTGGGCTGCAGAACTAAATAGAGAGTTTTCAATAGAGGAGTCTAAAATGGCTGAGAGGCACTTGAGAAAGTGCTCAACATCCTTAGCCATCCGGGAAATGCAAATCAAAGCAGCTCTGAGATACCATCTCACTCCTGTCAGAATGGCTAAAATCAAAAACACCAATGACAATTTATGCTGGAGAGGATGTGGTGAAAGGGGGACACTCCTCCATTGCTGGTGGGAGTGCCAACTGGTTCAGCCACTTTGGAAAGCAGTATGGAGATTCCTCAGAAAAATGGGAATAAACCTACCACAAGACCCAGCAACTGCACTCTTAGGCATATATCCAAAAGATGCCCATTCATATAACAAAGATGTCTGTTCCACTATGTTCATAGCAGCTTTATTTGTAATAGCCAGAACTTGGAAGCAACCTAGATGTCCCTCACCCGAAGAATGGATAGAGAAAATGTGGTACATCTACACAATGGAGTACTATTCAGCAGAAAAAAATAATGGAATCATGAGATTCACAGGCAAATGGATGACACTAGAAGAAACCATCCTGAGTGAGGTAACCCAGTCACAAAAAGAGAAACATGGCATGTACTCTCTCATATATGGATTTTAGACATAGATCTGGGGAGTGCCAGCCTACAATCCTATTGCCAGAGAGTCTGGGAAACAGAAACTTCATTTACTGGCTGGTTAAGTACTGAGCTGAACTCAAGAAAGCCAGTATCAGAGAGGGAGGACTGATGATCAAAGGGATTAAGACTGGGCTGGTTGAACCCCAGAAACAGCTGATCAGTCAAAGGTTAACTCTTGAATCCCAGGCATCAGCCTGGGAATCCAGCATGGGACTGATCAAGACCCCCTGAATCTGGGTGTCAGTGAGGAGGCCTAGGTAATCTATTGAGCCTTGGACAGCAGATCAGTACCCATCCCAAGTATACACACGGTCTCTGGACTCCCATAGAACAATGTGAGATGCACTCTCACCCTGAACTCTTGGGGAAGGGTCTAGGCCCTGCCCTATATGAAATGACAGACTATGGACACCCCCATGGAGGGCCTCACCCTCCCTGGGGGAATGAGGGGATAACGGGGAGGGGGGGGATGGGGGTAGGGCACGGGAGGAGGGGAGGGAAAGGGAGAGGGACCTCGTACTGACTTGTGAAGCAACCTTGTTTCTTATCTAAATTTGAAATGGAAAATAAAAAAAATATTAATAATAAAAAAAAATTAAAAAAATACATAGGTTGGTTTAATTTAGTAGTTTCTTTAATCCAATGTCTCTCAGCAGCTATTGGTTTGTTGTTTTTTTTTTTTTTGTACATTAGTATTTAAAGAAAATTCAAAGTCAACGAAGCATCATACAGGATCCAGATACCCTGTGATGTATGTTCCATCTTTACCTGGATTATTCTTTTTATATTACTCTATTATTTCATTAAAGAATTTGCCTTATTATTTTAAAACTATTTTTATGACTGTCTATAATCATTTTTTTCCTTTTAGCATCTAAGCACATTTTTAAACATACTGTACCTTTTCAGAGGTTTTCTGTGTCTACACCTGCCTTTACTAAGCACCTGCAGCTTCTCTGACAGTATGAGACAAATCTTTTTTTTATTTATTTTACATACCAGCCACAGTTCTCCCTCCCTCCCCCTCCCCTCCACCTTTTCCTCACCCCACTCCCAATCCACTTCTAGGAAAGATAAGACCTCCCATGCAGAGTCAACAAAGCCTGGTATATCAAGGTGAGGCAGGACCAACACCCACACCCACACCCCACACACACACACATCAAGGTTGAGCAAGGCATCCCATCATAGAGAATAGGCTCCAAAAAAGCCAGCTCGTGCACCAGGAACAGATGTTAGTCCCACTGCCAGGGGGCCCACAAACAGACCAAGCTATACAACTGTCACCCATATGCAGAGGGCCTAGTTCAGTCCCATGCATGTACCCCAGCAGTCAGCCCAGGATCCATGAGCTCAGGTCAGCTGATGAGACAAATCTTAAACTGCTGTGTCAGCCACTACACTGGCTCATGCCAGCGCATGGCACCAACATACGGCACAGGCAACTGGGTCCCATCTGCAGACAGCGGTTAGTGGCTTTGCCTCTGTATCCCACCAAGTGCTGACCCACCTGAGCGACTTCGGGAGTAGGAGGACATATCTGGCTCCTTGTTCAGAACTTTTCATAGCTTTCTGAGGCCCTTTGTTTAGATATTCAAGTCTCCATGTTGGACGCCATATATAACGAGTCTCTTTCTGTCCACCAGCCAGCTCCCAAACAATGACATGGACACCTCTTATTAGTTATAAAGCCTTGGCCTATAGCTTAGGCTTGTTCCTAACTAGCTCTTATAACTTAAATTAACTCATGTATATTCATCTATGTTCTACCGCACGGTGTTGCTTCTCCTCCATCTTGCACCTCCTGCTTCCTCTCCTGGCATCTTCTTCACACCTAGATTCCTCCTCCTCTTCCTTTCTTTCTGCCTAGAAGCCCCTCCTATACCTCCTGCCTAGCTTTTGGCCATTATTCAGTTTTTTTGTTACAACAATACAGTGTACAAATATCCCACAACAGTAATGACTTATAGTTAATCCCTACAAGAATTTAATAAAACAGCTCATGAAAAAATGCCTTTGAATAAGGGAAACTGAGCAAAAAAACAAAAACAAAATAACAAAAAATCTCTAAACAAACAAACAAAAAACAAGAGGGGACCAAGCAGTTCTTCCTCTTTCCTTCCTTTCCAGCATTGTGGATGTTGGAAAGGCCTTGGCTTGGGTTTTAGACACCCACTCTCTGCCCTGTTTTTAGGTTGGCTGTGTGATCTCAAGCAAATGTCAGGGTGTCTCTGATCTGAGTTTTCTCCTTCCATAAAATAGTGGCCTATTAAGAAATTGGTAAGACACCACTTGTTTGGATGACATTCTGTATTTCTCAAAATAAGCAATTGATCCTGAGATACTATGGAAGGATGAGTCTATTAGATTGTGCTTTGATTTTTAAAATACATGTAAAACAGACATCCATCGAGGCATTGCCAGATTCAGGCTCTATATTAAATCACTGTGTTTTGTCTGTAACTTAATCCCTTACCTTTGTTAGGAAGCTAAACTGCAGATACATGGATTTGGCCAAAGTCATCAAGCCAGACATTGAGAATTACAGTACTGGCATCTAGGTAGGTGTCGAAAAGCCCAATTCTAGTCCTCTACTTTGGGGTAGCTGTTCAGAGCTTGTTGTACATCCAAATGGATGCAAGTAGATTTTTCTACACTTTAAGCAGTTCTTCACACCAAGCGTGGCTCTTATGTCTTTTACAAGGGGAAGCTGCAGGTTGTAAGTAAGCCTTGCCTTCCACAGTGTCCTTGCTGCCTCTCCCTGACTCTGCCTCTGAGGGTATCTCCCTGTGATTGATGGAAAACCAAACATTATTGCCCATGAATGATTTTTCTTTTACTAATTAGATAGCTGCTTGTTTTTCTGGAAGCTTGGCAAGTTTTCCAATTTGCCGTGGTGGTCAGATCTAGAAGAAATAGTCAGGTAGCCATGGCAACTAGCATCTCTGGCAAACCACCATGATGCTGAGGGGCAAGCATCAAGCAGAGAGTCCAAATATCCCCCCTGCCCTCAAAACTCTGGCCTCAGGTCCATTAGCAGAGCCTCCTTTAGTTTGAAAACTACTTTAATATGATCCAAATGGTACCTGGAAAGGAGTAATAGAGATAAAATGCATAATAATCAGAGAAAGAGTATGGAGAGAGGGAGGAATCATGAAATAATACTCACATGCTGTGCGCCCTGAAGCTATGTGCTCTGAAAGGTGAAATCGTTCACTAACGGTCACACAGGGAGTCAGTAAGGGAACAGATGGGCATGCTGGTCTAGGTGAATTTCTGTTCTACATCTGCTCTAAGTTTCCATCAAGTGCTTCCCCAAGAACATTCTTCTGGTGGAGGAAGAGGAGGAGGTACTAGTCTTGAACCCGAAGTCCAAGGTCTTTCCCCAGGTGCCTACCTTGGTTGGAACCTGTCTTTTCTGGTGGTTCCTAAGATGTTCTAGGCCACAATACCCAGCTCTTCCTTACCTTTATTGTGCCAAGCCCTGGCGCTCTCCGAGCAATTTCTGCTGTGTCCCAGACAATTTCTGGCTGTTGGGTCTAAAACCAACTCTCTTTTTTGCTTTATTGAAAAGATGATCAATTTGAGTGTATGCTCTAATCCCTGGAATGTGTGTCTTATCCGTGATGTTTATGTCCAACTCTTTGCTGCCTTATTGATCCTTGGAAAGTACATTTCTCCATAGGCAGGTTCAGGACAGTCTCAATCTTAGAGATTTTCTTTTTCTCTCCTATCTTACATCTCTGCAAGGTGTCTCAAGTCTCATGAGGTCATCACCTTCAGCTTGGTGATAGTAAGTTGCCAGCATTCTGTGCCTAGTAGGTTCTAGGGACAAAGAGGTCTGGCCTTCCCTAATGCAGGAACCAGAACATCTGCTTCTGTTTTCTCCTTATCTCTCCTTTCCCTCCTCCCCTTCCTTACTCACTCCTCTCCCTACTCTTTCCCTCCTTTCTTTTCTTTCCTATTTTTAGACAGTGTCTCCCTATGTAGCTCAGACTGCTTTAAAACTTTAAAGTCCTTTTGCCTTATCCTCCTCAATACTGGAAATATAGGTGTCCTTGAGTACTGGAAAATCACTAGGGCCTAATGAGTGTGTGGAATAAGAGGTTAGACTACTCCTGGCATTTAGGACTGTGCAATTCCAGTCTTCCTTCTAGCTAACAAAATTCAAATTCCATTAAAAGTTGGGGTCATTGAATCTGCTTCTCACTTCAGAATGGGTGCTGTCACCTTTCACATTGCTACAAATTTGCAGATTTTTCCCCATCCCCCACAGTTTTGATTTGCTCCTTCACTTTTGCTTTGGTTTCCGAGCAGGTGCTTGGTCAGTTTGAAGAACACATTTATTTCTATCTCACGGTGAGTAGAACGGTGGGTGAAGGTCAAGCAGAAATGACGAGGGAGCCCTTGAAGACAGTAAACACGAGCAAAGACGCCTGTGAGGCAAGCGAGTGCCCCTCCTGAGTCACGCTGCCTTTGCTCTTACAATATTACATTATGCTTTGGCCACAATGGATGATGAGGTAATGGGAAGGGCACACAGCTTGCCCCTGCGTCTTTCACTTAAGTAGCTGCGTGATCTTGGGCCAGTCACCCAACCTCTACAAGCTTCCGGTGTCACGTTCTGTCTAACTGAACACTGGAACTTTGTCGGTTCTGGGGATCAGAGATAAGGTAGATTAAACATTGGGGTATTGATGTCTGGAGATGCAAATCTGTATAGAAATGGCTAAATTTGGAGACTTACTTCAAACTGGTGATGGTGGTCAACTGATTTTTAATAAGGGAGTTCAAACAATTGAACTGATTTTAATATTTTAATGATTGGTGCTGCAAGCAGATAGTCACCTGCGGAGGGGGTGAAGCGGTAACGCCAGGGGACATTTTTGGAAGGGAGAATGGAAAAACTCTAAGGGCCAGAGGGTCATAGAACTTGTTTTGATATTGTGTCTTCTAGTGATGTCAGAAGGTACAGCTGTAAAGACTCACCGACATTACTGCCCAAGTAAGGATGACACCAATAGACATGCCTAAGTGGATGCAGAAAAGTCCACAAGTCCTGGACCCTACTCAAAGGACTACAGGCAATTAAGGAATGCTGGTGGGGGAGGGGAGTAGAGTTTTCCCAGGGAAGAGCACACCAATTGTTTGTTTAATACCAAATGGTCAGCCATGAAAATATACATATAGGTAACATTGTGTGTGTGTGCGTTTGTAATAACAATTAGTGAAAAGGTGCCGTAAATTTGAAAGAGAGCAGGGAGAGGGCAGTATGGGAGGTTTGGAGGGAGGAAAGGGAAGGGGGAAATGTTCTCATTAATCTAAAGAATTAAAATAAAAAAGAATGAGTCAGGATTTCCAACTTTACATTATATTAATTAAAATAGATTAACACCTAAATGTAAGAACAAAGACTATGGAAATGTAACCAATTCATAAGTACACATCTTTATCACAAATTGACAGCTGTTGTTTAATAAGACACCACAAATATTAGTAACAAAATAAAACATGGATAACTTGGATTTTGTAGGAGTGAAAGTCTGTTTTGATTTAAAGTACATTATGAAGAAAGAGAGAAGAGTCTTGTATGGCAGTAACGAAAGCATCTGAGAGACTGGGATGTGGGGTTGCGAACTGGAGACCAGCCTGAGCTACATAGTGAGACCTTGTTAAAGTGATGAGGGAAGAGACTGAGAAGAAGACTCAGAGAAGAAGAAAATACCCAAAGTGGAAGAAACATTTGTCCATGTACACATATAATAATGTTTTGTATATGTACAACATATAAATAATTTTTGTCTCAATAACAAAAAGACAAATAACTCAATTTAAAAACTGAGAAAAGATCTGCATACACATAGTTCTGCAAAAATGTATGCAAATGAACAATAAAAATCTGAAATATGTTCAGTATCATTAGCCATCACAGAAACATAAGTAAAAACCACCAGGAGGTGACATCCCATATCCTTATGATGGCTACAATTTAAAAGGCAGTAATAAGTTTTGGGGGGACGATGTGGAGAAGTTGGAACACTCACACTGTGGCAGCAGAACATAAAATGATGCTGCCACTATGGAAATTGGTCTGGCAGTTTCTCAAATGGTTCAAAAACTGTCACTATATGACTCAGCAAAACCTTTACAAGACACTTACCCAAGAGGAATGAAAACATATGTACTCTTGTATGCGAATATTCTTATACACAAATGTTCATAGAAGTCTTATTCACAAAACCTCCAAAGTAGAGCTAATGTGAATATTCACCAGCTGGTATGGGTATAAAGACAGTGTGATTTAAGCAGGCAGGGAGATGAATTCTCATGCATAAGGGGCTGGACATGTTCAAGCCTGAGACAAGCCTGGGCTATAGGATGACCCTGGATTAGACAGACACAAATGACACGGGCAGTTTGTCCACAAAGTAGGATAATATTCCCAGCAATAAAGCAAAATTAAGTGCTGATGTATGTGTCAACATGTATTCAGCTCAAAAATATTGAAAGCTATGAAAGACTGCGTATTGCTTGATTCTATTTCTATGAAGTGCTCGCTCATAATAGGCAACTCCACAGCAGGAAGCAGAGTCATTGTTTAGGACTGAGAGCTGAAGTTATCACATGGGACAAGCATAGGGTACTCGGTTTATTTTCTTTTTGAGACAATAATATAATTGCAATTTTCCTTCTAGCGCTTTCTCCCCTCCAAGCCTTCCCATATACTCTTCCTCACTGTCCTTCGTGTGTGTGTGTGTGTGTGTATGTGTGTGTGTGTGTGTGTGTGTGTGTGTGTGTAGATATTTCTAAATCTAACTGATACAGGATTTCTTTGGCGTGATGATATATTTTAAAGTTGTGGTGATGGTCACACAGTTCTGAATTTCTAAAAAAAAACACGAATTATAAATGTTAAATAAGTAGTTACATGTTGTGAAAATATGTATCAATAAAGCTGTCCTTAAAATAATGTAACCTAGGCAGTGGTGGGGGGGGGAGAGTAAGGATAATTGAGACAGGAGAATAAAGGAAATAAAATCAGTTGACTAAGATTTGATTATAATGTGCTTTTTTTTTTATTTTCCAGTTTAGATTTAGATAAGAAACAAGGTTGCTTCACAAGTCAGTTCCAGGTCCCTCTCCCTTTCCCTCCCCTCCTCCCGTGCCCTCTCCCCACCCCCCCACCACCCCCCACCCGTTATCCCCTCATTCCCCCAGGGAGGGTGAGGCCCTCCATGGGGGTGTCCATAGTCTGTCATTTCATATAGGGCAGGGCCTAGACCCTTCCCCAAGAGTTCAGGGTGAGAGTGCACCTCACATTGTTCTATGGGAGTCCAAAGTCCGTGTGTATACTTGGGATGGATACTGATCTGCTGCCCAAGGCTCAATAGATTACCTAGGCCTCCTCTCTGACACCCAGATTCAGGGAGTCTTGATCAGTCCCATGCTGGATTCCCAGGCTGATGCCTGGGATTCAAGAGTTAACCCTTGTCAGGTCAGCTGTTTCTGGGGTTAAACCAGCCCAGTCTTAATCTCTTTGATCATCAGTCCTCCCTCTCTGTTACTGGCTTTCTTGAGTTCAGCTCATTACTTAAACAAGGGAGTCTGCCTCTTCTTCAATCAGCCACTAAATGAAGTTTCTGTTTCCCAGACTCGCTGGCCATAGGATTGTAGGCTGGCACTCCCCAGATCTATGTCTAAAATCCATATATGAGAGAGTACATGCCATGTTTCTCTTTTTGTGACTGGGTTACCTCACTCAGGATGGTTTCTTCTAGTGTCATTCATTTGCCTGCGAATCTCATGATTCCATTATTTTTTTCTGCTGAATAGTACTCCATTGTGTAGATGTACCACATTTTCTCTATCCACTCTTCAGTTGAGAGACATCTAGGTTGCTTCCAAGTTCTGGCTATTACAAATAAAGCTGCTATGAACATAGTGGAACAGACATCTTTGTTGTATGATGTGCTGGTAATAGGTACATGCTGGCTCTGTTTATGCCAACTTGACACAAACCTGAGAGGAGGAAACCTCAACTGTGAAAATGCCTCCATAAAGTTTATGTAGAGCATTTTCTTAATTAGTGATTGATGTGAGAGAGGGCCTGCCCATTGTGGGTGTCCCTCTCTTGGGTTGGTGGTCCTGGGTTCTGCAAGAAAGCAGGCTGAGAAAGTCATGGTGAACAATCCAGTAAGCAGCACCTCTTGATGGCCTCTGCATCAGCTCCTGACTCCAGGTGCCTCGCCGGCTTGAGTTCCTGTTCTGGATTACTTCAGTGATGGACTCCAGAATGGAACTATAAGCTGAATAAACCCTTTCCTCCCCAGCTTGCTTTTCGGTTGTGGTATTTCACCACAGTCATAGAAACTCTAACTAAGACAGGTTACATGGAGGTTCATTGCAGACATCAGTATTTCTCCTTCTGTATATATTTGAAAACTTCTAACATAAATGTAAAGAAAAATAAATAAATTGCCAAGATGCAATAGGCTCATCACAAAGAGCACTAGTGTTATCGGTGCATCACAGAGCCAACCACCAGATTTAAAGATTAATGCACAGGTTTCTAGCGAAGATATCATATGCCTCAGTTTCCTCTCAGTTCTCCAAAGTTCTCTCTGTAGATGTTGGCACCTTTTCTTCATCCTGATCCCAGAGGTAGGCAGGGATAGCCACACACACATGAAAATGACTCACGCTCTTTATCTGACTCATGGCCCTTCTTAATAACTTTCCACAGAAAAGATGTGTCTCCATCCATTCTCCTTACCTATAGCGACTCGCCGAGACCAGATCTCAGCAAATTCTGCTAAGGTGAAAGAAGCAGCTGGCCATCACCATGCCATTCCTTTCTCTTGCGCCCAGTGGTCATCTCTCCTCCATACTTAGCTTTTTCCAAGGATGCCCATAGATAGTCATTCTTTCTTTTTTAAGGCTCTGTTTTTCTTTTATCATAAAATCTTAAATTTTCTATTTGGATTCCTAACAGCTTGTGGTTCTGTTTTTGTTTTGTTGTTGTTTTTAACCATTTCATATCTGCACTCTCTGCTCTGATGTGAAGAACTCCCATCCACAATGTCCTTCCACATGATCCATGGTCAGGAGTTCTTGATTAGTCTTAACCAACCATGTTATTTCACTTTTCTTCCCAGCAGATGTTTTGAAATGAGCATGCAGTGAAACTCTTGAAAATAATGCATGAGAAGAGATCTCTTGGGAAAAGCTACATTGAGGAACATAAATTTGAATACACACACACACACACATATATATATATATATAAAATTTAAAAATATACATGGGAGAAGAGTTAGAGCAGCCCTTCACCTCTGGACATTCGAGAAACAAAATATGAAGACCAGCATTGCTACCGACCTCTTGTGAGTGAGAGAAGACCGAGAGAATGAGAGGAATGCCACCAACCTGCTCCACTAGATCAAACCTAGAACAAAGCTTCTCTGACCTGCTACTAAAGAAAAGTCTAGCCTTTACCATACAACACAGTTTTCTTTGAATCTTTTCATGGGTAGTATTGTTTTAGAGCTCCCCTGACTCTGGTTTAAGAATCAGTCCACTTCTAATTTCCACCAGCCCTCACTCGTCCTCTGATTAGCTTTGTGAATTTGGCAAGGTACTCACTTTTTTAAGCCCAGTGTTTTTCAAACTTATGCACGTGTCAAAATAACCTAGAGGGCTTGTTAAGCAGTGGATTACTGAATTCCACCTTAGTGGCTCTTATTCATATGGGGGCAAGCTGCTGGGTCTGCAGAGCCTGTATTTCTACCCAGGAAATACTGTCGCTCAGAGGGCCAGACTGGACGTGGGTGGGGAGGTGGTGGGAGTGGACAAAAAAGCCCCATGCCTTAGTTTTTCTGTCCATAGACTATACAAGAGGGCATTTCAGGTTTGAGAGGAGTGAACACGTGGCTGGAGAGTCAGTGTGTTCTACCTGATGCTTGGCCCAGATGTCCAGTTAAGGGACCCCAGCAATTTAAGAAGTCCAGGACTTAGTTTGCCCTCATTCCGCGTATTGGCACACTCTTGCTGAGTTCTGGGCCCTGGTGGAACAGCCTTTCCTAGACAAGAAGAGGCAAGAGAAACTGCCAGTTTGGAGTATTTACTAGGTGTCTGTGGAAGAATCGCCTGAGTGATTTGCTAGGATTATTAAGAAACATCTGAAATGTTGCAAGGTTACGAAACAGATGGGGTAAACAGCCTTTGCCCATCAGCCCTCCATTAAAGTGGGTTGGAGTGTGTCTCCGAATAATCTGAGTGATTTAAAGAGGTGAGACCTTGAGCAGAGATGGAGGCAGGAAGAAGCCTGGCTGGCTTTAAAAGGGAGAAGCAATGAAAGATTAGTTATTAAGTAAATGAAGTTCAGGAAGTGATCCAGCATCGTGGGAGTGGTTAATCACAGGACTGGATGGGGTGGAAGAGTTGGAGGCTGGGATGCTTCTAACCTTTTGAAGCAAAGACAGAGCCATTTGGCAGCAGCTTTTCAGAGTAGAGGCAAATCAGAAGGCTGAAAAAGAGAACCTTTTACATTCTCCGCGAGTTCCTCTTTTCTAAAAGGCCCACTCTTTGTCTGGGGGTTTTGCTGGTTGTTTTAAATTCTCAACTGCAAAGAAGTGTTTCCAATACTGTCTTTGTCTGTTGTAAACACAGATATTCATCAATGCCTTTACATGTGGCAAGCACATCATTTCATTTAGTCCTTTATTGGTCTATAGTTTAGTGTCAATCTTTATACTCAGATGATGAAACAGGATGAGCAACTGTGAAGCAGTTAGATCCAAAAGTAAGTAGAAGAGATGTTAGCATGGACATAAATGATGCTTTTCCCTGCTAAATAATTTGTATCTCTATCATTCCATGTTGTTCTCCCTGAAGATTCAGCTGAGTATTAATATCCCAGTTTCACAGTTATGGAATTGAAGACAGACAAACCACATGGGTGAATATAACCAGAGGTACAAAGCTGAGAAGACAGGATTAAGACTTGGTTTCTCAAAAATAGACAGGGAGACCAATGGAGTCAAATTGAAAACCCTGATATTAACCCACACACCTATGAACACCTGGTTTTTGACAAGGAAGCTAAAATTATACAATGGAAAAAATAAAGCATCTTCAACAAATGGTGCTGGCATAACTGGATGCTGGCATGTAGAAGACTGCAAATAGATCCATGTCTATCACCATGTACAAAACTTAAGTCCAAAGTTTATGTTATCAAAGACCTCAACATAAATCCAGTCACACTGAATCTCTTAGAAGAGAAAGTGGGAAGTACCCTTGAACGAAATGGTACAAGAGACAGCTTCCTAAAACATAACACCAGTAGCACAGAATGGAGATGTTTCTGTAAGGCAAAGGGCACAGTCAACAAGACAAAAAGGCAGTCAATAGAATGGTAAAAGATATTCACTAACCCCACATCTGACAGAGGGCTGATTTCCAAAATACACAAAGAACTCAAGAAGCTAGTCACCAAAACACCAAATAATCCAATTAAATAGTGGGGTACAGAACTAAATAAAGAATTCTCAATAGAGGAGTCTAAAATGGCTTAAAGATACACAAGAAAGTGGTCAACATCCTTAGCCATCAGGGAAATACAAATCAAAACAACTCTGAGATACCATCTTACTCCTGTCAGAATGGATAAAATCAAAAACACTAATGATGGTTTATGCTGAAGAGGATTTGGAGAAAGGGGAAACTCCTCCCCTAATGGTGGGAGTGCCAGCTCCAACTACCACTTTGGAAATCAGTATGGAGATTCCTCAGGAAAATGGGCATCAGTCTACCACAAGATCCAGCAATTCCACTCTTAGGTATAAACCCAAAAGATGCACATTTTGTTCAACTATGTTCATAGCAGCATTATTTGTAATAGACAGAACCAGGAAGCAACCTAGATGCCCCTCAACTGAAGAATGGATGGTGAAAATGTGGTATATTTACACAATGGAATACTACTCAGTGGAAAAAAGTGGAATCTTGAAATTTGCAGGCAAACAGATGGAACTGAAAGAAACCATCCTGAGCAAGGTAACCCAGTCACAAAAAGACAAACATGGTATGTACTCATATATGGATTTTAGACACAGAGCCAAGGATTACCAGCCTATAATCCACACCACCACAAAAGCTAGGAAACAAGGAGGACCCCTGGAGAAGGGGAAGGGGACAAGATCTCCTCAGCAAATTGGGAGCATGGGGGGAGAGGAGAGGGATGTAGGAGAAAGAGAAGGGGAGGAGAGGAGAGGAGAGAAGAGGAGAAGGGAGAGGAGAGGAGAGGGGAGGGGAGAGGGGAGGGGAGGGGAAGGGAGGGGAGGGGAAGGGAGAGGAGGAGAAGGGAGAGGAGAAAAGAGGGGAGGGAGGGGAGGGGAGAGGAGAGGGGAGGGGAGGGAGGGAGAGAAGAGAGGAGGGAGCATGAAAGTTGAGTCAGGGGAACAATAGGGAAGAGCAAGATAAGAGATATAGTAGAGGGAGCCATTAAAGATATAAAGAGAAATCTGGCACTAGGGAAATGTCCAGAGATCTACAGGTATGAGCCCAAATAACAATCTAAGCAGTGGAGAGGCTACCTTAAATGCCATTCTAGAGCCTTCATCCTGTGGCTGATGGAAGCAGAGGCAGACACTCACAGCTGAATACTAAACTGAACTTCTGGAATCCAGTTGCAGAGAGTGAGGAGTGATGAGCAAAGGAGTCAGTACCAGGCTGGTTAAATCCACAGAAACAGTTGACCTGAACAAGGGGGATCTCATGGACCCCAGACTGATAGCTGGGAAACCAGAATAGGACTGATCCAGATCCCCTGAATGTGGGTGTCTGTGAGGAGGCCTCGGCAATCTATGAGGCCTCTGGTAGGAGACCAGTATTTATCCCTAGCATATGACTGGACTTTGGGAACCCATTCTACACAGAGGGATGCTCTCTCAGCCCAGACACACAGGGAGGGTCTAGGCCCTGCTCCAAAGGATATGACAGACTCTGAAGATCCCCCATGGAAGGCCTCACCCTCCCTGGGGAGTAGAAATGGTATGGGATAGGAGGTTAGTGGGGGGCAGGGGAGGAGGGTAGGGAGAGGAAACTGAGACTGAAATATAAAACAAGCTTGTTTCTAATTTAAATAAAAAATAGGGAAAAAAGACTTGGGTTGTCTCCGCCAATACTTACTGATATTGAAAATCACTGATGACTGTCCTTGAAGGTAATTCTGAACATATTTCTCATCTCTGACATCCAACAAGAGACAGAAAAGTTTCTGTTATCTTTCTCACCTGTTTCTTACAAATCGCTTTTCTTTTACCCTTTCTCTTTTTTCTACTTCTCCATTTCCATTATTTTTTGCTTCCAGGGTAAGGTTGACCTCTGCCAGCTGCTCCTTCCTGACACTCCTCTGTCCAGTGCTGCTCCAGATAACATGGGAGCATGGAGTAGTATACTGTTTCTCCTGTGACAGGTTTACTTCATTGAGTATAATGTTCTTAAGATTCATCCATCAGCATGTACCTTAGTTAAAGTTTCTATTGCTGTGACAGACACCATGACCATGGCAACTCTTATAAAGGAAAACATTTAATTGGGACTGGCTTACAGGTTCAGAGGTTTATTCCATTGTCATCATGACAGGAAACATGGTGGCATGCAGACAGACACGGTGCTGGAGAAGTAGCTGAGAATTCTCAGTGGGAAGAGAGAAAGACATCTCTGAATTGGGCATTTGAAACCCCAAAGTCTACCCCCAGTGACATGCTTTCTCAAACAAGGCCACACCCACTCCAACAAGGCTATACCTCCTAATGCCTTTCCCTAAGCATTCAAAGTATATAATGTTATGGGGGCCATAATGCAGAAATGCATTCATTCTAACTCCAAAAGTCCCCATATTCTATCAGTCTCAGGCCTGTTTAAACATCCAAAGTTCAAACACTCTCCTGAGATTCATGCAATCTATTAACTGTACTCCCCTATGAAATTAAAATAAAAAAGCAAATCACATACTTCCAACATGCAGTGGCACAGGATGTAGATTACTATTCCAAATGGGAGAAAAGGAGCATAGTGAGAAAATATTGGACCAAAGCAAGACAAAAAACCAGCAAGGCAAAGTCCAAATTCTACATTTCCACGCCCACTGTCAGAGGGTTCTCAGATAGCCAGCTCTTTTCAGCTTTGCTGATTGCACCACACTTCTGTCTTTTGGGCTGGTTCCACTCCTGCTATCAGCCTTCTTAAGTATCCAAGGAGATCCTCTGGCATCTCCAACATCTTGTGATCTCCAAGACACTCCAGGCTTTACCTTCACAGATTCACAAAATGGCCTCTCTAGGCCTCCACGTAGGGATACCCCCGGACATATGCCTGGCCTCAGTGGCTTTCCTTAGTCGTGAAGAGAGATTCCATAACTCCTTCTTGTATCTTTGACCAGAATCTGTAGCCTGTGTCCAGAACCTCGTGGGTAAAGCTGCCAAGTTGTTGCTTGCCAGGAATGGAACTTGGTCCCCTTGTTCATTTACATATCCACCAGCTTTCTGTTTTGTAAGGTTTTTCCTTCACTGCCTAAGCTCAGCTGTTCTGGAATTCCTTCTGTAGACCAGGCTAGCCTCTAACTCAGAAACCCACCTCACTCTGTCTCACGAGTGCTGGGATTAATGGCATATGCCACCACTCTTTAATTCATAGTGTATGCTGGGGAAGTGCTCTGTAACTGAAGCTGTATTGTTATTTTGTAGCCTTTGGTTGACTCACCCACATATATGAGCTTGATCACCATTTGGTAGAAGTGCTCTCAAGACCTTGTGACTTCTTTGTTTTGATCACTATCACTTTCCTCCAAGTTGAGATGTCAAATTTTATTCTCTTCAATTCTTTGTTGTCAAGTTAAGGGTCTTACTACATATCCCTGACTGTCCTAGAATATGCATGTAGACCAGGCTGACCTTGAACTCGCAGACACCTACCTGTTTCTGCCTCCTGAGTGCTGGGATTAAAGAAAAGTGTGTACTACCACCCACAGACCAAACAATTAATTTTTTGTATTATTTTGTACTGGGCAACTTTGTTAACTCATTTGTTAACAGCTTGGGGATAGATAGAACCATTTGAATTTTCTGCATATAAAGCAATGTCATCTGCAAACAGACACAATTTTACTTCATACTTTCCAAAATTTTTTGTTTCATTTTTTTCCCTAAAGGTTTTGGCTAAGACTCCCACAAACTATATTTAATAGAAACAATAAAGGCAGCTGTAAGGCAGAATTTTATGTCCTACCAGCCACTCCCCCAAATAACCACACAGAGACTTAATATTGATTCTAAATGCTTAGCCAATAGCTTAGGCTTGTTTTTAGCTAGCTCTTATAACTGAACCACTTCTACTAATCTGTGCTGCCTCACAGCTTATTTACCTCATCTGTGTACTACCCATCCTCCTCACTCTGCATCTCATGGTGTCTCCTCCTGACCCTTGAGACTGTCCCTCTTTTTCTCTGCATTCTCACTGCCCCCAAAATCCTGCCTAACCATTGGTCAATCCACTTGCATATTAACAAAAAGAGCAACACATCTTCACCGTGTACGAAAGGATTATTCCACAGCAAGCAGCATCCGTGTCTTACTTGTTATCCTAAGGGAAAGCTTTCAGTTTCTTCACAGCACAAGATCAGCTGTGAGTTTTTAAATATACAACCTTCACTGTATTTACTGGCTCCTTTCTATTTCTAGCCTTTGAAGTATGGATTTTCACTTTTTAAAAATAATATATTGGCTGCTTGGTGCAGAATGAGTTGGATTAAAATGAACTGATAGCAGACAGGTTCATTTGGAAACCATTGTAATATTTTAAATGAAAGACATAGGCCTGAATTGGGTAGTATGTAAGAATAGAGAGGATAACATAGTAAGAAATTTTAGGAAGGACCAATGTATTTTAGGAATGTTGCCAGAGTCAACAGGGTCAGAGCCTGCTCCCTTAAAGCCCTCACAAGCAAGATTTACCCAGCTGTCCTCAATAAAGAGTTTCATAAACAAGTATTTTGAAGAAAAGATTTATTCAATGTGTCCACATTGGCAAGATCCATTGACCTCCAAGTCATCTTTAGGGGTCAACCCTTTTGTCCTCCCTTATAAACCTATGACATAGGTTTGTAATCTCAGTGCAGTTTCAGAGAGTTTGTAATAGGAGATGGGAGAAGCCTCCTCCTGTAGCATGGCTGATGTCATTGCACAGAGCAGATGTGGCCCCAGCTGTAGCTGATTCTACTCCTTGCTCTTGTTCCTTAGCAGTTTGCTTAGCACAGCGACCTCCAGGAATTAACATCTAGGAGCCTGGGGCTCCTTAATATGGAAGAGACAAGAGATCCCAAAGCCAAGACCAGTGGGCCTGGCTCCTGTTTCTGGGCCTGGCAACACAGTCTTTCAACACACTGATCACCTGCTGAAGGCTTGGCTTCCCATGCAGGGGACCTTTGCAAAGAAAATGATATTTCTGTTGCTTTTACTACGTAAAAATGCAATCTGACTTTTACCACTGTAGAGATTTGTGGACAGGCAGGAGGATTTGGGTCTAGCATGCAGAGGTCAGTATCTCAGTGACTGTTTTTCCTGTAAATAGCAGGTCTGTTAGGGCAGTGGGTCATATTAATTAGCATGGGGCTATTTGTTTGCCCTGCCCTATTAAATAAACTTAGCAAGCTTGTGATTCTGCCCTTTTATTGCTTGTATAGATCAGGTAAAAGATTATAGGAAGTGCATTCCAATGTCACAAATAACTGTTTCCATTAAGCAACTAGCAAGAAAACATTCTAATCCATCAAAGCCTGACTCAGATGTCATAGTTTGCATCCAAATCTATGCCTATCTCATGTGTTTGGGTCCTCAACATATTTACTTCCATTATGTGTCTGATGGGATCACATTTTGAGCTTCTCAAAGGCAAAAAATGTGAGTAGGATTCTGATTTCTACCTGGCTTAGCGCCAAACAAGCGCCTCGTCCATACTTTGTGATTAAAGAATTATTGTATAATTTAATTGTTTCATTAACACAATGCTCTTCCCCTCACACTACTCTCAGAGAGGATTTCTTAGAGACTTGTATTTGTTTCCTGGGGCTTCCTAACAATGTACCACTAACTAAATCTTAAACAATAGGCAGCTGTTGTCTATAGTACTGAAGGCAGCAAGTCTGAGATTAAGGTCCACACAGTGCGTTTCTTCTGAAGGCTGTGAGGGAGAGTCAGTCTCCAGCCCTCTCCTAGTTTCTGGTGGTTTCAGGTAATGCTTGGCATACTGTGGCTTTCACATGTAGGGCTCTTCATCTCTGTCTTCATGCTTATGTGGCGATGCCCCTCTGTGCATACAGAACATTTCTCTTTTACTAAGGACATCAGTCTATTGGGTTTGAGGCCCATTCTAATCCAGAATGCTCTCATTAATGCATTACATCCTCACTGACCTTATTTCCTAACAGTGTAAATTTAGGGGTATCTGCAGTGAGGCTTCCAGTCATGAATTTGAAGAGGACTTGACTCCTCTCATGACAGCTGTTTTATATTTACTAATTTTTTTGCATGATCTTCTGTCCTGTCTATAAGCATATTTTAGAAATGGCTCTGCTCCACAAGAAAGTCATTCCTACTTCCTGAGCTCAAATCTCTCATCTACAACACGAAAAGCTGAAGAAAACAACCTATAATAAATAAACAACATCCCAGCTCTGAGATCCTTGGAAATTTCTAGGAACCAATACCCTCCAGGCTTGCTCTTTCCCAGCATCTCTCTAACCTCTAATCAACAGCAGACCTAGCCATTAGGCAATTTTTCTGTCCCCTTTTGCTAATGTCAGCTCCTTTACTTTGGGGGTTCTTGTTGCCCAACATTTCACATGTTAGTTAATGTAATTATGTTCACTGCCGTTGTCACTGATGGTTGTGTTACCCCTTTGTCCCTGTGACAGAACATCTGAGGTAAGGAGCTTGTAAGGAGGGAAGATTTATTTTGACTCACAGCTAGGCTCAGCCCATGGCCCACTTGCTCTAGGCTGTGGCAAGGTCTAACATCAAGGTTGGGAGCATTTGCTATTGTGAAGCTGCTAACCTCATGGTTATCAGAAAGCCAAAAGATAGAGCACCTGACTGAGATTCCAATATCCCCTTGGAAGGTACAGCCTGATGACCCAGCTTCCTCTAGCTGTGTGCACCCTTTAAAGGTCCTACCATTTATTTCCCTATTGTGACCAAGCTTTAACCCATGAGCTTTTGAGAGGCATCTATGATCAAATCATAACAAGGATAGCTCTCATCGATTATTCAATGATTTGAATAAATTCATACAGTATTTCACTCCACTTTTTTCTCTATGTCAAAGTGCACTCATCATTTAGTTTTGAATGTCACTGAGGAGGAAATTACCTAAACATACTGAACACTGGCCATATAGGGGTGTCAAAATGACATTCTAGCCTTCCCAGCTCTGCTGCACTAAGGAACTAGTATGTCAAAATGGTCTATCTACATTTTGTTCATCTCTTTCATCCTTCTGATTTCATATATTTTCCTCTAGGCACATCATATCTATATGTCATTATTAATATTCACTCCTGCCTTCATTCTTCTGTCTTTTCATTTTTTGCTCCTGCTCTGGATGGCCTTCCCTTATCATCCCCCATTCATCTGCAAAGTCCCAGACAAAATTCACACACATGTGCACACACACACACACACACACACACCCATACGCACAGCCTTTTCTTACCTCCCCAAACCAAACAGCTCACTCTATCCTCGAAACTGTCATTGTACTGTACCTGCACTTACATTGGTAATTTTATCTCTAATATACACTAGAACAATGAGCATCATTGCTTTTCAGCTCCAGTTAAACTCTCAAGTTTCAGCTTACCTGCAAAGGTGAATGATCTAGAGCAGTTACAACCTCCAGTGTTACATAGCTCAATAGGGGACTACCTCATATAGTTGCTTAGACTATACCTGACTCATTAAGCACATGACATTCTACAAGGGATTAATTCACACTAACACATGAAAACACCTTGGCCAATGGCCAATAGTTCAATAAATAATTGGGTTCCCAAATAAGAGTCCATTCTGTAGGAAGACTCTACAAGGGACTGAAAATAACCCCTTCATAATGTTTTGTATACGTTCTTTCTTGTGCTTCACTATAAACTCCAGGAATAGAAATTGGCTTTATTCTCACTTTGTCAGAGAAACCAGGTCACCAACAAATGTCTTACCAACATTTAAAAGAGGTAGGTAGACATCCAAATGTTCATCACTCTCATCCTCTGCAAGTGTCCCTGGAGAGGAGGTTCATGGCAACCTGAGGCTGGGTAAAGGAACTTCTAAATGCTCTTTTGATGCAAAGGAACCAGTTCTAAGTTAACATCTGAGCCTCACCTTTAAAAAAGGTAAAATTGTGTGGGGACTTAAATAACACTACTTTTAATCACCCTAGATTTCTCTTCCTCTCAATTTCATGTCAAGCTGAAGTAACCAGACAGCCTCTGACTATATCTCAGACTCTGTCATTTAAGTCATGCTTTAATAAAATTACATGGCCTGAAGTAAAATATTTTTATCCCCTTTGGCCCCTCATAACAAATATGTGAGGCTCCTCCCTGCTTTTCACAAATGGAGAAACTAAGATACACAGAGACTAGGCAACTTGCCCATAGTGCATAGTCAACAAGTGAGGTCATTCTGATCAAATCCTCCACATCTGAGTTGGCAGTTTTGAAGTGCTTAACCTCAGTTACTACAGGCTGAGCATCCCTAATCCAAAGTCCCCAAATTTGAAATGTTCCCAAAACAGAATTTGTAGCCTTTCTGGATTATAGATTTCCCCATTAGGGAAAAACCCAGAGAAGTCCACTGTTTTTTTTTTTCTCCTCTCCCCTCTTTTTATCTACTCTCCACATCAGTATCTCCATTTGACAGATCAAGAGCATGGGACACAAAGAACTGAGGTAAATTTTCAAGGCCACACAACTAACATGCATCAGTTGGCGTTGGAATCTCAGCCACCATGATACTCCACCTCCCTGATCACTCCATGGGGAGGGCTCTGTTCCATTCACCCCAGGCTTCAGTAAACCCATGACCCTGAACATTCGAGCCTCTTAGTCCCAGGTCTTCTGCTGTTAATGTTTTAGTTTGCCTTCATACGTGCAGCTGGGCTCCACAGGTCTCTGGGTACTGAAGTTTCTCTCTGGAAATCTGCTGGAATTCATGACAATGACAGCTGCCTGGACCACTCACTGTTGCCCAGCCCAAGCTTTCTGGAAATCTGCTCTGCCTGCCTCACTAGACACCCGGTTACCACCCTCCAGGCCTCCCCAGTGACCTCCCCACCCTGTAAATGCATCTTGTTTCTGGAGGAGCTGTACTCAGGCCCAACCCCAAATGCCTGTTGTGACATCCTAAAAGAATCTGACTGAGGCCCCTTGGGTGTTTGTTAGCCCTGTCCACACACTTGAAGGCTAAGTGGTCCAGAGGAAAGAGCCAGCTGAGCCCCTACATAACAGATATGAGCTCTCTGAGCAAATGACTCAGCTTCCCTGACATTTGTCAGCTGCAAAAATCAAGGCAGTGATGCCCATCCCATGGTGGTGATGGTGAGTTCAGTAAGATTCTGTGTGTTATATGTGAGCTGGGGCAACTCTGGTAAGGCCTTTTCTCCTCCGTGCACCACAACTGGGGGGAGATGTTTCTCCTCATGTACGTGCTCTAAAGCCTGGCATTTTATACTTTTAAAGAGAATTTCAGTGGGGAAAAAGGAAAAGATTGAACTTTGCATTTCGTTGAAGTAGCCTACAGAAAATACCCTTCACAGAGAATGTCCTATACGGTACTTGTTCTCCTTTCTTCCTCTTCTTTAATGGAAAACAGCAGATTATTAGTTGTAATTTTTATGCTCCTACTCTCAAAGGTATAATTCAAATAGCATTAACACTAAAGTAATAAAGCAGTTTATCATAGGCAGCTTCTCAAAAACAAAAGGGGTTTTAGAATTACCGTGTCAGGATTCTACCTGGTATTATTTTGCTTTTTGAGAAAGGGGCTCACTGTTGGGCTATATTTGATCTCAAATTCAAAATTATCCAACCTCAGTTCTAATGGTTGTACTAGAAAGACTGACCTTCAGATTTTGAATCCCAGGGGGTCCACATGCCAAGAGAGAATTAGGATCATCAAGTTGGAGACTGTATCTCTAATTTCAAGTGCTTGACCCACTTTGTGCTAGTTGTGTGACCTAAGGAAAGGTATGAACCCTCTCTGGTCTTTTAACTGCAGAAGCAGGAATAACACTGCTTTGTACGGGCACTTTAAGGTTTGCACAGACGTGGCATCTGTGGAGTGGCTGAACCATGACAGACTCTGAGCCAGCGAGATCCTTTCCACCTCTCTACCACACTGCTCTGCTGGCACTAACAGCAGCAGCAGCAGCAAAAAGAATAAACGGGGCGAAAGATGTAGCTCAGCAGTAGGGTCCTTGCCCAGCTTACGGGAGGCCCTGAGTTCAGTCCGTAGCATCGGGAGGTCAGGATAATTTCAGGTATGGTGTTTTAACATGGTAATTTCAAGCTTCAGGGATCTCAACAGCAAAGGAAGAGACTTCTTCCTGATCATGTACTGTAGAGTTGGGCCAGATCCTGTCAGCAGCGGGCCTCCGGGGAATTTCAGTGTCTGAAAACCTAGGCACACACAGAGAGCAGTGAATGGGGCAGGAATATGAATTTGGCACCAGCTGATACTCTGTGAGTGCCATCATCTTCTATCCCACCTCAATAGCGGAAAGGAAGATTTACCAGTCAAAGGTCAAGCATGTTTCCCTCACTTAGCTTCATAAAAGCCCTCTCTTCGGCGTGTAATGCTAGCTCTATTTTACACTGGAAACCCAGGCTTTAAGGGGTTTCCAGGGTTTTCCAAGGACACATGGCTCATGAATATGGACCAGGCTCTCAGACTCCAGAGATTAACTCTACCTGAGTACACACAGCTCAGGTAAGGTCCACGTCTTTTTGTAATACCCCAGAGAACAGCTGTCCCATTTCCTGGTGTCGCCCATAGATGTGACAGCTGTTATATGTTGTTAAATGTCACACATTTGCAGAGGGGAGATGTCCCATTCGTTGTGGCTATAGAGGAAAACACTAGCACAAAGGTCCCAAGCAAGGATATTGTACAAATGAACATTTCAGTCCTAAGTAAGGAACATAATTCCAGGAGTGCTGTAGAGTGACCTGGGCTTTCTCCAGGAAATAAGGACAGCAACAAGGTTCATTCATTTCAGGAGCAGAAACTTAACTCTTATCACCAGGACCACTCCCTGCATGGCTCCCACCAACTCAGTGAGGACTCCTCATTGCCTCCCTCTTAACACAGACGGGTTGTAGCCACCATTTCTGTTTCTGATGCAGTGGAATCCTGAGGCTTCTGTGAGGTCACCAGAGCCCAGGGGCTTGACCTGAATATAGTTTAATTAACTTATCACAGCCCCTGGGGCTAGGGTGGGTATGGAAGGAGAGCGGTTTTCCTGAATTCTGGCTCGGACTGCTTCAACATCTGTTGAAAACAAGGGAGTTTACCACACAGCCCTCCCCCCCCCAATGAAGCTCTCAGCGAATGCTTGGCTCCCTGAAGCAACCTTTATAAAGAAAAATACCAGAAAACATTCTTTTACCTTTCCCTCTCTCCATCTTTCAGACAGGGTATGCACAAGACCAACCATGGAGGAAGAGTCTTCAGTCCTTGGTTCTCGCTGCAGACTATTGTCCCACGGCAGGTGTGAAAGCAGGGGCAATGGACTCTCCATACTGTCTGGGTGCGCTCTGAGCAGGGTCCGGGGCAAATGGACAACTCAAGAGCAAGGTTCCTCTTAGGTCCAAAGTGGCCCCCCAAACAGCAGTGCCAATGACAATGTCCTAAAGAGGACTTCGGTAAACAGAAGGATTGTGATTGGGTAAATTGAAGCCTAAAGGCAGGTTTTGTGAGGGCTAAAGTTATATTTTAAGTTTTAAATTAATGTGCTTAAAAGATCCGTAAAACAAATGCCTCTAACCTTTCAACCCCACGCCCAGGAACAGATAACTTCCTGGAATGCTAGGGGCTGTTCATGTAAGATAATAAGCCAGGTGTTTTCACCTCTATAAACAAAGTTGATTGTCTAAACTGCGCAGAAAATGCTTGATCACGGGTAGGCAGGAGGTATGTAGACAGGAAGTATATCAGGATGCATGCTCGCCCCGATTGGGGGAAGGCAGGAAGTATGTAACCTTGTGGGTTTTAACCTTTATAAGCACCTGACTAATGTAATCTGCAGCCATTCTCTCTGGGCATCCTGGTCAGTGTCCATCTTCCTGGCCAAAATGTAATAAAGCTTACTTAGATTTGTCTCAAACATTGTGGTAGTAGTCTTGTTCTCACCCAGTGCAATTAAAAGTTTCTGTTGTAGGAACTTCCCTTAATCTGCCCTCAAAGATTATATACCTTCAGCAACAGCATTCAGTACCTGCTCAATCCAAACAGTCTATATCAGCTTTTCAAACAAAAAACAAAAACCCACCCCTTTGTCTGTCAGAAAATCTACTTGCTTTTCCGCTTTTTTTCTCTTCTCCTTGCCCATCCTTCCCAAAGAGAGCCTTGGCAGTTTAATCCCCAGGAAACTTTTCTTTCTACCCATGGAGCAGTCAGTTTGGGGTTTCACTGTACCCTTGCTTAGGAGAGCATGGTGAAACCACTGAACTAGACCAGTCCATGGATGGCAGAAGGGTTTATTATAGACATATGAGAGAGAGAGAGAGAAGGAGAGAGAGAGAGAGAGAGAGAGAGAGAGAGAGAGAGAGAGAGAGAGAGAGAGAGAGAGAGAGAGAGAGAGAGAATAGCCAGAGGCATCAGGGGAATCTAAAGCTGACATGGCAGGGTGAACTATTGGGAGCAGAGAGAAAAAAGTGGGGGAAGGGGTACTGTTAGGTTATAAAGGGAACAGGCAAGTGGGGCTGTTATGATAAGTGATTCAAGGGGAACCTTGGCAGATCCCGCTGCGGGTGAGAGAATATACCATGTAGACAGAACTTACATGGGAGGGAGGTTTATTGAGAGAAGGAAAGGAAGGGAAGAGTGAGAGGAGAGGGGAGAGAGAGAGAGAGAGAAAGAGAGACAGAGACAGAGACAGAGACCTGCCTCTTCAGGAAAATAGCAGAAAGGGAAGAATGGGTGGAGCTTGTCTCTTAAAGGGACCTTTGCAGAGTACTGCCTGCCATTCATTCAAGGGTGACCACTCTGCCAGGTCACCAAGGGGCAGGGCCAGGTTTGCCTGGATGAACAAGGGCTGTAAACTGGAACACTCTAGGAATTTAGGTTAGCAGGCCAGGAGAGAACTTGCAAGCCAGACATCTTGGTGGGTGACTTTGTACACACAGTTAAGTACATTTGGATAGGGAACAAGATGCCTCATCAGACAGAAGCAAGGGGAGATAAGAGTAGGTGGTTCCTCTTGGCAGACAGAAATCCATTTCGTGGGTTCCTGAAGAATGCTGCAAAGTAGTCTCCCTGTGCTCCCCACCTTCACCTCTTAAGAATACTTTCATGAGATTTCTGTTGTCTCCCCAATGCTCATCTCTTTCACATTGGAGGTAGCATCAGGGGCAATGTGGTTTTCCTCTGTCTTCCTTAGATGATCCAGGTAAAAGGAGCTGCCAACATTTGGGAAATGACATTCTTGATGGCCAAAGCTTGGACTAGCTCCTCATATGTCTTCTTATTCTTGATAGAACCACTCCTACTCAGGTTCTGTTGGCTAAAATAAGCCAAATGGCCTTAGCTGTGGCTTTGTTTTTCTGTGTTTTCAGTTTACCAGAGTCAACTAAAGTCTAAAAACACAATATGGAAACTTCTAGATGCAAACAATTCATAAGCTTTAATTGGAATTCATTCTGATTAAGATAATGGAATCTGTCCTCACAGAATGTGGCCCATTTCTGTTGATCATATCTTCAGCAGCTGTATGTCCATGACTGTCCATCTTTTCATCACTAATATCAGATTGACAGTCACAGTATTGTAGGGCCTGTGCATAATTAACCCTCCTTAAAAGGAAGTTAGTATACTTAATGTAATGCCCCAGAGTCCAAGAGTAGCAAGACTGAGAACTATGCCAAAGAGACAACATAGAGTGCTTCTTTTAAGTATTGTCTCAAATCAAGTAAGTCTAAGACAACAGGTATTAGGGTAGGGAAACTATGTTAATGTAACTTTTATTGAAGTTTTTGCTATAATCCTATTTTACTATTAGTTACTGTTGTTAAGCTCATTTCACACCTAATTTGCAAATAAAACAGTGTCATGGGTATGCATATAGGAAAAATTATTGTTACAGAGTTCATTACTATCTTCATATCTTCAGTTGCAAGCATCCACAACGAGCTGGAAACATTCTCAGAGAATAAAAAGAGTAGTATGTATGGAAATGTACATTCTTCCTCCAGAGAAACTTAAAAAACCAAGGATAGTTCCTGGGGATGTGGAACTGTTTCACTAGGAAAAATGGGGTAGATCTCTAATCACACAACTCACAGTGCTAACTGTATGAGGCTGCCTGAGAAGGTCAGTTAGGATGGTCCTATCTACTCCACTCTGAGTGCTCACAGAGGGCCGTCTGAAGGAAGAGGCCAGAGCCCCAGGGAAGAGACTATCTGAGAGAATCTGCCACTTGCATGCTTGAAATGGCTAACGGAAGACTCTTCACAACCTGTGTCTCCATTAGATGTCTTTCATAGCTTGTACTTTCCTGTACAATTCCCTATAGCTGCGTCTGTACACTATAAGCGCACTCACCTGCCATGTTTGATTGGACCAGGGAAGGCCTTTGATCCACACTGGTCTTCAGAGAGCCCTCTTTGTGGCCATGGGGAATCCAAACAGAATGGGCAGAAGATCAATCCCTCCTTGTTGTTGGCCTGACAAGATGTGGAATGGGGCACTCTGTAGGCTTCCTTTCTTCCTCCATTACCCAGTAGTAGCTCCTAACGCCAGTCTGAAGAGGAAAAAAATCAAGACATTCCCATCAACAAGCAGAGAAAAGAAGAGTCACAGCATTCTCCAGTCCCATTGTTCATAGATTCCCCTGCCCCCTGTGGAGGTCACTTGTGAGCTTGGGAGCCATAAGTCAACCTGTGTTATATGATGGGTTAGTTAACTAGCATTGTCCAATTCTGCTACCTATAACCAACAGAATCTGGGGCCATTCACCTTTGCCTTTCTGAGCCTGTTTGTTTAGTTGTAAATCAAGATAGCAATGCAGAGACAAGATTATTGAAAGGATCAAGTGGCTTTAAAATTGATACAAGATAAAAATTAAATGAGTGCAGAAAGACATATCATGAAAGAAGCAAAATGACATAGAGGAAATTTTGTCCTGAGTTTTCAAAATACTGATTTTATGAGTGTCTTCACAATATACATGGCATGGTAAGTATTGTGGGATACTTGTGTATTGTGTGGAAATGCATTGCTGTGATATATGTAATAAAATCTGAACATCCAATAGCTAGAAAGAGGTTAGGAAGGATTTCCTGGGACAGAGAGGACTCTAGGAAGAAAAAGGGGAGAATTGCCAGCCATATGGAGAGGAAACAGGAGGTGTAAGATGGAAGAGAGGTAATAAATAGCACATGATAGAATGTAGATTAATATAAATTCATAGATTAGTAGAAATGGGTTAATTTATAAGAGAAAGAGCTAGCCAGTAATATGTCTGAGCCATTGGCCAAACAAATACAAATTAACATTAGCCTCTGAGTGATTATTTCATAAGAGTATCTATGGGGACCTGGCAAGCAGGAGAGAAAACAGTCTAGTGGGACCAGGTAAAACAGAATAACTTTCAACTACACAGGTAGGCTGGGCATACAGAGGCATGGCTTTTATAAGACACCCTGCTGTGCAGCAGAATAATTGAGCAACTGGTACAATAGTAGAAACATCTGTGGCATCTTGGACTCAGCAACTTCCCAGAACTGGGATGGTTGGGCAAGACTGGGATGATTAGACTTCGATATGGTTCCTGACTCTGTCTGTGGACTTTAGGGGGTGGATCCAGCAATCAGCATGCTGTATGCTAATGCACCAAGCATAGCCACACAGTGGTAGTCTAGCAGTCTAAGATTTGGCTCATACAGTCAAAGGAGGCTGCAGACACAAAAAGTCAGGTCAAGAATGAGAAAACTGCTAAACAGATATAATATGTTTAAATAGGCTTGGGTGCTGGGGGTGAAAAAGAAAATGGATATAGGCAGTCATAAAAAATAGTTTAAAAACAATAAAGTCTTTAAAGAAAAAATAAAGTAATGTCAAAAAATAAGTCACATAAGGATGGAAAATATACAGGGTGTCTGGATCTTGCATGGTAGTTTGCTTCCTTTGGATTTTTTAAAAACGATAACATACAAAAAACAACAGCTGATGAGAGATATTGAATAATGGAAACTACTAAACTAAACATATACATACATATATAAACTTTAAAATGTCTTTACCTCAAAATGGAAGTCAGAAAATATGTTGCATTGGGGGAAAGGCTATGCTTTTATTTCCACAGGAAACAAAAAGCTATGGTTCTCTTCAAAACCAATAAAGATCCGATTTGATCAGGAATGACTAGCTGAGACATGATAAATCTTTTTGGCTACAGAGTCCTCATGACTTATTATTACATGCCATCTTTTCTTGTAACATGGGTGGAGATTTATATTACAGTTTGGTTACAAGGTCCAAATGGGCTTATAAATTTAATAGATGTCTTTTACCTGCTCAAACAGAAAACAGGAAAGCATCTTTAACTGACTTGTGCACATGCACATTCCATACTTTATTAATCTGTGTTAATGCAGTAAAATTTATATTTTAATTTATTATCTTTAAAATATTTTAAAGGTAACATATATATGCATACACACATACACACACACACATATATATATGTACATATATATATTTAAATTGCAGTCATATTAGGTATGTTTTCAAGGTTGAACATATATGTTGTAGATAGACATGTAGTCTTCAAATACTTCAAGGACCTACAGAATATGATACTTAAAATGTTTTACTAACATAAGACTTTTCATGACAGTGAGACATGTCTGTTCTTGGCAGCAGTAATTTACTTCAAAAAAGAATGACAGGCATGAAAGAACCTCCATATGGAGTTTGTTTTTAATATGTCAAGGCTAACCATTTGGGCAAGAAACTGCTCTTGCCTTGATCCCTGATAGTATACTGTCCAAAGTGGACAAGCAGGACAAAAGAAGGCAACTGCTGAACTTTGCCAAGACAGAAAAGTCTGTCAGATATTCTAAGCCTGTTGGACAAAGATGGATACCCCAACATTGCAGAGGAAACTTGGCTGACTGTCCAGGTAGCCAGCTGCTCCTGTCATTTTCTACAGTTTTGGAAGTTGCTTACTCTGCACTTCCTGTTTACTAAGGTAAATATTATTATATCCTTCAAAGATCTCTGATGCAGTTGGAGATAGTTATGGTTACAGTTTTTCCTTGTTACCAAATTAAAAAACCAAAACACAACAAAGATATAAAGTGCATAAGGTTAAGAGACATAAAAGCTTAAGTTGTTTAACTAACAAAAATGTTTTGAGGTCCAAAATGATAGTTTTGGATTGGTAATACAAGTTAGGATAAAAAGTAAATTAGGTATAAAACTTTTGACTCACCAAAATAGGTTGGATAATAGAATATTTTCTCTAAATATGCAACGTACATATAGACAGGGCATTGTAAATATAATCTTTACCTGATAATTGTCCTTATTGTATATTGTTAGCAAAATAGAAAATGTGGGTATTTGTACATTTTGTGAAGATGTATTGTTGTGATTGGTCTAATAAAGAGCTGAATGGTCAATAGCTAGTTAGGAGGTATAGGTGGGATTTCCAAGTAGAGAAAATAAGTAGGAAGTGGAATTTAGGCTAGGGAAAGAAGGAAGAAAAGGAGATGACAGGGAGATGCCAGGGGCCAGCCAACCAGACATGGATGAAGCAGGAAATTAGGAGATACAGAATGAAAGAAAGGTAAAAAGCCCCAAAACAAAACATAGATAAATAGAAACAGGTTAAGTTAAGCTAAAATAGCTAGTGGAATAAGCCTAAGCTAAGGCTGAGCATTCATAAATAATAATAAGTCTCCATGTCTTTATTTGGGAGCTGGTTGGCAGCCCTAAGAAAACTCAAAATACAGGTAGGAAAAAATCTATTTATGTGAAAATAAAAGCATAACCTTTCCCTTAATATAATACATTTTGATTTACATTTTGAAGTTAAATTTAAAAATATATAGCTTGGTTTTATTTATCAGTTTCTATAAGTCAATGTCTCACAGCAGTACTGAGCACAAAATGTATACTCATCTAGTTAGAATGTATGAAAAGAATGAAGACCTAGCAGAGGATCTCCTCATAGTTGAAGGTGTCTGCTCATACCTTCTCTCTGTCTTTTTCTTTTATTCCTCCTTTATCCATGTGTTTTGGGGGAAGGACTGAATGTGTCATATAAAGATGAATGAGAATTTGTAAGAATCTTGTACAGTTGCAACATCTTTGAGATTCTGTGTTATTGTGGTGTGGCCATTACTACCCATATACCAAGCAAACTCTACCCTCCTGTATTACTTCCCTATAGCCCATTTCCTTTGCTAGAAGGACACCTCTCAGGATGCAACCAGCCTCAGCTCAGCTAGCTTCCTGACTTGTATCCAGCACAAAGGAAAACTGTGTTGGAATCTCTGGGAACCACTGTCTGGGACTGCAGGGGAGTCTCTTGTGACTTCTTTAAGAAGCCTTAGCAGGTTAAAGCTTTCTCTAAATACAAGCCCAGAAGGGTTTTAAAAGCACTTCTAAAACAGTGTGTTCCCAACAGCCATTTTTGATGGGCCCAGGGGCTGGTAAAAGTTTCAAAAATCACTACTCAGACTGACTTCCACATGGAACAAGTTCCACACACAGTAAGTTTAAAGACAGAGCCACTTTGAATTGTTCATAATCTGTACCAAACCCTCTGCTACTATCCAAGGGGTTCAAAATGGAGAGCCTGATGTATAGTGTTCATCACCCCAGAGGCCCATGCTTCCCACGGTGAACAACTGCCCCCCCAATAACCATAGAACTCAAGTAGTCTCTGATAGTACAAGTCTATCTTGATTGTTCACACTCTTTCCCTGGGTTTCATAATATAGCACGCCATGGATTACGACAAATGCTCACACACTCAAGCCCTGAGTATGCAATCACGTGCTGGCACATATACAAACCATGGTGCAACCAGGAAACTGTTGAGCAGATGGCCAGCAGTGAGCAAGGAAGGACATCTAGTAAAGTGTTCTTTCTGTTGGATTTCTTGGCTTTTCTTTACTTTTGTCCCTTTTTCCCTTTCTTCTTTTCCTTTCCTTTTCTTTCCTCATTAAGTCCTTCTGTATATGTTTGATTGGTATAAATAAAGCACTGTTGGTCAATAGGGAAGCAAGACAGCTGGGACTAGGAGTCTAGGAGGATTCTGGGAAATGCAGTGAAGAGAGTCCTCGAGATGTGATCCCTGGAGGAGAGAAGTCTGGCGTTCTCGGAAAGATAAGTCCTCATAAAAATATATATTGGTGATTATGGGTTAATGATTAAGTCACAGCTAGCCGATTAGAAACCATATCAAACAGCCAACAGTTTCATAGTTAGTAGTGTCTTGTGTGTTATTTGGGGGCTAAAGTGGCCATGGGACCCAGGTGGGAATCCCGCAACACTCATACATTTCCCTAGCTTTGCACTAAATGTATTCAGGCCACATATAGGATGTCTGTTTCCATGGGAAGAATATACTTGGAGGTAGATGGGGCAGGAGGATTTCTTGAAGAGTCTGAAATAGATTCTCTGAGGACCTTGTACAATTTGCATGAGGTGCAGTATACCACTATCCATTCTCTTCTATCCCAGTCAAGAACAAGGGCCCTGAGACCCAAAATAGTTCTGTCAGCTTCTGTACACACACATTTCACTTGCTTCCCTAGCCATGCATAAATGGCTCAGTGCTTCAAGACAAGATACTAGTACAAGACCATATAGGAGAGGAAAGAGAGATTCACGCTCAACTAGACAGATCAGGCATGATCCCAGGACTTTTTCTTCTGAAATAAGTCTGCTTTCTCTACAAATGAACTATCTCCAGTTTGTGCACAGACATCAGCATTTGTGCAGGGTTGGGGAACTTACCTACAAAATTTCACTCTGATTCAGGAAGCCATATGGAGAGAAGGTCCTGTCCATCTTCCTCCAATGACATCTGTTCTGCTGCTCAGCCTGCATACTGCCCACAGGACAGGAAGTTCTGAACAATTAACACCAGCACTGAAAGCTATTGTTTTGTTGAGACACAGTCTGTGTCTCTGGGGTTTCCACCTACTGGTTCTGTGTTCTCCAGCTGGAGCATCATCAGGCTGATGGACTCCATGGTCACAAAAACCTTGACGGGCAAAGACACCCTGTACATGGCCCCTGAATGCTTCTCTTCAACCAACTAGACACCCCATTCATCCTCCTGGCATGAAATGGCAGTAGAACAGAGCAGAAAGTGTACTGATTCTAGAAACAGACTAATGAATCCAGCTTAACAGACAGTTTAATGACTCACAGCTTGCAAATAGTTGGGCAATGTGTCTCACTTCATAGAGCATCACTTTCCTTCCTTCCTTAATAAAGATAACTGCAGAGGTGAATTATATGAATCCATGTAGATGTATAATCAGCATGCCTGAAAGATATAGACGATATTGTAAATTTGAGATGGAAATCCTGAGAGACAAATTGCCTTAAGGAGTGAGCAGGGAGCCCATTTGGAATGATCACGACTGAACAAGTTCTTAGGAGCCCGAGACAACAGATGAATGAAACCTTTCATAGCATCCAAAATCTCCACCTAGAGCAGAGATGCCTAAACTCCAACAATACACCAGAATTGCCCAGAGATCTCTCTAAAGCAGAGTGCTTGACCTGGAGTTCAGGAGGCTGGGACAGGCCTGAGAGTGTGCCTGCCAGGTCACAGGAGGGAGATGTTGCTGCTAGGTCACACTTCTAGAAACACAATCCTGAAACTAAAGCCATAGTTGTATAACCACAACTTCCACATGTACAGTTCACCCGCATGCGTGTCACCCTACTCAGTTATTCTGACAATTCTTCAAGGTAGTTATGTAATTGGGTCCTGCTCATTTGTTTATTTGAGACAGGCTCTCAGTTATACATTCTGGACTTGACCTGATAGTCACCCTGACTCTGCTTCCCAAGAGCTGGGAATACAGGCCCAAGACTACCTCTGAGACAAAGACATCAACCCTGGAAGTACATTAACTGTCCTTTTGATAGTAGCAGAACTAGAAAGGGAATCCAGCTAGAATGACCCAAGGTGTACACTCTCCATTGCCGAGTACTTGTAAACCAAGGCACCGAGTGGGCACGTCTTACCGAGATCACATATATAATGGGAAGTTGAATTCATTTTCAAATCCAGAGCCCTCTGACCCCAGGTTCCAAGCACTTCACTCCAACCAGGATGAATACTGTGTTGAAGGACATGTCTATTCTAGATGGAAGCCAGGGGCCTGCCTGATTTTCATTCTGTCCCTTTCTTTCTCTTTAACTCTTCCGGGTAATTGCCAGCTTTCTACCCTGGCTTGATGGAGTTGAGTTGACTTGGGAGGGTGTGGGGGGAATCAATGGCCACAGCAGTAGATGAAGGTAGAGCAGCTAGTTCTTGTTTCTCCATTTCTCCTTAGCTGGTGTTTTCCATTCAGAGTTTGGAAAGAAATGGGGCCCGTGCAAATGCGGCCTTGGCTTGCAGTGTTCATTAGGGCTGAGCGGGCCTCGGGAGAGCACCTGGGCTGAGAAAAGTAAACTTGTCTCAGCTCTTTAGTCCCCGCCTCCCTTCTAGAATGGAGCCCCAGTGCGGCTGCCAGGCACTAATGCGACCAATTATTTCTGTCCTCAGTTACTAGGCAATAAATCCAACCCTGGCACCAACTCACAGATTTGGTGTGGGAGAGAGCTTGGTTTTAGGACCAACTGCAGCTCCTCGCTGTGGGGTTGTGGTTAGGAATCTCAGACTTGAAATAAGAGTGTTGCTATAGGGTCTCAGGCCTGGCCCTGTCAACCACATGATAGCCATGTTCTTGCTCAACTTTTCAGTAGAAAATGGATGTAGAATCCCCTCCCTAAGCTTGCACAAGTGACACTGCATTTGCGAAGATATTAGGCTTCTGTGAGGAGGTCACTGAGGACATCTAGGTTTGTGCACCTTCATGGACAACACACAGTCAAGCCTGGCTTTTCCTGCGCTCCATCTTTGCAAATACCATCCCATTTCCTGTACAGAAGTTTCTGCCATGGTTATTTGAACACCTGGAACATCTTCATTCTTCAGTTAAACCCAAACATCACCTCTTTCCCCACATCCCATCTGAAATTCCTCTTTTGTTCTCTGAAATATCAATTTCTGCCTCCTTTAGCCTAATCTGTCATTTGTCTTATAGTTTGGGGGTTTGAATGTGGAGTCCATACTCCCACCTCCATCTGCCTGTCCACCCACCATCCCCACTCACGAGCTTGAAAACTTGGTCCCAGTTGGCGGTGTTGTTTGGGAAGGTCTTAAAACTCTTGAGAATGTGGTCCTCTATTCCAGAAGAGGGTCACTGGGGTGGGCCTTGCCGGTGATATTTACTTTTGGTTTCAGCTCTGAGCTTTGTTCCTACTTTGGCAAAATATTAGCAGCCTCTCACCTCAGCTCTTGCCTCAAGGACGGAGCTGCCCCAGCCACCGTGGCTTCTCTGCCATGATGAACTGTACCTTGAACTGTACAACAGAATAAAGCAAAACCTTGCTTAAGTTTCTTCTGCTAGGTGTTTTGTCATAGTTATGAGGAAAGTAATAAATACGCCCTCCTTTTCCTTTATGTGGGGTCGGTATTTCCAGAACATTCCATTTCTAA